>NW_005841986.1:1275257-1275722 GCF_000455745.1 Alligator sinensis
GGACCTGCCTCGAATGAACCCATGTTGGTTGCCCCCAAGTATAATCTCCCCTGCCGGCCCCTCGCAGATGTGCTCCTGGATAATTTTCTCAAAGAGCTTCCCCAGGACCGAGGTAAGACTAATGGGCCTGTAGTTTCCTGGGTCCTCTTTCCTCCCCTTTTTGAAAATGGGGACCACATTGGCCCTTTTCCAGTCATCAGGCACCTCACTAGAAGCACCATTGTGGTGGAAGGAGAAGGGGAAGGAAGAGGCGTAGGGGGGCAGATCAACGACCCCTGCGGTGAGGGAGGGACTGGGGCTGGGACAAGCGCTGCCCAGCCAGCGCCGGGCAGGCGTGGGACTGAGCTGTGGCTGTGGCTGGTGGGGGGGGCCCACGGGGAAGGAGGGGGTGGAGGCTCCAGCTGCTACCTTCTGCTTGTCTGGTGGCTCCCGCGGTCGAACCCACTGCTTGCTCCGGGGGGGATG
>NW_005841986.1:1275842-1283639 GCF_000455745.1 Alligator sinensis
CTCGCCCGCCTGGGGTGGGACGGGCACGGGATGGACAAGCGGTGCGCAACGGCAGGAGTCACCCCGCCCTCCCTGCACCCCCCAAATGAGCTGTGGCTTTGTCCTGGCTGGGTGAGAGGCAGCAGGGCATGGGGGTGGAGAAGGGTAGGTGTGCCCCTGGATCAGGGCAGGGCAGGTGGCAGAGCGGGGGCCATAGGGAGGCTGCAGCCACCAGAAAATTTGCCGTAGCCCCCTCCACCTGGTGCGCAACGGCAGGAGTCACCCCGCCCTCCCTGCACCCCCCAAATGAGCTGTGGCTTTGTCCTGGCTGGGTGAGAGGCAGCAGGGCATGGGGGTGGAGAAGGGTAGGTGTGCCCCTGGATCAGGGCAGGGCAGGTGGCAGAGCGGGGGCCATAGGGAGGCTGCAGCCACCAGAAAATTTGCCGTAGCCCCCTCCACCTGCCTGGAGCACAGCCCAGTGCAGCCCTGGCCCTGCCTGCCCCACTCCATGCAGATCCGGGGGCACATGCCCCCCCATGCCCTCCCAGACAAGCAGTGGGAACCGCCAGACAAGCCACCAGATGAGCAGTGCACAGTGACAGAAGCTGCCCCCTCCCTCCTTGCACCACCCCCGGCCCCTCCCCACAGCTCAGTCCCATGCCTGTCTGGCCTCCGCTGGGCAGCACTTCCCCCAGCCTCAGTCCCAGCTCAAGTCCCTCTCTCACCAGGTGGGGCATTGATCTGCCGCCCCCCCATGCCCCTTCCCTTCTCCCTCTCCTTCTACCAGAACAGACTTACCAGTTGGACGCAGCTGCATCGACTGTCATAAAGTTGAAACCCACGTCAGAAAGTCGAAACAGGGTGTCAATTGATAAACGTCATAAGTGACGTTCTTTGCAACTTGAAATGTCGTAAGTCGAGGACTGCCTGTATGCTAATCAATATTAGTTAACAGGCGACTTGAATAAAATGGCAACTCCCTGGCTTCCATACACGGACAAAATGACCCTTTCATTCCTAACACAGGATGAGGTCATATATCTGGACATATCACCAAGTAGAGAGATGAACTCAAACAAAATTTAGCTTAAGGAGACTCTTTTATATGCCTTCTCTCCCTCTTCTTAGTGTGACAATAGATGTCAAAGAAAAAAAGTTCCTTACAGTACCATGCTTCCAATGATGTTCAACTCTGTGTGTGAATTTTAGATTGGCAGAATCTGCAGCAGGCCTGTAAAACAGGGATGGCCTGGTTTTCAAAGTTAAGTACCTGCATCTTTAACTGGAATGGTGGCCAATCAGCATTTCTGAAACTATAATGTGGATTCTTTTAAAAAACAATAATAGCAAGCCATTCATTTCTCAAATGAGTTGCAGCCTGTCTCTGGGTTCAGCTCTAAAACAATATTATTTATTTAGATTTCCAAGTCACGACCATCTGTATTAGGAAGTTACAGCAATTTTTACCAAGGGAACTAGTAAATGCACTTATGTTGTTTTTGCAAGATAATGAATCATTTAGGTCCAATTTGCACAGCTACCTCGGGAGAGCAAGAGGCGTAAGTAAAGCCTTATTGCTGGACAATTGTCATGCTTTACTGCCTTAAAAAGCAAAAAAAAGAACAGCCCCTACCACCCAAAAAAACAACCAAACAACCAAACCCACTCCTGTACAAAAAAAAAGCAAGCACAAACCTGAGCCTCCTCCTCAATGAAATTAAGCAAATCATTAAAATTTATACCAGCTGGATTTTTCTGGTTACCTATTATCAGTGGCCAGGATCATTTATGCATTATGGAATACCTGCAGCCTTCTCAACTAAACAGCTTTTGGAATTAATTTTCTAAGATTTGCATGGGGATTTAGAAGTTCAAGGAGAACTGGGTGGACTAAACCTTGCATACCAAACTCCGGTGCTCCTCAATCTGAATTCTGACTTGCACATATGCACAGGAAGGCACAGCACACACGTGCACACACTTTGTTTTCCAACATCCTCCCTCCAAGATCACCATCTTTTTCTTAACATGTTCTCTCATCTTCTCAAATCGCCTTCAGCATTTAAGGGCCAGTTTCCCCTGTTTACTCGATTTAGCGCATGCCTGACATTCTGCCCCTGTATCCTCCTCCTACGTGCCTATCTTCCTGTCCATGCCTTTAGCTTGCAACGCCTTTGGAACGCATTGCTTTGTTGAAACAACTTTCAGCACTGTAAAACATCATGTACAACTAAAGCACTATATGAGAATCAATACACTATAATATAACATGTATATAGTTTAGTATTATGTGCATGTGCATATTATATGTTTTATAATATATATAATGCACATGTGTGTATATGTATTTGTATACACACACTAATATAATATAGTATCCAGAATGATGGCATAAGTCCATGCTGCCAATAAGTGGGAAGAGTCATTTCTTGCATGGCTCCTACCGCACACCGTGAACCCACAACTTTTAGGAGCTTTTAGGATGCTAGGGGTTAGAGGAATACTACGTCTCAGCTTCTGACCTGTGTAGGAAAACAGATGCAAACTGTTTCTGGGACATGGTCAGGACAAATTAGCAAGAGCTGAATGCATCATTCACACTCTTGAGTGCAGCCTGCCAACCCTTTAACGTACCTGACAAGCAGGGTCAAGGTCCATTTTTCTTCGAAGGAATTTCTCCACGTGTCCAATTGTTGCCTCTCCTGAAACTCGCACAAACTTCTTTTCTAATGGCTGCAGAAAGAACAAGCAGCGAAACAATTTCAGAATATTGAACATTTTCAGCCAAGGTCCTTTACAGAGAATTTCTTTGGCTACATTTGAATTTCCGTTCAAAGGTCCCACACAATGGCTGGAGAGAGCTAGATTAGATTCTCTTCTGTTCTTGTCCCAAATCATTTTAGCATCACTTGGAATAAAAAGCACTATATATAAAAAGACTTCAAGGGTCCAATTCATCTCCTTTTAAAAATCAGTGTCACAACCCCAGTAATTGCACAATGAACAGAACAGTCCCATATTTTGTCTGCAGTTTCTGTGTAGTGATTAGGCAGCAAAGAGGTGCGACGTAATTTCCCAGAGCACAGAAATTAAATTGCTATCATACAATATTTTAAAGTACCCTTTTTCAGCAAACATCAGAGGTACAAAAGGAAGTTTTATAAAACTATGGTGTTTTCAGGAGCTAAGACTTTGCTGTAGTGGGATATTAAGAATATAAAATCCTCTGGAATTTCCAGCTTTTTTTTTTTTTTGCATGTCTTGTAAGATACGTTTTGGTTTTGCTGCAATAAGAAGAGCATCAGCTGAATTAATAAACATGTTGCTGCAGAGAATATAAGTGTAAGACTGGTTTGGAGGATTCTGTGACCATTTGCAAGTCCTTCCACAGCGAGGATTACAGCAATAGGATATTTACTGTCCTAGTTCTGCAGATTTTTTAAATTTGATTTTTCTTTTATGGATCAAGTGCTATACCACTGCCTGATGATTAATGCGGATACAAAGAGAAGGCAAAACAGCTGAGCAGGCTGCTGCATTCAACATAGATTTCCTTTTGTCCCTATGAATTACATTTTTACATTAACTTATGAATAGTTATGATTTACTAGCCAAATTTCAAACAGGAAGAGTAAGACAGGCACTAAAGGTCAAAGGGGGAGCGTTTAAAATTAAGGAGGGAAGAAGAGGAAATGACAGCAGGTATGTGAATGGGGCGGTAGTAACGATGCAGTAAAGAAGCTGAAAGTGATGTAGAAAAGCTGCCAGAGAAGGGATTCAAGGTGGCCACAGAGGTTCTTGATGATCAATTTTACCACCTCTACACATGCTCGGTCCAAGAATAATCCTATTGAAATCAATGGGACCATTAGTGGAGTATAGGGCTGCTCCTGTGAACACAGGCTCACAGGCCCTGACTGCAGAAGCCTAACCTTAAAACTGAGTCTCTGGTGAATGTTACTGGAGAAAAATCTTTTATCGTTTAACGTGGAGGCCATGCCATTAAAAAAAACCAAACAAAAACCCGCATCACAACTATCACTTTTAGGGTAAATGAACCAAAAAAGAATTCCCCCCCTTACCTCCTCAACCCAAACCCAACCAAACAAAGCTTTATACCCAAAAGTATTTATATCTGATAGCTTGGCAGGAAGAATTTTTCCTACTATATGAGCTGGGCTAATAAAAGATATCAAGTTTACCCGAAGAACCTTGTCTTCCAACCAAACAAAAAAACTCCCCCCCAAAACAAGTCATTTAAAAAAAATCTAAGATTATTTCTCCCTGTCTGTGGTTTGCTCTCTTTACTTGAATAAGAAAAACAGATGAACTGGTTTCTTTTTGCTTCTACTCAATCTCACTTACAGGTTCTCATGCATTTGTACAAACACGGCAGAAGGTTATTTGTTTAAAAATATACTACTGGAATTAAAGAAAAACACCTTATGGACTGTTATAATAAGCTAATCTTCTATGCAACTGAATCATGTCAAAATTGACTAATTGTCTTCGATGTTTAATATATTAAGAAACACAAACCTCACTATTCCCAAAAGGAAACGCCATGACACAAGTCAGACAGTTCTCAAGTTGTCGGTCAACTCTAAAGCTAAGGCCAGGTTAGATGTAGCTAAGAACATATATTCCAAAATTATGCAAATAATGACAACAGATATTCGCAGACAGCCATAACAAATAGCACGTTTAGCTCTGATGGGTATTTCTTTGTACCCTAAGCCTATAAGTAGGTGGCTTCCTTTGAAGCCATTATGTGCACCGCAAGGCAGCATTTGCATGGTTTAGAAACTTAATATCAGAGCAAGAGAAGATGCTGTATGGATGGCAGTTACTCTGCATGCATCTCTTCCTCAGTAAATGCTTTCCAATTCCCTTTTAATGGCATTTTTTTTTATTACTCTTTAAAATGTTTCTGTTGCAAGATGTAAATGAACATCTGATGTGGCCGCATCTTTCAATGCTCAAGAATTTAATAAAATGACTGAACTGCTTTCAGTTAAATTTGGTTTAAAAAGACAATCACTGTACTTGTGCAGTGAAACCAGGCACCTTCCTTTAAGCCCAATAATGAAGAGGATGAACAAAGAATTGGGGGGGGGGAAGGAGATCAACTGGGGGTAAAAAGAATCAATAAGAAAAGGTCAAGGAGTTGAAAAAAGAAACAATGCCAGAGACAAAACCGAGGAAGTTAAAAGAAGGACACTGAAAAAAGAAAGAATTGGTTGGAGATACTTTCAGGAAGGTGGCGTCCCTTCTACAGATTAATCTCTCACAAAAGAAATTGTGCTCTTAGTTCAATTGTGAAATCATTTAAGTGCTTTGGGAAAGGGACTGGCTTGTTTCTATGCCTGTGCTCTGCCAAGCAAAACAGCCCCATTCTCACTTGGCAGCTAATAACGGTATTATTATTGCTATTACTACTACTGATATTTAGTAGCTGCACCTGATTTACAACTATTCAGATTTGTACTTGCAAACACACAGGACAGGAATCGTCCCAGATAAAGAGAGACCCAAAGAGGAAAAGGATATAGAAACTGTAACAATTTAGATGCCTTAAATGTAAGTAGTCTAGTAAAATATAGTTCCCATCTTTAAATATTAAGGCCACAGATTTCATTGCAAATTGTAATAAGTTTCTTTTTCATAACTAGTTATCCTGTGCTGACCGTATCTTTTTATTCCCAATATTCTGCTCCAATAAAAGTTCACATGAACACAAGACTACATATTTTTAAGTTATAACTGCTTCTTGGCTCTGATTATAATCTTTATTTTTTTTAAGGTTCTTAACCAAATACTGAAACAACACTCTCAGTACCTCTCTAATTCCAGCTTTTCCAATAACAACAGCAGCAAGCAATGTCCCGTTTCATACTGAGTGCGTACTGATTCAGCACAGAAGATGCAATAATATATGACCCTATATATTGTGATGTGACTTAAGCTAAAATATGGAGCTGGATTTCTTTTTCAATTCAATAGGATATGAATGTCCTCTAGAGAGAACTTAAGGGAGAAGTGAATTAGCTGTCGGCTGGGGAAGTCCATTTAGCTGCCTAACAAATGTACATAAACATGCCTTTATGCATTTCATTTTTTCCCTGGAGTTATTAGTTACAACTCAAATCTACTGCGTGTTGGTTGACAAACATGCATATCAAATTCTGTCACTACACCACTGGGATTTTTTGAAACAGCATTTCTGAGGATAGTTACCATCTTGTAGAGAATGCCAAATGAAGACATAGACAATAATGCCATGTCTCTCAGAGAAAAGCTGAAGCTCCAATCAACTCCAGACTAGGGAAGGGAAGTTTTAATCTGGTTTCTCTTTCTCCCATACTAAAACGTTATTCACTTGTCTTTGCAATTCTAGGGCTTCCAGGGACTGGGGCCATGCATTGGGGCTGGAGGCTTCGGAGCTGGGGGCCACACGGTAAGGCTGGAGCCACATGGCAGGGCCTGATCTGTCCATAATGGGACTCAATCCGGCCACTGCAGGGCCGGGGGGTCATGTGGTGGGTCCAACCCTGAGCATCGGCTCCAGAGACTCTGTGCTGCGTCAGACCCAGCACACAGCCCTGGAGCCAGTGTGCGGACCCAGACTCAGCACAATAGGTCCAACCTGGTACGTGGCTCTGGAATCAGGGTCTGGGGTCCGGCCAAAGGACAACCCCACACACCAGCCGAATCTAGTGCAATACTAGGGAGGGTGGCTCCCCATGGGTCTGAATATGTGGGTGCGGAGGAGGGGTGGGGGCAATTAATGATGCTAGAACCCTGCCCCCAACACCAACATCCAGACCCATGCGGGGCCCTTTTCCTCGCATACAACGCGCATGCCAATTTTCCCCATCTGGTTTGGGGGAAAAGGTGCAAGATACAGATGAGAAAAATAAGGTAAATTAGGGTTAAGTTATCCACATTTTCCAGGTAAACCATAAGGGGGGAAAAAAATCAAATCAAATTAAATTTAAATTCAAATCCAAATCCATACCTTAAAATTCCCTGTGCCTTCATTAGCTCTGAAAGACAAGAAACCAGTAAACATAATCAGTATCACTAAAACGCACATTTATTAGCATGCTAAGGCTCCTACACCGATGAGCTACAGCAACAAGCCCTTTATGCATTTTTATATTTAAGCCAGCCACTTTGCAGTGGCAACGCACACAAAAGACATGTTCCATAGACACTAAAGCAAGGGTGGCCAACCTGCAGCACATAGGCCATACGCTGCATTGGCAGCAGGTGTGTGGCACAGGACAGATCAGGGAGGGGGCAAAGCAACTCAGTGGCAGGTAGGCAAGAAGCAGAAAGCAGAGCAGCAGACCAGGTAGGGGGAGAGGATCAGAGTGGAACTTGAGGGGCGCAGGGTTAATTTGTGGCACACCTGCCCAGTGAGGGCCAACCTCTTCACTGAAGCATCCAGATACAATATTAGTTTTTAACGACTGGCTTGGAACCTCATAATTAGGGGGGGGGAAAAAATGGTTACCAAAAGTTTTAAAAAAAAGCAGTCCACATATTTATATTGCACTATCACTGGTATCCAAGACCATGAGAGAGATGCCTCAGACAGCCCTCTCGATCATCACAGGATCTCTGAGCCCAAATGCTGATCTCACACAGTGTTTATACTGATCCAGGCTAGGAAAGATGAACAACGGTAGATGCCTCAGAAGAAGACGCACAAAAAAGACAGTGCCAAGTTCCTGGCTGTAGTAAATCGGAGTGACACGGGCTTCAGCCGAGTTGCACAGATTTGGTACAGAGACCTTGCTGGCTGCTGGGACA
>NW_005841986.1:1283696-1296692 GCF_000455745.1 Alligator sinensis
GGGACACATCGAGGTGAGGAAGAGCGGGTAAAGAAGATCTCCAGCTCAACGATCAACTTAAGGGCAGGGACGTGCTGAATTTTGCCTTTTGAGAAACTTCAGAAAAAAGGATGGCCTTAAAACAAACCTAGCCCTCGCTACGTGTGTGGCACAACAGGAAGTGTGCGAAAGAAATAATACGGCATCTCCTTTGTCTTGGAAAAGGTAGACTTGAGTACTGCCCTTCGAATGACTGTGGATTATAATTGCTACTGACCATTCAGACAGATAGGAAAAAAACCCCTTTACAATGCCTGCACACCAAGTCCCAGCTCAAAGTCCTGGATTGACACATGGAGGTATCACGGCCTCTAAAGTACATAGCTGCCGTGACGGAGCTGAATAAAAACACTGCAATCAGCAGCTGAAATGTATTTTAAAAGATGAATAGCCTCTTCCTAGATATGCGGATGGCAACATACTTGCAGGCTGGAAGGCTAATCTGCCCGAACGCCTCTGTCTACGGACGCTCTCCAGGCGGGTCTCAGTCTCACGCTACCCATGTCCAATGTTTGAAAAAAATATAGTATCAGAATGCAAAAAAAAAGGAAGCGATACACATTTCCATTCCAGAAGTGGGGCTCTCTGATCAACTTCTACCAGCACATGAAAAAAGTAACCGTTTCTGAGGACTGTGAGGACATATGGGAAGAGATTTTTAATCCAATAACTATCACTCATTAGTCCAATCTACCTGTTCTCCAGTTTACTGAGATTTCACAGTCTTTTCCCTCATTCTCCTCATCTCCAAGACAAGTTACTTCTGATTTTAACTTCTAAAGAGGAAAGCAAAGCAATTCTTAAATATCTGCCTGAGAACAAAGGTTAAAAAAAACAGAGTCTTTCTTGCACCCAGAAGCAGCACTTAATATAAAAATCATCTTCCAGTTGAAATGACTAAGTCTTCTCCTATTCATTGACTTCCTGCACTTCACTCGTACAGACACTAAAGCCAGGCTAGATGAATGCGCAGCGTCTACTCAGCACCTGCGCAGCGCTGAATTGTTTGGGTAGCAAACACTGGAGGGGAAGCTTGAAAGACCCAGAGCAGTGGAAAAACAAATTACATTTCACTGATGTAAGCACAGCATATTTCTGCAAATCTGAGACGACTGAATTTAAGATGCCTCCCCAATGATTAGATTCTATGCGTAGAAAAAGTTATAAGTTTACGATTTTCCACATATTGAATCTACTTATTGAAGGGTTGTCTTAAATTAATTCCACCCCCTGTGCACGACCTGTCGTCTGTCCCCTTTACCACCTGCTCCTCCTGTTGCCTGCCTGTCTCAACACCCAGCCCCAGCCACTGTGGAGCCAGTGACCCAGCACCTGCCCCTCACACTTGCCTCCCCGTATGATGGCACCTGCCCTCCAAAACCTCTGCCCCCTACACCTGCCTCCCATCCACCTACCCCCCAACCTTCCCCCTGCCACCTCTGCCCTCCCTGCTCTTCCCCCACCCACTTATCTTCTGGTTAGGGGGTGGGAGGAGGGACACAGAGGGAGCAGAAGTGGTGAGCAGTGGTTGCAGCTCCGACTCTGAACCCAGGCTGGAGTCAAAGTTGGAACTGCACTAGCTGCCTGCCCCCACCCCGTACTGGAATCCAAGATGAGGGGCTTTCCCCCCTCTATGTTAAATGGGGAAAAAATCCTTGCCTTGGATTTGAATAAATATGGTGAGTTGCATACAAAACCTACATTCTGGGTCTAAACTGCCTCAGTGTCCCTTTTGAGCTGAGAAAAGAAAAACGCACCTCCTGAGATCAGAGAGAAAAATTTCATGCCATAACCTTAAACAGGGGATAATATAATACATTTACTCTTCTACACTAAATCCAAATTATAACTCTGTTACCGTTTAGTCTAAATAAATCTCAAGGAGATTTCTATATAGTTACTAACCAACAGTAATGTTCCTTAAAAAAAAAGAGAAATGGTGGCACAGATGTGTAGCCCCTAGAGGATACGCTCTGGGTTCCTACATTACTACATGTTTCTTTAGGTGTTGTAATTCCATTTTAATATACCATGAAAAATGCAGCACCTCTCTCAGTGCAGGACCTAAAATGATGAATGTACCCGAATTATCATTCCACTCTGTGCTAGCTGCCCCTGCCACCTACTGGTACAGCACGTAACATTATCTACCAATGCCAGGTCCCAGGGAGATGAGCACAAGGCAGTGGTTCTCAACCCTTTTAACCAGAGGCACCCCTCAGAAAATGCCCGCTCTTAGTTTTCATGTGGTTTTACCAGGGAAAAATAGTAAAGCAATTGTTCTGCTGCAAACAACTCAGAAAGACCAAAACAGGTCCGCATGTTTTTTTAACTCAATGGAAACCTGTTTGAAATCTCTGGATTTATCCTGTGACTCGTGTTTGTACACTTAAGAATGCTATCAGTGGGCATGTCTACATGTGCATTTTAATGCATATTAGCTTATTTTAATGAGCATGAAAGTGTCACAAAAAAAAGTGCTTTTGCTAACGCGCATTAAAATAGGCGAATGCACCTTTTATTATTATGGAAGGTGCCTGTACATGAGTGTAGAGGCTGTGATTACAGCACGTTGAAGCAGACCTGTCTGCTGGAGTGTGGTAATTACCGCGCTCCAGCAGCCTCCCGCGTCTCATGTATCAGAGTCCCTGCGCTTCAAAATGGCAGCAGAGTCGCCCGAGCTGAAGCTTGTCGAATGAGCTTTAGTTCAAGCGCCCCGCCGTGATTTTGAAGCTCAGGGATGCATTTTAGAGAGGCTCTCAGACCTGCTCTAAGTAAAGTGCTGCCCCCCCTTACTCCCAAAGCATGTGTAAAAGTATCCAGAGGTACTAAATTTAATGCACGTTAGCATAAGGGCATTAATGAACTGTAGACGTGCCCCCTGTGTGGCACCCCACAGCACCTCTGGAAGGATCTCAAAGCCTCCCAAAGTGGGATGACGTCCTGTTGAGAATCACTGGCCTCACTCAACAGAACCCTGCATTAACTGTGTGGGTGAAGATCGCATTTTTTTACTTCATTACTGTAGAAAAGCACCAAAAAAATTCAGTGATCAGTCACAGCCAATCTTTCAAATTGTAAGGAATGCCAGAAACAAGGTTGCCCATGCCACGCAGTTTGCCCTCCTGAGGCATATGCATTCTGTTATAGTCCTTAATGACATGATTGCATATTCTCTCCCTAAAGTACTACCCCAGGACCGCTAGTTTATTTGTTGCACAGAAGGGAGAACTATCACTGAGTAGATAAGAATACATCATTTGTTTTTCCTCCCAATGTTCAACGTGTGGTCCCTAGTCTAACTTATTCTGCTCTAAACACAGAGTTGTTAGTTTTCTCAAGGGCTTTTTCACAACTGATTTATTTTCACACACTCCTGTGAAGTGAGGGGGACACCATTATATTGGGATTGCAGATAGGAATTTGAGGCAGAGAGAGAAATTAATGTCTGAAGTATCTACTAATTTTGAGTGCCTTATCTGAGACAACCAGAATCTGATTTTTCAGAATACTTGCTGTTACTGATTCAAGAACAGCTCCCACTGCCTGCAGCTGCATTTCTGAGTGCCCAATACTTCTCAAGTTAGTTGCCCAGCAAGGAGGGATACACAATGACTGCATATGAAGAGTTTGGTTTAAATGATCTGCCCAGCCTCATACAGGAACTCGGAGGCAGAGGCAGGGATAGCATCCCAATCCCCAGGGCAGCATTCAGCTGTCTGACTCGAGAGTCCTTCCCTGCACCTTTCTGCAATCCTCTGCCTTGTTTATTAAGCCATCTTACAGACAACAGCTGTTTTTGCTACATAACCACAATTCCCCGTTGGAGCAAGTTTGAACAGTGCAGTTAATAAGGGAGAGGTCTTGCAGAAAAAATATTGTGCAATCACGTAATTAAAGATATCATTATGCACACGCACAATGGGGACAATTTAAGGTTGCATACGTAGCCTTAATCTGGCAACTCTTAATTTTTAATGGTTCAGCTTGCCATACGAACAATATTCTTTTCATTTAATGCATGGAGATTTTCCTAGGTTTAAAAACAAAATAAATCTGAAAGAAGCAGACATTTTATATGGCACCATATTGACACCCACATCTCCTCAGCAAGGTTGGGACCTTCACACCAACTACACAGATCTCTGCTACTTGCAGTAAAGGGGTACTTGCCAGCAACAGGAGGTTATTATCCTCGCTGTGAATCAGCACTCAAGGGGCATGAAACAAATTTACGGTAGACTTGGCCATTCAGGATGGAAGTGTACATTCTTTGAAACAAAGGGCAGGAGAACCCATCTTAGATTTAAAAATAGTGTCTGAAACACAAGCAAGCATTTCAGAATAACTATAATGGGATATTACAGTTACGCTGTGCTCTGCCATAACTATAAAGGGATAGTATAGTTATTTTTGAAATGCATACTCATGTTTCTTACATTTATGCAGAATACTTTTCACATCTTTCACTTACCCGATGAACTCTAAAAGTAATGAGACATCAAGTTCTGGTGGGATTCGGAAAACTGATCCCAGGACTTTTCGTGGCCTTCCTCTGCTCACAGGGACTGGCTGTGGGATAGCTAAAGGTAGCAAAGCACCAAAAATACAAACAACTTGAATTAAAAAGTAAAAAGTCCATATCAGTGTCAGTCAGGCATAAATGATCACACAGCTCACCTATAATTATGTCATTATTTCTGTCCCATAGCCTCCGTATCTCAAGCAATTATTATTTGCTCGGAGTCAACAAGCCGTCTCTCTGAATAACTGTTTAGAGACAACAGTGGGACTGGAAGGCAATTTACACCAATCCTTTACCTTCTAAAGGGGGCCTCTAACGATTTTTAAGCTCTTAAAAGGTACAGATAACAGCAAACATTTGCATCTTACAGATCTGGAATTACTTTTTATCCCAATTAATTTAATAAAACAAAAATTATGCATAGTACACATATTTATTTCCTGGTTATAAACAAAGCATGTATTTTGTGATTGGACACGAGGAGAAAACAACAACAACAGTTTGGATTGTAATTGGATCCAGAAAGGATTGAACTCTTTCCATGACCAGTCAACATGCAAGATTAGTGAGACAAGATTTTTCCCTTGCAGAAGTATCCTAACAAGTGGATATTTCCTAGATGTATTAGAGGGTCAGTCTGAAAGGAAGGGGGCTAAAAGCTAACCCTGGTGCAGCTGAGAGTTCGTGCGGTCTGCGATTACCCTGGATTTTGACTTAGGAATTCTGCTGCTCCAAAAAGGGTTGAACTCTCCCTGTGATCTGGCCAGAAGCTAAGCCAGAACCCATTGGGCTGAACATCCCACTGGAGAAAATTGAAGCAGACCTCTTGCAGTGCCGTGCCATACAGAGATGGCACTTTCACCACAGTGACATATTATCGCTACTGGTATAAACAATGCTGCACACTCCTGAATTAAGCAAGGCAGAAAGATATGTGTTGAATTTTTGTGCTGTAAGACCCTGCCAGATTATCCCTTACTTCAGAGAGATGCACACACTACGCTTACAGGCATGACAACAAACAAGACACGGCTCGCAGCAAACTGATTAAATGAAAGTGGAACTACACATCACTGGTTCATGCCTTGTAACAGCAAGCCATCACTCAGACTAGTGTTAGGATTTAATTACATTTCAGCTTGAACGCTGTATTTGCTTCTCTAAAGTGATTATGAACTCACCTGGTTTAGGTACTTCTAGACCTCTTTCTTTGTAAAAGTCATGCATTTGCTTTTTCTCTCCTGAAAATAATGTAAGACAGGTTGGACTTTATCACATACAGCTAATATAATATGTGGCTGTTTCTGACAACTAATTTCCAACAGATGGAAGAATTACATTGCATGAACAGAAGCTTATTATGTGTTTCTAGGACAGCACCTTTCATTAGCATTTCATATGAGAGAAACAATATTCAACAACATACAACAATTTAGCATCAGACTGTATGCTAGTGAAGCCAATTAGGATTTGGAGACTTGTCACAAAATATTTTGTCTTCTTAAGCAGTGCTGCATACTACTCATTAGCTTAATCATACCTGGGGAAGTTAATATGGCCTCGGTGGTTTTGAAGTTTCTATATTTAGTTAATATACATATGCAAAAGAAGCTAGCATGTTACCGGAATATCAGCCTGATATATACGGTTATCCAGGACATGCTCTAGTGTCCCATCTAATTCGAGAGAGAGATCCCAAATGCAACACTGCCAACTTATGATTTTTTCAAACACAACAGGATTTTGGTTGGAGTAAGAGTCAGTCTCACAGTACTGTTAGATGTTCCAGCCTTCTGGCAAGTTTTAGTTCTTCCTTGTAGAAACCTCCATTGATTGGTGCCTGTCCCCACTACCCATTCCTGGAGCTACCAGCAGATCTGACTGGCTCAGCTTTGCCACCTCTCTCCTCGGAAATCCAACACTATTTTCATAGCAGAAGGAGCCCCTACGGTCAGGATATTTGGCTGCCTTTTCTGCTCCCCAGATGAATGGGGACCTATCTTCCCCTCCCTTTGCAATACCCAACCTGGGAAGGAGAGGTAGAAGACGAAGGACCCTGTTGCAGCTTCTTGTCCTTGCATCCCCAAATCTGAAAGGGGACTCTGCTGCAGCTGAGCCCTAGTCCATGACACGAAGGTGAACAATTCCAGGAAAGGAAGACCTGACAGGGAGAGCGGCGCTTGACAGATGTAAGAGCTGGAGGAGAGGAAGAACTAAGGGGTTGGGATGTGTCACATGCACGCTCTCAGGATTATGACTGATTTGCAGTTTGAAGGCTGGAATGGATGGGTTGGAAGGATGTCTCCTTCCAAATACAAGCAGGGGGGAGGGCCCCCACAGGATGAGCTAAAAATCACCTTTCAAAAGATTTGGGGAAGATAATATTAAATTATCTAATACATGTGCTAGGGATGGGCATGGGGAATTGAAACAAGAAGGAACATTCCAGGTGATGGACCAAAGCGCACAAATTAAATCATTCTACTATTCATATTATCTTTAGGCCAATATCACAACAGTTGAGGTCTGGTCCATGATTTTTCATCTTTTGAGGTTGGGAATAGTGTAGGCAGCAGCTGAAAATGGTTTTCTATTGCACTTTAAACATTTAACTTATTGCTAAGGTTGCTCAACTATATTCCCTATCAGCATAATAACGATGCAGACAACACAAAAACCCCCAAAACCAAACAAACCCATGCCTACACAAGTGACTGTCAGGTTCAAATTTCAAGTGGAAGAATTAAAAAAAAAAAAAAATTCTTCTAGCAGTATTAGTAAGCCCATGAATAAAAAATTCCTACATGAAATTCAGACCCCTGCCCTGAATCATTATACAAAATACTACAAGAGAAGAATCTGAAAACTGAATGCAATTACTTAAATCTGGAATATAGGTTTACAAATCTCCATGCAAGCGTACCTACAGAACCAGTATCGACTCAACCATAACAATTACAGAAAGAGGGTCATCTATGTCATTTCAGAGACAAAACTCCTGCTGCAGACTGTTTGTAAGAGCATTTTAGCATGCTAAAGGACACCAATTTGCACGGCTAGTTCAGTAAGAGATATGGCCAAACCAACTCCAGCATTCGCTAAAAAAAATAAATTATGTTGACAGTCTGTAGTAGCCAAGTGTAGAAATATAGTGCTCTGGATTAAGCAGCTATCAGCTTTTTTATTCCAGTGCTTTCAACATAATGATGTAATCAGAACACCAGGATAAAAATGAATTGAAAACAGGAGACTTACTTTCCTCCAGATTGACAACAAGTTTATATACTATGTCTTGTAACTGTCGGTCCAGCCTAACGAAAGAAAGGAAAAGAACGATCCTTAGTAACTTTTTGTATGAATGTCCCCTGCATAACTGAGTATTTAATAAATTGCAAAGCCTATTGTAATGAACACGAACTGCCTTATGTTAAGCACAAAGCTCCTTACATTAATCATGACATTTTTTGCAGGGCTGCCAAACAGATTGCTAAACTTGGTGCCTACCAACAAGACAGAGGGCTCAACTCCACCTCTGCACGTAGCTCTTACTGATAGCACCTGAGGAAAACAAACCACACGAGCTGAAAAAGCACCTTCAGGAAAGCATGAAGTATACTTCAAAAGCTCATGTCAAATATCTTAGCTCAAAGCAGAACCTTTGACATATTTATGGGTTTTTCCCCTTAACCTGTTGATCAATATAGCTCATTTGGATATATCACCTGCAACAGCATGCTTCTGCGTAAGAAGCAGAAAATGATTCTATAGCGAAACTCAGTCTAATTGTCATTGTTGAACGTTAATTACAATACAGGTAAAGCATATACAACATATGGATTGTTAAACTATTTTTTCAACTGCAGCGGTCAAGGATTATGCGTCTCAAACAGAAGTCTAAAAAAAATTATTATTGAATATTTTAAAAAAATCTAACATCCCATCCCTATAACAGCAGACGCATTAAAATAAAGGAAAACCCACGAAATGAGATGACTATGTTACCTGATATTATAAAGAGGCTGTGTCTGATGGACAACAATGTTACATTTTGGACATCGGTTACTGTAGTAAAAATGTCTTACTATGCAGCTTTTACAGACTGTAAAGAAAAAGATTCAGAAGTCGTAAGTGTTTTGTTACACTCCGCAACAGGTTTACTGAAGATAATGCAGGAGGACGATTAGCTACAGACAACGGCAACTGTCTGGAAACAAATTAAGCAAAATGAATTAAGTCAACTTAATTTTAATGTATAATTTCACATTAACGTTAAAGTGAATTTAAACTCATAAGTCAATTTGGTGAGGGTTTTTAACCCTAACTCTTTCTCCCCTTCTCAAGGTATTGGGCAACTGGTCCTTGTGTTTCCAAATAGCAAATGTCCTCGCTGGCTGGTACACACTAGTGATGGGCTACTATTTTGGTCTCTTATGTTACAAATGGATCGGTCTTCTCCTGCTGCCAGGAGTCTGTAACCAGTGACAGGAGTTTTCTATTATCACATAAGATATTTCCACTTGCTCTACCAGCGCTTTGTTTAAGGCAGCGATTTTCAACAAGAGTGCTGCGTTATCTGTGTAACGGCAGTGACCTGGACCCATGCGCAGGGAGTCCAGGTTAGGGTTAGGGTTAGGGTTAGGGTTAGGGTTACTAGCTTTCAGAGAGAACTGAATTCCCTGTTCATCTGCTGGAGGAGAGGTTGTTATAACAAAAGGATGTGAAAAAATTTAAAAAGAGAATGAGAGAGTGAAAACCAGGCAGAACATAGGATGCACGCCAGGGATTTTTCCATGCGCTCGGAAATACTTTCATGTCCTGCCACAGGGAAAAGCACGCAGCAAACAAGCTAACTTTAAACAGGCAATTTCATTTGTGAGGCATGGAAATACTACCCCATTCTGATAGCTGATCTCTCTCGCCTTGGAACTAAATTTGTGAAATCAGCAGTACTTACACGTATGAAGGCACTCTGTAATGGTTGTAGCATCTATAAAGTAACCTTTGCAGATGGAACACAAGATGTACGGATTCAACTCAGAAAGGTTTATCATACGCTAGAAAATACAATTGAAACAGTTTCAGAATACAGGTTAAGCCAAACAATTTACTCACTCTCATTTCTGAAGTCTAATACCCTTGATTTACGTTATGGACGGAAAGTTTTGTGCCCACAAACAACACTTACTACTTATACTAAGTTTGCCCAAGTGACAATAGTTTTTCAAATAAGATCTTCCCAATATATCTCCATTTGTTTCTCTGCAAACACGGCAATTGAATTAATTTCAGAATAATTTCTGAAAAACAAGTACAGTATAAGCAAATCCTGCAGGGTACTGGATAGTAATACTATAGGGAGTACTTCACTGGTTGCAATGAAGTAGAGGTTGGCAGCAACAGAAATCATTACTTCAGGAGCGCTCAACAAACCGGACAGTCATCCCTTGGTCCAGAAACTGAAACAGTGCTCGTCTCCTAGATGCACTGGTTTCAAGATGCGCTTAAATGTGTCACATTAAACTAGTGCTAGTTTCTAGATGCACTTAACTGTGTGTCATATTAAAGGAAGAGCTGAAATTACACTGCTCTGGATTTTGATTATAAAGTGTGTTTATCAACCAGCCATTTTTTGCAGTAGTTTGTTAGCACAGATAAGTATGTCTTACAGGATTAGAACAGGAGGTAGGACAGGGCAGCACCTTCGAGATCAGCTGGTTCAGGATAGTGTCCGTCCTGAAATGCTGATTTTACAAAAGCCTATTTCTCATTTTATGGTGTGGCGGTTTATAAAAAGCCAAGTCCTTTGACATAGGTCAAGTGTCCAGCAGGTTTGGTCTCTTGTCCCTTTGCCCACATCTAGTCCTTGTTATCTCTAGCTCGTTGCAATCTAGGACTCTGCAGTCAGTCTCCAGCTTTTTCTAACCTCTCTTCTATGAAGTTGGTCACCATTTTTCTCCGTTCTCATCTATTCCAGGTCTTTCCACCTCACCGACCCTGGCTTACCACCAGTATCTGTTCTCTCGGAGCCTACTCTGGTGCTCTCAGCATTTCTGTGAAAACTCACACGAGCGCTGGGACTCCTTTCACAATGCACAGAATCACAGATAATTTGGGTTGAAGGGAGCTCAGGGGTCACATCTAGTCCAACCCCTGCTCCAAGCAGGACCAGCCCCAACTGCATCATCCCAGCCAACGCTTTGTTGACCCGGGTCTTAAACACCTCCAAGGATATAGAGTCCACCACCTCTCTGGGTAACCTGTTCCAGTGCTTCACCACCCTCCTCGTGAGAAAATTCCTCCCAATATCCAACCTCAACATCCCTTGCTTCACTCATCACGCAGTCATCTTCTTCCCCTTTGCTTGGACCGTTTTCTCAATCAAACAGCACTCGCTGTTCGCTCCCACCAACCCCAATGCCAGGTCCAACCTCAATCACCGGTGACATATCGCTGTCCCCGATTGCTCCAAAAACTGGGGCGTCATCTTTGACTTCAAGGTTTCCTCTCCTTACTCCGAAACAAGCCGTGCCCTTTCCTCCCCTCCCGCGTTAGTGACCTCCTGCCACGGCGTCTCCGCAGCCTCACCTGCCTCAAGTGTCCTGACAGATGCCTGCTCCCCACCGCATGCCAGCTCTACTTGACCCCGCAGGGCATCATGGGAGCAGGGACCTGCCCCGCTCAGCACGTGGCGCTGCAAGGCATTCTGGGAGTGGAGGCACCATCTGTCACCCCCACCATATGGTGCAAGGCATTCTGGGAGTGGAGGCAGCACCTGTCACCCCCACCATATATTGCAAGGCATCCTGGGAGTGGAGGCAGAACCTGTCACCCCCCCACATGTTGCAAGGGATTCTGGGAGTAGAGGTGCCACCTGTCACCCCCTCAATATGATGTTTCAAGGCATTGTGGGAGTGAGGGGTCACGTGCCCCCAGTGTGGTATTGCATTGTGGGAATGAGGGGCCGCGTGCCGCCCCCCCGCCCCCGGTGGTGTCGCAAGGCATTGTGGGGCCCGTCACCTCGCGCTCCTCGTCGGAGTCGAACTCGTCGCCGTCGCCGCAGGCCCTGAAGCGGGCGCCGGGCCCGGCCGGCAGCTCCTCGTCCTCCAGCTCCACCTCGTCCTCGTCCTCCTCGTCCCCGTCCGCGCTGGACTCGGAGCGGCTCCGCTCGAAGGCGAAGGGCAGGGCGCGGGCTCCGGAGCAGCCCGGGGCGCCCTCCACCTCCACGTCCTCGTCCCCGGGCGCGGTAGCGCTGCCGCCCCCCCCGGACAGCCCCGACACCACGGAGCCCGCGTCCGTCTCCATCTCCATGGCGGGGGCGGAGGAAGATAGGCCGCACGCGGGACCCGTCGCCCGGCGCGGCGCGAGGCACGGCGGGAAGTGTAGTCCGAGCGCTCAACACTGCGCCTGCGCACCGAGCCCTCAGCATGATGGGAACGGCCGGTTTTTTGTTTTTTTTTTAAAAGCAGCCTCCTGTGCGCATGCACGAGCCTGCTGAAGGGCTCTTGGGAGGTGTAGTTTTCCTCCTGGTTAAGCATGAAGTCAAATTAAAAGCAGGAAAAGTGTTTCAAGTCCGGTAAAAACCGACGGAGCCACAAAACCTTCCTTTCCAGAGAACCTTTAGCTGCCTTTCAGTTCAAGAAGTTTCTCCTTTAGTTCAGTCCCGGAGATGCCCCCACATCTGTTAGTAGAGATCAGTTTTAAGGATGAAGATTTGAGACAGAGGACAATGATAGTTTCTTGGGAGTCAAACATAGATGGAGTCGTCTCAGTTAATGCAACTGCACATATGGCTTGACAGTGAAAAGGAAGAGTGCAGTGGTAATGCAATGAGAAGTGTGGTATTTTTTTCCCCTTCTGTTTACCAGTATTTAGGGTTGCCAGCCCTCCCAGATCGGCCAGGAGGCTACTGAAATCGGCATCGATCTCCCAGTGACTGTTGAAAGCAATCTGGGAGATTTACATGTCATTAGCGATGTAGCTAACCTTACGTCATGTTGGGGGCGGGGAATCACTGTTATAAAACACAGAGCATATTTTATTTCCTAATTCATCCCGAAAGCTCGCAGAAAACATTGATCCCGAAAGTCTCCAGAAAACATTGATCCCAAAAGCTCGCAGAAAACATTGAAAGCTCGCAGAAAATATTGATCCCGAAAGCTCGCAGAAAAGGACATTTTTCTTGCGATCTCCCAGTTGTCCTAATAAAAAGTGTCATTTTGGAACCGAGCGCGCTGGTTTTCTGTCTTTCCTAATGAACAACCCTATTGCCCTAAAGCACTCCCCACGCTCCAGCCCCGGCCGCGCTGCCCTGCCTGTGCCGTAAAGGCGCGCCCGCCGTGTCGCAAAAGGCGGCGCTGACGTGTGCCCGGACTGTCGCGAAGGCGCCGGCGCTTGGCGGCCGATGGCGGGCGGCGCAAGATGGCGGCAGTGCC
>NW_005841986.1:1297027-1313110 GCF_000455745.1 Alligator sinensis
TGCCGCCGGCCCCACCGGCCCGGCTCTCCCGTCCGCCAGCCCCGCCGCCGCCGCGCCACCCGCCAAAGGCAAGTAAACCACGCGTTGCTCCGTCTTTTCCGCCGCTTGCTCGATCTTTCCAATTTTTCTCACGTACATTTTCTCGCGTGCCTGTCACTTGCAGTCGGAGTTATCGCCGTCGAAGACCAGCCGGACGTGAGCGCGGTGTTGTCCGCCTACAACCAACAAGGTGACCCAGCGCTGTACGAGGAATACTACAGCGGACTGAAACACTTCATCGAGTGCTCCCTAGACTGTCACCGGGCCGAATTATCCCAGCTGTTTTATCCGCTTTTTGTGCACATGTATTTGGAGTTGGTCTACAATCAACATGAGAGTGAAGCAAAGTCTTTCTTTGAGAAGTAAGGCATTTACACTCCTGAGTTTGCCTTCTGTTTATACAGATGCCTTCTTCTCTACAGATTTAACTAAACAAGAGAGAACTTTATTAGCAAAAGGAAGGCAGGGAACAGGGGAAAAAACACTCCTATAATTGTGGTCATTGGGGAGTTTTGGGAACTACCTTACATGTCTTATGTTTAACACAACTAAAATATGTCTAGATAAGAGTAATAAATCGTTGCGTTGATATAACTATTGAAGCAGGGAACTTACTGTAGTCGGGAGTCTTGCTTTGTGTCCTGAATTTCTTAACGTGCTATCTTCATATGTTAAAATGTATTAAAATAACATGGCAGCTCGTCACTGAGAATCAAACACAAGGGAAAAGGATAAGTTTTTTGTAAGCTTCCATCCCAGGTTTCAAATTTCTCTACGAGGAATGAAAAAGTAACTTAATTTGTCTTTTTTTGCCAGACCGCTTGAAGTCTAATTCATCTTTTGGTTTAGAAACATGGAGAAGTTGGGCTGGAAGGGACCTCCAGAAGTCATCTAGTCCAACCCCCTGCCTGAGGCAGGATCATCCCTATCCCTTGGTTTAGACCAAGCATGAAATAATGCAGCCCCAAGGCATCACTTTTCTCAGAAAACTATGATAAGTAAAAATAGTTTTGCACACATTGGTGAAATATTCCCATCCATGAGTGTTTTAATGTTATCAGTCAATATAAAATGCGTTGTATCCCCAGGCTTAGGTTAATTTTGTTGGCGCTGAATATTAATGATATTAATACATTTACAATTGGAAAATGTTAAAAGGCATATTTGGTGAAAATGCTTACTCCAGTATGAAAACTATGCTGAAATGATTAATCATTTTAGTAATGATGACTATTTAGTCCAGTGTAACGTACAATGCATTGGGCTGATGCTTGGCAGGAATTAAATATGTTATAGCATGGTTGGAAAGGATGTTAGTCTTAGTGATCAGGCCAACAATATTGGTAATAACACTTCGCCTACCTAAAAATCTCCTTACAGTTCTCCTTTGGTCATATACCTTTCACACGTTGTATTATAACTGTTGGGTAGTGTTGTGTGTGCTGCATACAGTTGCACTTTAGCTATGACATGATCTCATATGTAGTTGTTAAGTACCCTGGAGTACCAAAAGAGATATCAGAATTCTTGGAGATGTGATATCTTTTATTAGACCAACTAGATAGTTGCAAAAAAATTAATTTAGTTGGTCTAATAAAATATATCATCTCCCCAAGAGTTCTGATTACTTTTGCCTTACAGACCAACATGGCTACAACCTGTATCCC
Source organism: Alligator sinensis (assembly GCF_000455745.1). NCBI lineage: Eukaryota > Metazoa > Chordata > Crocodylia > Alligatoridae > Alligator > Alligator sinensis. The sequence continues at coordinate 1,298,734 of NW_005841986.1, forward strand.
TGAAATATAGGGATATGTAATTGCTTTGGGGGGAGTATCAAATCCATGAGTATGTGTACAATATTATGACTATAACAAATGGTACTTCATGTTTTAAACTAAAACTGTATTTCAATAGGTTTCATGGAGATCAGGAGTGTTATTACCAGGATGACCTGCGTGTATTATCCAGCTTAACCAAAAAGGAACACATGAAAGGGAACGAGACCATGCTGGATTTCCGAACAAGCAAATTTGTGCTGCGCATTTCCCGTGACTCTTACCAGCTCTTGAAGAGACACCTGCAGGAAAAGCAGAACAATCAGATCTGGAACATTGTTCAGGAGCATCTCTACATCGACATCTTTGATGGAATGCCCCGCAGCAAACAGCAGATAGATGCTATGGTGGGAAGCTTGGCTGGAGAGGCAAAACGAGAGGCAAATAAAGCAAAGGTATGAGGCAAATCCTCTCACACTATTAAGCAATTGCAGCATGTAGAGAAATTTGTCAGCTGCCTTAATAGAGCAAGCAGTCTTGGATTCTGAATATGAATAGCCTAACTGACAACATACCTGGGACAATAACAGTAAAGGTTGGCACATTTATCCTCTGCACGTAAATTAAGATAAGTAACCATTTGTAACTGGTCTCTGAAGAACCTCTCTGGCCACTGAAAGAGACAGGTTTATTTAGCGGACTGAATGCAAGTCGGACCCCCTCATTTGTATCAAAAAAGATAGTTTGTCCATCTCCGGTAGTTGTTATGAAAATGTACTATTTGTATACTGTTGTAGCTTCTCAAAATATCAAGAGTAGTATATAGATACTATATCTCAACCATAGGGATTCGAAGGGATGTTGTGAGGGAAATTGGGGTGATCAGCATCTCTCAGGATTGTTATTTGTGAGAGTTGAAGACTGCAAACGAGTCCAGAGGAGAGCCACGTGCATGATCAGAGGTCAGGAAAACAGGCCGTATGATGAGAGGCTTCATCATGATGAGAGTTATGGGACTCTTCAGCCTGGAAAGCGCAGGCTCAGAGGTGATCTGGTGGCCACCTATAAGTTCATCAGGGGTGCTCACCAGGATCTGGGGGAACGTCTGTTCACCAAAGTGCCCCAGGGGGTGACAAGGTCAAATGGTCACGAACTCCTCTATGACCGTTTCAGGCTGGACACAAGGAAGAACATCTTTTACTGTCCGAGCCCCCAGGGTCTGGAATAGACTGCCGCCAGAGGTGTTTCAAGCACCTACCTTGAACGCCTTCAAGAGAAATTTGGGTGCTTATCTTGCTGGGATCTTATGACCCCTGCTGACTTCCTGCCCCTGGGGCAGAGGGCTAGACTTGATGATCTTCAGAGGTCCCTTCCAGCCCTAATGTCTATGAAATCACAAACCCTTTAAATGTTTATAGATTCATAGATGTTAGGGTCGGAAGGGACCTCAATAGATCATCGAGTCCGACCCCCTGCATAGGCAGGGAAGAGTGCTGGGGCTAGATGACCCCAGCTAGATGCATATCCAACCTCCTCTTGAAGACCCCCAGGATAGGGGAGAGCACCACCTCCCTTGGGAGCCCGTTCCAGACTTTGGCCACTCTAACTGTGAAGAAGTTCTTCCTAATGTCCAGTCTAAATCTGCTCTCTGCTAGCTTGTGGCCATTATTTCTTGTAACCCCCAGGGGCGCCTTGGTGAATAAAACCTTACCAATTCCCTTCTGTGCCCCTGTGATGAACTTATAGGCAGCCACAAGCTCGCCTCTCAACCTTCTCTCGCGGAGGCTGAAAAGGTCCAGGTTCTCTAGTCTCTCCTCGTAGGGCTTGGCCTGCAAGCCCTTAACCATACAAGTGGCCCTTCTCTGGACTCTCTCCAGGTTATTCGCATCCCTCTTGAAGTGCAGTGCCCAGAATTGCACGCAGTACTCCAACTGCGGTCTGACCAGCGCCCGATAGAGGGGAAGTATCACCTCTTTGGATCTATTCGTCATGCATCTGCTGATGCATGATAAAGTGCCATTAGCTTTTCTGATGTTAAATAATAGTGAGTTATGTAATATCAAATACAGTGGTTTTAAATTGGGACTCTGCTTTTTTGTAACAAGCTTGATATTCATAAATTGCTGCTTATGTTAAACTTGTTCCATTTAAAAAAATGATTTTTTAAAAAGTAAAATAATGCAGACTTTATTATGTGACTTTCTAAATTGGATTGCAGGTTTTCTTTGGCTTATTGAAAGAGCCAGAAATTGAAGTCCCTTTGGATGATGAAGACGAAGAAGGGGAGAACGAGGAAGGAAAACCAAAAAAGAAAAAACCGAAAAAAGATAGCGTGGGATCAAAAAGTAAAAAACAAGACCCGAATGCTCCTCCGCAGAACAGGTAACTTGTTAAATCTGGTCTGCTTCTTGCTAATTTTGGATTGTTTGCTTTTCAATATCTCTGCTACGTTTTTTAGTCTGGTTTTAAATGAGGCTTCTGTTACTTTCTTTAGGAGATGTTTCCAGTGGCCCAAAACACCTGTTCCTTGGGAAGATTTTTGATGTGTGCCCTTTGTTTTCATATCAAAATTTTATTTGCATTATCCAGTAGCTTGTTCATTTCATGCTCAGCAATACTTGTCTCTCCTTCATGGTTATCCCTCAGATGTTCCTAGAATTATGAGATCTTCTCCCCTCATTTTCTAAACCAGGGGTGGGCAAAATGTGACCCACGGGCTGGATGCAGCCTGCCAGGCCATTCTATCTGGCCCGTGGGGCCCCTAAAAATTTTAGAAAATTAATATTTATCTGCCCCTGGCTGCCTGTCAGGCAGCCCTCAATGGCTTGCCAAAATGCAGTAAGCAGCCCTCCACCTGAAATAATTGCCCGCCCCTGTAATCTAAACTATATGTATCAAATTAAATGAACTGTTTCCTATTGGTCAGTCCTTCCAACCCCCCATTTTTTACTGTTTGAAGTTCTACCCCTACATTCCATTCTGGCAGTGATATACCCAGGCATTGCTGCTGTTCCTTCATTCGATGGTTCCATTTCATGGGAGGCCCCTCCATCCCAGTCCTTGGCTCCATGGACCACAGCCAAGCATGCTCCAGTGTACCAATCCTACAGTGCTGCCATCACAAATTAATGTGATTTAAGGCAGTCCTGCTCCATTTCTTGTAGAATTCCTCTTCCTGAACTGAAAGACTCTGACAAGCTGGATAAAGCAATGAACATAAAGGAAGCCACAAAGCGTGTGCGTCTTGGCCCAGACTGCTTGCCTTCTATCTGTTTCTACACATTCCTTAATGCTTACCAGGTTAGTAAAGGTGGCTTTGGTGCCATAAGAGAAGGAGTCAGAAATGACTGTGGAGGCCATAAAACATTTGGCTTAAGGAAATCAGGCTATCAAGGTGTTACCCTAAATTCTAGGGCTTGATGCTGGGGTGGGATTAAACATTATTACATAGTAGTTTTTGCCTTCTCGGAAATTATTTTCTTGGCACTTAAGACCATAAACTTACAGTCACTGGGTCACACCTGTATATCTTAATTTGACCCAACTGAAAAGTCTTTTGAACATACATAACAGGGATTACTTAAGGGAAAATATGCTCATAGTACCAGAAAATTATTATTTGGAATAAGCCATTTCTGTAGTTATTTCCAGTTAGGTATAATGCAATGAAAAATTTAGATTCAAAGTCCAAATGAATGAAACTGAAGGCTTTCTTAAACCACCTTAGCTCCACTGCCTGTTTTGCTTAGTTATTGCTGTATCTTTTGTTCCTCTGACTTGTTCTAAGCATGTGAGTAGGGGGCAGTTCTTCCTAATGTAGTGAATCCTGAATACTGCAGATCAGGGGTGTCAAACTCACCTTGCACCCCAGGCTGGATCCAGACCACAGGGCTCCTTGAAGGCCAGATCTGGCCTGGGGTAGTTCCAGGCTGGATACACAGTGGTGGTGGGAACAGCTCTGGCTACAACCTGGGGCACAAGACAACAATAGCAGCAGTTCTGGCATGGGGCACACAGTGCAGCTCTGCACCCTGCCCCATGCTGGAGCTGCTGTCACCATATGCCCTATACTGCTGCAGCAGCTTTAGCTCCTGCGTGGGGCACACAGCAGGTCCAACATAAAGCGGCAGGCCCAGCGGCTGAGGAGGTGGGACTGCAGCAATTGGTCATGGGCAAAGCAACTGAAGGGTGATCAGGGCTGGATCAACCCTCGCTTGCCCTTCTGCCACCAATTTTCTATGTCAACTGGGGCCCAAGAGCCCTGAATTCTGCAGTAGGCCGTTCCTTCATCTGTCCCTCTTCCCCCCCGCCCTCCCCCCCATCCCAAACTTTAGGAGGCCCTCTAGTAGGCCAGCGGGCCAGGTAGAACAGCTCTGTGGGTCAAATCTGATCAGCCGGCCATAAGTTTGACACCCCTGCTGTAGATATGGAATGTTTGTGAACAGTTTTGCTGTTTTGTCTTTTAAAATAAGTGTAGTTATGTATATCTTTATTTTAAATGGTATAACTTTTTGTAGCAGTTACTTGCTAGGTTTTCAAATACTTATGCATTCTGTCTTAAGGTAATCCCCTTTTTTATACAAAATGAAGGTAGGGTGGTTACAGGATTTTCTAGTATTTGAACTTTGTAATTAAAAAAATTCATTAACTTTTAAAATAAGTAACTTTTTTGTGTACAGGGTCTTACTGCAGTGGATATCACAGATGACTCTAGCATGATTGTAGGAGGCTTTGCTGACTCCACTGTCAGAGTGTGGTCTGTGACACCAAAAAAGCTACGCAGTGTAAAAACAGCAGCAGGTAATGAAGGCAAGAAGATACGCTCATCCTAAGTGTTAATTCTGATAGAGTTCTATGTTTTTGCAACCTGTGCAGAGAGAGGTAACTTTGCAGGGCAGCTTTCTTAACTCATTGGATATTGTTAGTTTGGCTTCTACTTATAAAGCAAATAACATACCATTTTTATATTTGGATGGACTTTGTTTTGGTAGTAGTATATAATGAGCAGAATCAAAAACATCTCCAGAAATTTGTAGTCTGACAGTTACAGAACAGAGAAGGTATACTAGACAGCTGATGAGGGAATGTAGTTTCATTGTAGCCCTATTTCAGCAAGATACTTAAACAGGTGCTTATGTTTCTCGCTGAATAACAATCTGTATTTGGAATGACTAATCAGAGTTTGTAAATCCTAGGACCTCTGGGTTGTGGAGATAAATAAATAGTATTTTGGAGAGCTTTGTAGAGAAGCTGTGCTACAGAGGAAGATTTCTCAAGCACGCAGTTTGTGATGATACCAGAATGAGGTCTTAAAAAGAATCCTATAGATTGAAGGCCAGTGTCAGCTCTTGGGTGTATAGCAGTCATAAGTTCTTGAAATCTGAAAACATGGGTGTATGTACATGAATGCTCATCTACAGCAGGGGTGTCAAACTCTCCTTGTGCCTCGGGTCGGATCCAGGCTGCAGGGCTCCTTGCGGGTTGAATCCAGCCTGGGACATGAGGAAACAGCATTGGCAGCTCCAGCTCTGACCTGGAGCATATGGTGATGGCAGCTCCAGCTCCTGCCACGTGCTCTGTGCCATGGTGGTAGTTCTGGCTCCGGCTCCATTTCCAGCATGGGACACACAGCAGGGTCCAGCAAGGTAGGACCATGGCAGTGGTGACACACAAAGCGGCCAGCGGGTGACCATGGCTGCACTGACCCTTGTTTGGCGTCCTGCTGCTGATTGCCATGTCCATCAGGGCCCGATTCTGCAGCAGGCCATTCATCCCTGGTCATGTCCCCTAACTTTTGGTGGCCTGCTGGTAGTTTATCAGGCTGGATAGAACTGCTCTGCGGCCCGGATCCAGCCCATGGGCCATATGTTTGACACCCCTGATCTACAGCATCTTTTCCCAACTGATGTGTAGGGTAGTATATTGCTGATTGATATGAAGAACCTGTCACTCCATTCTTGAATTACCTTCATAGCTAAGCTCATATTACCTTTTATAGCAGTTTCCTTTACAGTAGTCCTAAGGAAATAGCTTCAATTGAAGCTATATGTAACTTCAAGTTTAAAACCTGACATCTGATTTTTAAGCTTCCCTGCTGTTCTATATTTTGGTATTAGTGTTCAAACTGACAACCAGTATTCAGGAAGGATTTTTGTTTCGCTTCATACTTGCAGAGAACAGCAATAAAAAACGTATGTTCTGCTTAAAAGATGTACCTATTTTTGCATAAATATAAGTAAATGTGCTCAGCTTCTGGCAATCATTTTACGTGAAATCTGCATATTTGCTGCAACTATGAACCTCTGGAATTTTACAGATCTCAGTCTCATAGACAAAGAATCAGATGATGTCTTGGAAAGGATCATGGATGAGAAGACGGCAAGTGAGCTGAAGATTTTATATGGTCACAGTGGACCCGTCTATGGTACCAGCTTCAGTCCTGATAGGTAATATAATTTAAAATTTGCCTTGGAGAGGAGGTCTTGAGTTCTAATAAGATGTTTCTTGCTCGAAACTAATTCTTAAAGCAGCTGCTTCCGTAAATTGAGATGAAATTTGTTCATGTGTTTCATAAGAAGCCATGACAGGTGGGTTTAAGGGCCTGATGTCTTGAGGCTCATGCGTGTGTTGTGTGGTTACTGAGTATCTTCAGTGTAGCTTGACGTCAGTAGGAGCTAAGAACACTCAGCACCTGGCAGGTTCAAGACTTAAGATAGGAAACTCTTACTTGAAAGCCTTATCTTAAGTTTGATTTTAACTGCATAAGCAAACTGTAAAAGGGAGACAGATCATTGCAACATTTATATCCATTATGGTAATGTAGAGATGAACAATTTTGTTAGCATTTATACCTATTGATGCATTTCTAGTCTGCTTCCCACTAGAGCCTCCAGTAAGCCTTTATTTTCCAGATATGTGATCATGGTAATCTCGTAGTCTCTTAAATACAGTAAAATCCCTGTTATCCAGCATGAATGGGGAATATCAGGTGCCAGTTATGTAAAAATTCTAGTTATCTGAGGCAGATGACGCGGGGTGGGGGGAAGGGGTGGTGGTGGCTAGATATGGAGCGATGGCAGCTGCCACGTAAGACCTTCTCCTGCCTCCCGCAGCTTGGCGGGTGGTGCCTGCACGGGATGGTGCGTGGTGGTGCTCCGTCTCTGCCTGCCCGTGCGTGTCCCTTAGGGCCTTCTCCAGTACCCCCTGTTCTATGGGAATCTTTTCATATAGCCAAGGGTGGCATTTCTGAAACCAGTTCTTGAACAGTTGCATGCAGTGGTTTATCAATAGCTTTTTGTTTTGAACAGAGAACTGGACCCCTAATCATGACATGCTTCCTTTCACATAGACAAGTACTGCAAATTTGAATAGAATATAAGCAATGGTTTGTCCCTCTTCACAGTAAGTGTCCCAGTAGGATTCCCTCTGAATCGGGTATATCTCAGCCCATTGAGAGTTCAGATCATATAGTACCCTGCAGCACAATCCCAGTAAATGGACGGTGTTCTTATCCCAAAGACACACCAGTAATCTTGCACTAGACTCCCAGTATTCTGCCTAAGTCGTATTCTTTCGCCTTCTGATAGGAACTACCTGTTATCCTCCTCAGAAGATGGCACTGTGCGATTGTGGAGTCTGCAAACATTTACTTGCCTGGTGGGATATAAAGGACACAACTATCCAGTATGGGATACGCAGTTCTCTCCCTATGGGTATTACTTTGTATCTGGTGGACATGACAGAGTGGCTCGGTAAGAACCTGAAAGGCCTTTTTATTGGAATTTTTAATAATCCGAGGCCTGGAATATTGAGAGAAACTAACCCCTTAATACTGGTGGCTGGTATTTTCCAGTTCTCATCTTGCTATGGGAAATGAATTTTATTACACTTGGGTTAAAAAAATTAAACCAAAAACTAATGCAGTGTTAGCTGAGGGTATTATGACATTATTATTCTTACAGAACTGGTGTTCCTTTGCTTTCAAACCATCTGGTTAATATGGGAAAATACATATCCTTGATCCTTAATGTTGGAGAAACCAATGTACCTCTTCCATTGCTTTTGTAATGGCTGCATCGAGACACTTTTTTTTCCCCTTGAAGAACAACCTTTAAAACAGGGGTGGGTAATTATTTGGGCTGGAGAACCACTTAGAGAGAGTTGGTGAGCTATTGTGGGTTGAGTCAGCACCTCTCCCCCCACTCTCAAAAGCTCACCAAAACTCCCTAAGTGGCTCTGCCTCTGGGCCTGGCCCCATGCTGTCACCACCTTGAGATCCAAGCCCCGGCCTTGGAATCTCCATGGAGACTAGCCCGGGACTCGCGTGGGCAGGGCGCACTTAGTGGAGTGGATGGGGTGGGGCCCCGGGCAGGCAGGGAGCAGTGTCCAGGAGTGGGATGAGTGGGGCTGAGGCCTGGATCTTGGGGCGGTGACAATGTAGGTTCGGAGCTGGGATCTTGGGGCAGTGATGGTGCGGGGTAGGGGCTCTGGGCAGAGCTGTGGTCTGCTTCTGGCACACTCCTGCCCATGGAACAGGGGAGCGGATGTGTGGCTCTGGAATGTGTGGGGAGCGGATCATGGCTCTGCCCTGGCTCTGCCCATTCCACTCCTAGACGCTGCTCCCCATCCACCCACAGCCCTATTGCATCCACCTGCCTGAGTGCACCCTGCTTACGTGGGTCTGAGGCTGGTCTCCAGAGACCCCAGCTGCCTGCTCCATTGTGGTGGCGACACCAGCAGCAGCAGCCAGGAGTTGCCACTGCTGCCGAGGCTGTTGGGAAGCGGAGTCCGGCTGCCGCACCACCACTGTGTGCCCGGAGGCAGTGGGACGGGCCACACGGACCATGGCCCAGTCTGTTCCCTGCGCCAGGCAGAGTCAAATAAAGTCCCTTGACAAGCTGTATCCAGCTCACAGGTTGCCTTTTGCCCACCCCAGCTTTAAAAGTCATTGCTAATTGCATAAATTGGTCATCTTGAGGTACCTGGGTAACAAGCACCACATTAAGGACATCATGTTTTCAATAAGGGTCTAATTTCTTTATAGTTTTATAAAAAATGCTTTCCTTAAGGCTCTGGGCAACGGATCACTATCAGCCTTTGCGTATGTTTGCTGGCCATCTTGCTGATGTCACATGTAGTCGGTTTCATCCCAACTCCAACTATATTGCTACGGGCTCAGCAGACAGAACTGTGCGACTCTGGGATGTTCTGAATGGGAACTGTGTGAGGATCTTCACTGGACATAAGGTAGAGGAGTGTCAGATGTAGAATCAAGGTAGCTGCACTGTATTTCACTAACATTTCCTACAAGACAATAGTCAGTACTTAATTGATATATGTCTGTAGATCTACACACACACACACACACACACTCTCTCACTCACAATTTTTAATGTTCAGAAAGTGTGTGCCTGTTACTTTAGAGACCCATTGTAAGTTGTCCCATGAAACAGACTTCCCTCCCTTATAAACTTCTGTTCCTGATGAACGACTAGTTTATTTATATGTTTGTGTGTCTGTGTGCACTTAATTTTTAGAGGGTAATCAGGACTCGTCCTAGAGATGATATCTTTTACTAGACCAACAAGATTTTTGCAACAAAAAATCGTTAATTTTGCAAAAATCTTGTTGGTCTAATAAAAGTATCATCTCTACGACGAGTCCTGATTGCCTTTGCCTCTAGAGCAATAGGGCTACAACCTGGATACCTGGCACATTTTTTAGAGGGTAGCATTTGCAATGAATACAGCTTGACGCTTTATAGATGCAGGTAGACTTGTCTAATTTGGCTTCTCCAACTGACTTTGTTCCAGGGACCAATTCATTCGCTGGCATTTTCCCCTAACGGAAGATTCCTGGCCACTGGAGCAACAGATGGAAGAGTGCTCCTCTGGGATATTGGCCATGGTTTGATGGTGGGAGAGTTGAAAGGGCACACTGACACCATCTATGCACTCAGATTCAGTAGAGATGGGGAGATTTTAGCATCAGGTAAAACTTACTGAAATGTTCAGTTTTTCATTCTCCGTTAAAAACACAGTCTAAAATGGAATGACATGCTTTTTTTTATATAACTGGGATCCTGATCCAAATCTGTCTCCCTTCTCAATGCGAAGGATCAAACTAATACTTAGCAATGTTAATACTTTGTAGTTGTAAAGCAAATACTTTACCAGATTTTTGAAATTTAGATTAATTTTAATGTAAGTGGGTATACGATTCCTTAATTCAGCTAGAATTGAGGCATGGTAAGCAATTTATTTAAGAAACCGTTAGAATGGGAAATAATCTGGTATTTTATAACTGAAACCAGCCCTAACTGTCAGACCTTTGAAAGTAGATAGAAAGTAGCCTCTGCTGAAAGTAGATAGTAATTGGGGGGGTTGTACCACACTGCACGTCCATGGTGTGCTTAGTTTGCAGCTAAATTTTCTTTCAGTGTCTAAGAATTCAGTAGTTATTTCAGTGGGGTTTGGATAACGCTTCCTTTGCCATGTCAGTGGGTGTGTGGGCCTCTAGACGCTGACTGGCATAAAAGACATCTGACCTTTATGGAAAAAAATGTTTTAAAACCGTCTCAAGGTAAATCTTATAAATCCATGTTTTTTGTAGATGTGTGGATGTATAAAGACCAGGGATGTTCAAGTGGTAGGGGGCACCTGACTTCTGAAAAGCTTTACTCGTGAGATGCTCTCAGCTACTGAAGGTTACTTAAACAGTTGTCATTTTCTAGAACAAGAGTAGGAATAAAGCACACTTTTTGGCCCTGTTACAGTTTTTACAGATTTCCCAGAGAATCACTGGTTTCTGTTGTCACAAGGATTTGAAACTTGGTGGGGGAGGAAGATAGGATACATTCTTGACACAAGGTTATCTCCTGTCATTCCCAAGAGCTTAATTAGAAATTCATTGCTAAATGTAACTCTAGTAAGACTAGAATGAGCCTCTAACAGAATTCAGTCAAGACTGAAGAGCAGCTCCTCTGGTTTAACTATAGAAAGGTGTAGCATTGGACTGTTCAACTTCCTGGCAGCCAGGGGCTGTATGCCGCAGGGGCCATATACCCTACAGATTCCCAGAACCCCTGCCGTGTACAGCCCCTCACCCTGTTCCTGTTGCTGCCCTGGGAGCCGTGCAAGCCCCTGTCCTCCTCTCCCCTTCCCCTCAACTGCTCTAGCAGGGAGCTTACTGGGCCCTGTCCTATAGAACTGCCCTGCCACAGACCCCAGCTACCCCCGCAGCATTAGAAGCAATGGGAAGAGTGGTGGCTGGAAGTAGCCCACGAGTCACGTGTTAACCCCTCCCAGAGGCCACCAGTTGGATACCCCTGGACCATGTTAAGGCTCTAATCGTGCAAACATGCACTTACGAATAATGCACTTGAAGTCCATTTGCTTGCACCATTTGGGTGTAAAGCGTTAATGCTTTGGCCCGTCCTGCAGTGACTGAAGAAAAAGTGTTTTCCAGCCTTCATTGCTGCCAACTTGGTTGCAGCCTTGTCTCAGCATCATTTCAATACAATTATCATTCGCTGCTGCTATGGCTTCAGTAAGGGCATGGAGGAAAACATTGCTGAATGTTCCTTTTTCTGTGTGTTGCTTTTTAACCCTGCCCTGCGCAGGACCAAGGCTCTACATTGTAATTCCCCACTTTGTTCTTAGGTTCTATGGATAACACAGTCAAACTGTGGGACGCTGTGAAAGCATTTGAAGACTTGGAAACTGATGATTTTACAACAGCCACAGGACACATAAATCTGCCTGAAAACTCACAGGACTTGCTACTGGGTACTTACATGAGCAAATCAACCCCAGTCATACACCTTCATTTTACACGGAGAAACTTGCTGCTGGCTGCCGGAGCGTACAGCCCACAATAAACATGAAGCTGTGAAAGAGGCTGTGCAAGTCAGTAGTAAAGACCTCAAAATGACTACCGGATTTGAGATGAAAGAAATCTCTTGTACAGATGGACTGTGCCTGGTCAGTTGGGGCGGCAGGACTATGTAAATTAATACGCAGGTAACGTCTTCTCAGTTCTGCTATTTCATTTTTAGGCACAGCTTGAAAATGCTGGAAAATGATTAGACATTGTGGCTTTACAGGAAAGAATTGTTTTATGGTGCTTTGGATTTTTTGATAAAAAACAAAAACAAGAAAAAAAGAGAGAGAATGGCTGTCTCCTATTAAGAGAAATGGTAATGGGCTCTGCTGGAACATCACTTTTGGAAAGTTAACAGCACCTCAGTGAGCGTCTTGAACACTTTAAAAAGCACTTAATTTATACCTGGAATTTTGTGGAACTCGCCTTAACCTGGGCTGGGCAGCAGGTTTGTCTGGCTGGAACTTTATCCTACTTGCTGCAGAAGGCACCATACACAGAAGCTTGTGGTGAACTAAAAATTGAATATATAAGCACGCCTTTGTATAAAGGTCTGACTGTGTTTCAAATCTTTCTTGTTTCCTGTATTAGAAATACAGATCTGGTCACTGCAACTTCAGGGTAGGTTAAGGTGTCATGACTAGCAAATAGCTAGAAGTAAAATCTGAACATCTGCAAAAGCAAAGAGACAAGGGACTGAGACCACTGAAATACTCTTACTGTCTATTAAAACATGCTCTCCAAAGGGAAAACAGGGGCCTTGTACCCTTTTAGGATACTTAGAGGAGGCCTGGAAAATAATTAAAAAAAATAATAATAATCTTCCCCCCCTTTTTTTTCTTTTACATAAAATTAAATTTTTGTCACAGCTAGCAAATTTAGGAATGGGGAGAGCCAATGAAAAGGCAAAAAATGAACCTTTTTATTCCTAATGCTAATATTTGTGAAAAGGCTCTCCCCTCACGCACGCTGTTGTGATGCTGTGTTCAGCAGCAAAGGTCAGACCTGACATTCTTGATGTTTCTAAACAAAAAGACCTGGCAGAACAGTAGGCTTTTAACCCCTTTCTGTCTCTATACAAGATGAGGAAGCAAAAGGACACTAGCATGAATTTAAGGAAACTTGAGTAGGAAACTCCCAACTCATCCCATCCCCACCAAAACACCCAAAAGCTTTCCATGCATTGCATATCAAAAGTGCAGACACTTTTCACCAGTGGATCTCACCTTTAAGAACAGGGAAGAACGCTTTGAAAGTAAATGATAATGATCCTGTCTGTTTCATGTAAACTTCCCAACACCCGATACGAGCAGGTGGCTTTTAAGTGAAAGTATGGCAAAATTGAACAGTACGTTAAAATACTTTCCCTGCAAGAGTAAGCATGTACAGTTTTGACAGCTAAAAAAATCACTGCCGCTATCTGCCTTTGTATTTTGTACAGTTTTATACTTTTGATATGATAATAAAAACTAAAAATATCATTCTGTGCATGTTTCTGGATTATATTACAAGAAGAGAATTAATCCCCTCTTAAATTTGTTGCAAGTTATGCAGTGCCCACACAGCTATACCAGCAAACTACCAAATGAAACAAAGTAAAGTGATACAATTTATACTGCTACATTTAGGACCAAATTCTACACAAAACCTCTGCCAGTTTATAGTTCAGACCAGGAGTCGGCAACATATGGCTCACAGATATGGGACTTAAGCTGCAGTAGCGCTCCTTGTGCCACTGCAGGGAGAAGTGCCTGCCTCTGACCCAGGGTAGGTTATTCTGGTTGACAGGCTGCACTTTGAGAACCCCTAGACTACATTGTTCTTTCTAAAGCATGCAATTAATAGTAGATGGGTTTAATAGTACTGTATTTCTGTTCCTGTAGGGGAAAGGACAAGAAATGATGGTCTAAAATTGCAAGTGAGGGAAATTTAGGTGGGATATTAAGATCTGGTGAGGGTGGTTACTCATAGGATATTAGAAGATATGGAATTTTCATCCTTGGGAGTTGTTTGGACAAATGGTTGCTATGATTGCTTATGGAGTTCTCCCTGCTGATGTCTTACTTCACTGCATTGTCTCAGTAGGACAGTGCTTTGCCCTAAAGCAAGACTCCAGACTAACCTGATAAATTTGCTTACTAATCCAGAGCTCAACTGGTAACAAATGAGCAGATGGACTGGTTACAGCCCAACAGACTCTGAAGCAGTTGACTGGTCCAGATACTCTCAAAGAAGAATACATGGAGGTTTTCCTGGACATTATAGGGTGGCATCATGTCTGCATGCAATCCCTACTGTGGACAGGTGACCACAAGCTTGTGAGCAATCTGTGGTCTGGGATGGGAACTTGTATAGCCAGTAACTCAGGTGGGGAAAACCAGAGCTGCCAGCGTGAGAGGCTAACAGGACAGTCTGAACCAGATCTGGCTTTAAGTGGGTGTTTGCACAACTAGCTGAGCACTTCAGATAAAATGTCTTAACGATGCTTCGGGGGGGGGGGGGGGGGGGGGGGGGCTCG
>NW_005841986.1:1313141-1316827 GCF_000455745.1 Alligator sinensis
GGGGGGGTGTTGGTTGTAGCTGTGTTGGTCTGACACTGGCAGATGAGGTTCTTTGGCTAAATATATCTTTTACTAGACCAAATAAATAGTTGGAAAAATTGTTCCGGCACAAACACCCCTCTTCAGGCAGAGGGAGGCTTGGCCCTAAAACAGGCCCAGCCAGAAGTAGAGGGTGCCTCGAGTCCACTGCTCTACCAAACTTACTTCACTGCTGTTGTGCCTCACCCGGAAAGACACATTTGGAAAAGGGGAATAACAAAGATCAGAACACATCCACATTCTTGACTGACCACCTCATAGGAAACAGATGTTACAATGGGAAGATGAACAGCAATGTTAAAAATGAATGGGTCAGGGGAAAGTCTTATTACACTTACAGCATACAGGATAACAGTAGGTTCATCTAAACTCTCAGTAAGCATGAACCTAGAGGAAAAAATGTATGCATGGTTGTACTAAGCATTTTCATAAACGGTAATGGCCCTGTATCCATCAAGTTCCCATAGAGAAATTGATTTTTCCCTAGAAGTGGTCTGAGGCTATTCAATCCGGTGTCCTTGCTGATCTGATAGCAATCTGGATGCTGCAAAAGACCCAGAGAAGCTTAAGGATTTGAAACAAAGGACAAAAGATTTGCTCCATATACACTAGCTCTTTCACTAGACACCAGGGCCTGGAGCTACCAGTTAACACAAATGAAGACAGCAGAAGATTCAGGACTTATCTTTAAATTGATAAAAGTGGTACAGAATGAAGTGCAGACATTAGCCACTTGCAACCAGGACAACTTTTGAAGTTACATTTACATGCAAGTTCTTTCATGGTTGAGGTGCTACTCGTGTTCAGTACTGATTTTAAGATGCTATTAAATCGAACAACTTTGTCAGCCGTATGCAGTCAGTCTGTTTAATACAAACATCCAAGAGCAGAACAAATAACTTGACCTCCATTGGGAAGGATGTATATACAGGCATATCGCATCATACGCGCATTGAACTTGCGCAAATTCAACTATATGCAGGTGGGGAGGGGGGCGGGGCTTGAGTCTGCACATGGTGCTGCTGCTTACCTGGAGGCCCAGCCACCACCACACTGCCAGCGGTGACTGCCTCTGCCTCCAAAACCTCCCGCCGCCGCCATGGAGCCATGCCCGGAGCTGTGTGGCCAGCTGCTGGGCGCGGTGGTGGCCAGGTGGCACGCAGCCACCCCCACCACCACCCTGTGCTGCGCCGCTCTAAGTGTGGCTCCGTGGCGGGGGGGGGAGGTTTTGGAGGCAGAGGCAGTCACCACTGGCACAGTAATATGTGATTTCACCACACGCGATTTTTGCCTTTACGTGCTGCCTTCAGAACGTAACCCTCGCGTAAGATGCGACATGCCTGTAGTTTTGACAATTAAGAGTTTACATTATGCTTGTACCATTTTTTACTGCTGACATCAGACAAACAAGTCAGTATTCAGTTTATTAAACTGTACATAAGAGGGCATCCACTCTTGCTTCCATTGAAACACCATGAGATGGGAGCTTTAGGCATGCCAACCTGCCAAGAGAAGGGAAATTGGTTTAAGAGTGAAAAGTGGTTGAAGCAGTAGCAAGTTTGGCAGTGCTACTAGCAAAAATAATCTCCTCCTCACCCCTTCTTTTTCACCTGGCCAGTTCCATCCCTACTCTTACCCCTTCCATCTCCCCATGCAACATTCTCCCCACTGCCAGTTGCCCACCACCCATAATGGTTCCCAGCCACCATCTGTGCACCTCTTCCCCCTGCCCCCACAATCTGGCTTAGATCAGTTTTGCATTTGAAACAGGCACCTTCCTCCTTGCCTGGGAGGAGGGTATCATCAAGAGCACAGCTTCCTGCTCTCACTTCATAAGCCTACCTAGCAGGCAGGGCTTCCTAGTGCTTACTGAAACTCTACAATTTAACTGCTTGAGTACAACCATCTGTGAGCTGCAATTTCTTTAAGGCAAAAATCGAAAGTTTCCACAGTATGGCAAAGGACACTGCGCTAAGACAAAAGGTTACTTATTGCCTGACAATTTTAAATCTTCCACTTCAAAGTACAGCGGCACTCAAGCTTGAAAGAAAACATGTTCCAGAATTCCCTTCAGTATTGACAATATGGTTTTCCTATTCTTGTGCTAAGAAATAGCTGGCATTTTCCAAGAGCTATTCTGTCAGAAACAAGGGTCTTTGTGAGAAGAGCTTCAGATCAACTATCTTATGCACATGACAGATTTTCCAATTGAATGCATTAGTCAGTCAGTATTAACAGAGCTACCAGCCCCGCATGCAATCCCAGGGCACTGGAACAACATTATGTTTTTCACCCAAGTCAATGTTAAGACCTCTACAGAGAAACCTGACATTATCTGCATTGCATTTTTACTAATGCAGGACAGGACAGCCAAATTGTGAACTGATTAAGCCAGAGTAAAAGCTAGTGAATTCAGCTTGGAGTTCCTAAAAGTGCTGGACACACTGTCAAGGCAGCAAAAAAGTTCTTTGAAAACTCCCGGTTTGAATCACTTTTGATGTCAGTGGTTTAAATGACTAAAAAAACCCACCAAACCTCCCTCTTTAAATCAATTTAGTGTATATAGCAACTCTGTCTATTCCATATTTGCTAACTGATCGGCCACTTTAAAATCCCCTTGAAAAGCTTACCTCTTTCACAGTGCTCGCAATAACCTAGCTGAACGCGTGTTATCTTCATTTCAAACCTTAACCGAACCGTAATGTATGCATGCCTAAGCTTAGCAACCATGTAATCCTAACCTGGTGACATGGGTAGCCTTTTTTCAGCCTCTCCCTCTTCATCACCCCACTGAAGCAGAGACAGGAATTGATGTTGGTGCTAGAAGAGTTCCAGCCCACTTACCGCTCTATTTCTCTGTTATAGCTGGAGCCTTTTTTTTAGACCTTAGCTTGAAGAACAGGATAATTGCTGCAATGGTGGTATACGTGGCTATTACATACTGTGGGGAGAAAAAAAAAAAAAATGAAGCTTAAATTCTTTCTGAAGTACACTGGAAACTCAATGGGTAAGGGTAGATCAGCAAGTACATACATTCCTCCTGCCTATCAGGGTGTAGGAATTGAAGTATTTCTGAAAGCCAGTGAACTGGTGTTGACTTCCCGCATCGTGTCCTGCCATGGTTTCTTGTCCTGGATGCAGCAATGGAGAAGTTAATACAATGGATTAGAAAGATGTATCTGCTTGATGGTTAAACGGCTACTTAATCAAGGCATTAAAAGTTGCTATTAGTGCTTTCAATAGTTATGCAAGTAGTAGACCAAGGTGCATTTAGACATGGAATATTTAGAAACTGAAAGTAGAAACTGGCTAAGAGGGAGCTTTCAATCTGTATACAAAAGCAGATTAAAAAAATAAAGAGAAACAACCTGGCTTTTTCTCCTTCCACCTTCTAAGTAAAGGATACCTGCTGGAGATGGGCTAGTAAAAAAAAATGAGAAAAACCCATGTTCTACCTAGGGGAGCACCAATAAATATTTTTGGGGCCGATACCGATGACCAGTTATTAAAATGAGCCATGTCAGCCAATACCGATCCAATTGCTGATATGCAGCCTGGCAGCTTCCAGCTGGTCAGCGTAGGGAGGGAAGGGGCAGATTCATGGATTGCGAGGGGCTGGAAGGGACCTCGGAAGATCATCGGATCGA
>NW_005841986.1:1316837-1352170 GCF_000455745.1 Alligator sinensis
AGATGGGGTCGGATGGCCCCAGCAAGGTGACCATCCAGTCTCCTCTTGATTTCCAGGGTAGGTGACTGCACCACCTCTCAAGTGAGCTTATTCCCCAGCCTGGACACCCTGACTGTGAAGAAGCTTTTCCTGATGTTGAGCCTTGAAACAGTCTTCCAGATGGAGGCCCCTGCAGCGAGGGAGGGGGTGCAGCGGGGGGCAGGTGCAGTCCAGCTGGGGCGTGGCACCGAGCGCCAAGTGGCTCATCTGGGAGGCTCCCGCCACCACAAGAGGCACGTGGCCCCCAGATCGGTGCGTTTGATTGGCTGGACCGACGCGTCGGCGCACCTCTAGTTCCAACACAACGAGATCTGGATTTTAAGGAGTTCTTTGGAGTCAAGTTTCCAGAGGTAGACGTGCATTGTACGTGCTCCAGCTGCGACTACGGCCGGGAGGGAAGAATGAACGTCTCTTTGCGAATCACCTTGTCACAACCCCCACAGCAGGCGAGTCCGCTCTTTCCGTTCGGGGCCCATGTTGCCAGCCACCCCACGACACCACGAAAAGGTCACCGTTACGGTTTGCTGCACCTCGGTCCCCAGCTCTGCCTCAGACGAGGTTTGGAGGAGATGGTGACACAACTCGCACACCAAAACAAACTCAAATTTGAGTCCCTATGACACAGGGACGTGCGCCGTTAGCGTGCTACGGGGCACGTTGTCATTTACGGTCGTGGTCAACTGACAAATCGCTGTACCGACACACGAGTTTTGTGGAGGGCTGCTAAAACAAACATCGCCGCTCCGCCGTGCTCCGACTCTCCCACGATGAGAAATTAACCGGCGCGACAAACTCCAGCGTGCATTTACGAAAATATTGGATTAGGAAATAAACCAAAAAAGCCCCACGAACAACAACAACGCCAGGAACAACAGCTTGAGACCCCGTCATTATTCTTCCCAGCCTTTGCTTTCGATCAAGGATCTCACACCCCCGTTGGGCAGCATCGCTCCGCCCATCCATCACGCCTGGGCTGGGACGAACGCGCCCTGCCGTCCGTGTCCCAAGAAATGTCCCGAGCGGGCACCCGTACTAAGGTGGCCTGTAGCTGCCCTGACGGGCCTCAGCCTTTCCCGCACACCCGACCTGCTCCCCGGCTCTGGCCATCTACCAGACAAGACGGGGAGCAACCCGTCCCCTCTCCATCCCGCTCCAGCCTCCTCTCCTCTCCTCTCCGCCACACTAACCTCACCCGCCGCCCTGCCGCTCCGTGCCCTTCGCCGGCAAAATGGCGGCGCCCGGAAGCCCCAATCGCGTCTATTTCCGCCCCCACCCCCTTGCGCTGCTCTCGCCTCGCGCAGCGGACATGACGTCACAAGGAGCCGCGGATTGGCTAAACCGCTTGACCTTTGCCCTCCCTTCCTCAGGGGTAGTACTTCCGGGTGACGCTGAGGCTACCTTGTGCGTGCTGCTGAGCGAGGTGAGCGCGGGGTTGTGGTGTCGCCGGGCCAGGAGCTCTCTAGGCCCAGTTTGCCTTTGTTGCCCGATCTTGCTCTTTTTTTCTGGTTTCCGTTCTCTGATGTATAATACATCTGACAGGGGTTTCTCTCTGTTTGAAGGAGTACTTAGCTTTGACTCGTGTGTTTGTTTCATTCTGTCAGTAACATCCCGTTGCGCCTGAAATGGGATGGGAGTGGCGGCAAGGTGACGATCAACCGTGGTTTAGAATGGGAAATGGAGAATGCTGTTGCATGTTTGGTATTTCCAGTTTTGCAGGGAAACTTCCGAAGTAAAATGGAAGGACCTCCCTCAGAATTTGGGCGTGCTAGCACGTTTTCACGTGCCCCCAGGGAAGTGCTGTAACTTTGATTCACCACCGAGTGTCAGAACCTCTGCCTAAAATGACCCATTCAGCTGCCAGCATCCTCTGAATTCAGCATTATGGGTTGTGACCCAAAAGCGGGTCGCAAGAATGTGTGACAGGGTCATGAAAAAGCTTTAAAAATGGATTCTCCTTTAAAAATGAAGAAACATTTTCCATGTTTCCTAAAAATATGGGAAATAGTGGCTTTTGTCTTGCAGGCTGTCAGAGTCCAGCCTCCGAGGAGCTGCTTGAGGCTCCCCCTACCCCACGTGCACCCCCTTTGCCCCGCACACTGAGGGGTGGGGGTGAGGGACGCTAGGTCAGGGCTGGCCGTAGATGTTTAGCACATCCGAATGGATCCGGATTTTAAAAAAAAAAGGTTGAGAAGCACTGCTCTGTCTAAACATGCACGTGTTGATCCAGAATTAGCACCAGGTGATAGCTGCAAAATACAACACCGATTCCTGCAGCTGTTGAGGCACTGCTGGAACAACCTGCGTGAGGTTATGAGGTCTGACTCTGTAGTGGTTTGTCTGAAGCGGGGCTGTCCAACTGTCCCCAAGGGATTAATCTGTGGTCCCTGGGCTCGTGGTCTGGGCACTGCTCCCTTCTTTTATTTTTGTTGCTGCTTCTCGAGTCCCTGGGCTGTCCTGTCTTCCTGCAGCTTCTGCGGCAGGTACCCACTCATGAGGGTGGAGTGGAGTGGCACCACCAATGGGGCTGAGAGCGCCTGTGGCTGGAGGCATCCAGGAACCACATACGGCATCTGCGTTGAAATTGAAAGGATTTAAAATAAGGTTTCCTACGTGCTGATTTCAAATGGTTTTGCTTTACATCAATTTGCTTTGTTTACTGGGAATCGGTTCAGATCATGTCCAAGGTTAAAGTATCATCCTTAATGTGTATAAAGTACTCGGTTACAAGCCTGATAATGTAAAAATGTTAGAGAGTTGAAAACATGTTAAGAATTCTGATAGCTGATGTGTTGTATCGCTGACATCTTGAAATGCGCGTTGACATGTTCTCAGAGGCCGCTATTTTTTTTCTAAACTTTGAGTTGCCGTCAGATAAAGTGTTTATCATTTCCTGACTGCAAATAAATCAAACTGCTTTCTCTTTGGCTTCAAGACATTTTATTGTCATGTCACTCCAGCTCTGATGTAGAACAGTGGTGACAGTTGCAGATCTCATTACTGTTTGTTTCTTTTTCCTTTAGAAATGCAACTATGGCATCTACTGAAGAAAGCTTCCCTCGAGGTGGTACCCAGAAGAAACCCAAAAAGGGGAGAGCAGCCAGGCAGTCAATAGAGCGGGATAACTTATTTGATGTGAGTTGCTTTCACTTGCAGAGCAAATCTGCTCATGAATTATTCCAGTGCTGAATAACATGAGCTGGCTCTGTGGTCCTTGCTTCCATGTACTTTGACATTCTTGTCTGAGTACAGTTTGCAGTATTCAGCTCATTAATACTGGTCTTCATCATGGAGCCTAGGATTTAAATGACTCTTAAAAGTATCGCTAGTATCTGACACTTGCTGACTGTTTTGGCAAACAGTTAATTCAATGTAATGAACAAATCTTTGCCTTTTTTAATATCTCATGGGTGTTTGAGGCTGTGCAGTCTGCCTTGAGATAGCAGTGCTGGGCCAGATTCAGCCCTGATGTAATGACACTGCTCTTGGTGGATTTGCATGAGGGAGAAATTTGAACAAACCTTTGGGTTTCTCATGTTCCGTGGAGCCTTCAGGGTCCGTTACTTTGCTATTTTGAAAGTGTTTCAAAATTTAGCAAAGTTGCTTGCTGAGGAGTGTGGCCCCTGGGCGAACCAAACGTTTATTGTCAGCCTCTGGCCTAGTTGCTGTCTTGTGAGCTCAGAACGTGTTTGAGTGCACAGTTGGTTCAGAATCTAGGCCCCTGGTAAATCTGGTTCAGCCACTCTGGGAATGCCTATGTAAATAAGGGCCTCATTTAAGTTTTTTGACAGGAGGGGTGACTATAGGTTTCTTGCTGTTTGGCTTTAACTCCATAATGACTTTGCTCAAACTGTTTTGTACCAAGCGTGTGAGAGAGAGAGAGAGAGGGGGAGGGAAGAAACTTGAACAGATACAAAGACTTGAGTATAGGAGACTGCAGAGGAATTCTCTTGTCAGCCTGAACTCTCTAGTCTTTTCCTCTCAACTGGAGTGGTTAGTAACTTTGTTCTTCCTTGGTGTAGTTGTTGTGGAGCACAGCAACCATCTCTTCAAATTCTTTTTTTCTACCCCTTAAAATCTGCCTTAGACCCACCATGAGGAAGGATCTCAGAAAAGGAAGAGGAACCAGGAGCAGCCAGAAAAGCGGAAAAAGCTCAAGACGGAGAAAAAACAAGCTGTTAAAGACCATGCCAGAGATTTTGACCTGCTCACAGTTGAGGTTTGTGTAGTATTGTTCCGAGGCAAGTGTTGGCTGCTTTGCTTACGATGCAGCTGTGAGGTTTCTTTTTCCTAAGTCCTCTTGCAGCCACCAGCCTTCAGGCCAGTGAGAGCTGGTTGTCTTTTCACAGCCTCTCCTTAACTGACCTGAGGGGTGAATACAACAGGCAGGGCTCTGCTGGTTAGTCGGTTATTTCCCTCTTCCAAGCAGTAGTATCATATCTTAGTGACATGTACTGAGAAAACACATATCTTACTTGAGGTTTCCTCTAGCAATGCAGGCAGAGCATTGATGTGTTTTTTTTTTTTTGTCTTGGGATGTACAGTAAACAGCTACTGAAAGGGACCTGGCTTCATTAAAGGTCTGGTCCCAAACCAAACTCACTGTACCACTAAATTGGCCATCAGACAACTGGGACACCAGCTTGAATGTTCAAGCTTGCCCTCACCCTGTGAGATTTCTCATTCTTTCTCCACTGTCACATTGGTGTTTCTGTCGTATATTCCCCATCTGCAGGCGTCCTCATGAGTCTGCACAGGGAATACCAGGCTTGTGTCTTCTCCCCACATGCATATATTTAACCTTTAATTGCCTGTGCTCTGTCACTCCACTTCCTCAATGTTAAGTCTTACCTCAGAAAGGAGGCACATGGGAAAAACCATATCCAGTACTGAAAGGTCTTGAGGAGATGATCAGGGGCTCCTGTTTTCCATGTAGATTCACAGATGTTAGGGTCGGAAGGGACCTCAATAGATCATCGAGTCCGACCCCCTGCATAAGCAGGAACCTCCTCTTGAAGACCCCCAGGGTAGGGGAGAGCACCACCTCTGTCTTTTAACACAAGAGCAAGGGCACAGATTCACAGAAGTTTAGGGCTGGAAGGGACCTCATGAAATCATCAGCTCCAGCCCCCCTGCTCTGGGCAGGAAAGGCTGCTGGGGTCAAATAACCCCAGCAAGGTGTGCGTCCAGTCTCCTTTTGAAGAGCGGACTGGCCAAGTTCGCCGATGACACCAAACTTTGGGGCAAAGCATCCACACCAGAAGACAGGCGGGTGATCCAGGCTGACCTGGACAGGCTCAGCAAGTGGGCGGATGAGAATCTGATGGTGTTCAACGCCGATAAATGCAAGGTTCTCCACCTTGGGAAGAAAAACCCGCAGTATCCTTATAGGCTCGGCAGTGCTATGTTGGCTAGCACTATGGAAGAAAGAGACTTGGGGGTCATCATTGACCACAAGATGAACATGAGCCTGCAATGCGATGTGGCGGCTAGTAAAGCGACCAAAACGCTGGCTTGCATCCATAGATGCTTCTCAAGCAAATCCCGGGACGTCATTCTCCCCTTGTACTCGGCCTTGGTGAGGCCGCAGCTGGAGTACTGCGTCCAGTTTTGGGCTCCACAATTCAAAAAGGATGTGGAGAAGCTTGAGAGAGTCCAGAGAAGAGCCACGCGCATGATCAGAGGTCAGGGAAGCAGACCCTACGATGACAGGCTGAGAGCCCTGGGGCTCTTTAGCCTGGAAAAGCGCAGGCTCAGGGGTGATCTGATGGCCACCTATAAGTTTATCAGGGGTGACCACCAGTATCTGGGGGAACGTTTGTTCACCAGAGCGCCCCAAGGGATGACGACTAGGTCGAATGGTCATAAACTACGACAAGACCGTTTCAGGCTGGACATAAGGAAGAACTTCTTTACTGTCCGAGCCCCCAAGGTCTGGAACAGCCTGCCACCGGAGGTGGTTCAAGCGCCTACATTGAACACCTTCAAGAGCAAACTGGATGCTTATCTTGCTGGGATCCTATGACCCCAGCTGACTTCCTGCCCTTTGGGCGGGGGGCTGGACTCGATGATCTTCCGAGGTCCCTTCCAGCCCTGATGTCTATGAAATCTATGAAATCTCCAGGATAGGTGCCTGCACCAGCCCCATGGGGTGTCTGTTCCAGAGTCTGGTCACGATCCGTTCAGTTTAATTAAAAAGATGGGGGTGGAGAAGCTGGAAGCAAATTTTGTCATACGACATGATTAAATTTTGGAATTTGGCCACAAGAAGGCATTGGGCCAGGGTTGTAACATGATTAGATGTCAGTGTGGGTGGCCAGAGTTCTCACAGTTAATGGTGGCAGAGGGATATTGCACTTTGTGCATCAGGGCTTAAGTCAGCAGATTGAGACTAGGGTGAGGTCTGGGGCATGGATTTTCCAGTTTCTTGCCTGTGGTTCTTACACTGTTCCCTGAAATAACTGGTCTTGGCCAGTGGTGGACAGGATGCCAGTCTAGAGAGAGCTTTGGTTTGGTTCTGTGCTGTGTTTGGAAGAGGGATGAAGCTACTTCTCGTCTGGTTGCTCTGTGAATCCTTGGGTAGAACGTGCTGTAAGATACCCCACTGCCAGCACGAGGCACCACCTCCAGATAGCAACTGGCTTCACCTAGCTTGGGAAGCTGATGTCCCCATCAGTCACTCCTGCCTCATATGACAGGGAGGCATCTCTTCCTGCCCAGCTCCTAGCCCTGACAAGAGTGCACATTTCACTGCTGTCATCAGGTATCCCCGAGTGTCCTGCTTTATGCTGTTTGTAGAGACCTTCTCAGAGGGCCGCTTCTGACTGTGGATCAGCTGGCCAGCAGACCTCTCTTGTGTGAGGCTGCAGTGTACGCTGACAGAAGGGCTTCTCCTGCTGGCTTGGCTATATCGAGTCCCTGAAATGACACAAGCAGACCTGACAAAAGCATCCTCCTGTCTGCAGAGTTCAGCTTGCCAGGCCTTTTTGCCAAAAGAGCTGCGTCATTTTGCATCTCTCACTATCGTAGCTTTGCTGGCAGCATTTTATGGTGCAGCCCAGGTCTGTATTATGCCAGCAGTGGGTTTGGAAATGGCTGAGCATTGGCAGAAGTGCTGGAGGTGCTTTGTGTGATGCAGGTTCCCGTGGGGAGTTTGCTTTGGCTTTCAGCATGGCCCAGGGGAGGGAGCATGGGACTGGGATCCAGGGTAACTGGGTTCTCCTGCCAGCTCCACCACTGGCCTGCTGAATTGCCTTGGGCAGGTCCCTTTACCTCCCTGCATCTTTTTGTCCTGAGCTCTCAGTGCTAATATTGGTCTCTGCTATGAAGGGTGTGGAGTTGCGCTGATGGAAAATGCTGTGATCTCGCTAGAAGCTGTAAGCTCTTTTCTGCTTAAATCTGTAAAGTCCCTGCTCAGGACAGAGACCTGTGTATGGTGCCTTCTCATATTTGACTCATGAAGGGATCCAGAGCGCTGTTTTCTCTTCTCTTCCAGACCCTGAGTGAAGGGATGCTGTTGCTTGGCTGTGTGAAGGAGGCCAACAGCTTTGAGCTAGTGGTCAGCTTGCCCAATGGACTCACTGGCTTCGTGCAAGTGACAAGTATCTGTGACTCCTACACCCAAATGCTGAGTGAGCAGGTGGCCAAGCAGGAGCTCTTGGAGGTGAGGGGGCTCTGAGCGGTGGTGTGCATCCTGGGGCGGGTGAGAGCAAAGAGGCCTCGCAGGCACCAACCCTGAGGCACTGCAGAAGAATCAGGTCTCTGCTGACAGATGGGAGACCCAGTCTGGATCACTTTTTCCTGGCCTTGTGTTTCCTTCACCAGCAGAGTCTGTGAACCCAGCAAGCTCAGGGTGTTCAACAGCAGCCATAACTGAGCAGTGGTTCCCCAGTCTTAAAGCCTACTCTGTGTGTGTGGTTGGGGGGTGGGGGGGAAATCAGGGTGTCATTCAGATGTCTCACTTCCCAGCAGGGATGAGAAAACTACCCTCTTTCAAGCCATCCCCCAGAGGTTGGTCTGTGATGTTTTCCACCATGCCAAGATATTGCAGATTGATATTCAATGCAGGGGTCTGTTCAAAGTAGCCTGTCTAATTCCTTGAGAGCATGAATGTACCAGAGGAGGAGGTGGAGCAAGTCCATTCCCAGGTCTCAGCTTAGCCAAGTGCTTGTTTAAAATTGTGCTTGGAGGAGGGATCTTTGTAGTGAGAGATGAGAAACAGTCCCAGCTCTCTTCATGCCTTGTGCTAAAAAGGGACCTGAGAGTGGGACCATAATAGGCTCAGGTGGTGTGTCCTCATTCTGATCGGTCACCCCTGGCTATATGAGTCCTGAGCAAACCTCACCATTGATGATGAATGACCAGATGGTTTCAGCTGTGCTGTTATTACATGCCTCCTTCCTTGCTGGTGTCCTGAATTAGCTATACCCGGTGTTCCCAGACTTCATGGTACATTCTGCCTGGTTATGCTGCTGAGAACAAAGCTTTCCTCTCGGGTCTGTATTTCAAAATCTTCTTCCCTGAAACGTTCTAAGATCCAGCATCAGTTAACATTGCTAATCTTGAGCCTTTTCTTGCCCTTATTTTAATTTTATTGCTGTTCAGGATTTGAATTCGCTGTCAGACCTGTACCCACCAGGGATGCTGGTGAGATGTGCTGTGACCAGTCTTCAGAAGACTATAGATGGACATCAGAGTGTCAAGCTGTCTATTAACCCCAAAGATGTCAACAAGGCTCTGAACGCCTTGGCTCTTAGATCAGGCATGGTATGTGTTATGGATTCATGGAGGCCTCCCTGGATGTTAGAGTGGTCTCTCCTTCCTGTCTCTTCCTTGTATACACACCTTGAGTAGATTCATTTTGTCCTTGCATGGAATCAAAGCAAGAATTGGTGCTTTTCTTTCTCTGTGTAATTATTTTGGTAGGTAGCATAGTATAAAGCAATAAGCTCTGGTCTGAGAGTTGTGAGTCATGAGATATTTCTCTGCTACTGACTTGTTTGGTTTTGGGCAAGTCACTTAACCTCTTGTCTATGCTTCAGTTTCTCTATCAGCAAACCAGGCATAATATTTAGCCACCTAATTAAGAGAGATGTTTTGTGCTTAGTTAGTTGTTTTCATGGTGTCAGCTTCATTCAGATGACGGGCCCGTGTCTAATTTGCACGGCTATTAATTTTCAAAGTCCTTTTGTTATTAAAGCTGCAGTTGGCCAGGAATCCCTGGGATACCTGCCTTGGCTGGACAAGCAGAGCAGGAACACATTTTCCAGAGATACCATAGATTCCTCGGTAGGGAGAGTTGAATGTATCCAAAGCAGTGTAGGTGATTCCAAGATCCTGGCCCCATGGTGGGAGGAAACTTGTGTGCAGGCAGCCTGCTGACAGAGCCACATTGTTTGTGATGTCGAGTGGTAATGCTTCCCTCCTCACAGCTGCTTTCTGGCTTGGTATCCAGTGTGGAAGATCATGGCTACCTCGTTGATGTTGGAGTCAGCGGCACTAAAGCGTTCCTGCCTCGTCAGAAAGCCCAGGATTACCTCAGATCATCCAACAAAGGTAAGGTGGAGTTGTGCGTGGTAAAGCTAAAGGTAGGGAATAGGGATGGCCTGGAGCCTTTCACCTCTGGGTCGTTGATGCAAACTCAGCTCAGATCAGTGAGACCCACGGTTCCTGCCAGCAGCTGGTGGTTCAGTGGCATTTAGGCAGTGGACATTTCCTGATGGAGCAATGTCTCCATTACAGATCCTTCTGTTCTGACTGGCTATTGCTCATAGAATAATAAAGAAGTAGGGCTGGAAGGGACCTCCATAGGTCACATCTACTCCAACCACCTGCCTGAGGCAACATCATCCCTATCAAAACCATCCTGTACAAATCCATAATTTGACCTCTTAATAAAACTACAGTCAACCCTGACACAGCACAAGACATCATACCGAAACCTGCCTCAAGGAAAGCTGGGGGACCACAGTAGCCAACTTCCTGCTGCTGTATAAAGTCGTTAATACAGGTTTCCCTCGATTTATGCAGGTTCGATTTATGCGAATTTGCTCTTATGTGAATGACCCTTTTGTACCCGGAATTCGTTATATGTGAGGTAAATTCACATATATGCGATTGGCATAGGCCTGGAGAATGCTGCATAAAGCGAACTTACTTTATAATGTAATAAACAGGGATAGATTCCTGTGTCAGCTGCTCCTGGGGCTGCTCCAGCATGGGCTGGGGTGTGTGTGGACAAGTGGAGCCCCAGGTGATGCATGGTGCAGCACTCACCTCATCCCTGGCTGCAGTGGCCCCGGGAGCTGCTGGCACCTGCTGCCTGCAGCCACTGGGTTGCACCATGCCCCAAACCCCCTGGGGCTCTGCCTGTCCCCACTCACCCCAGCTTCTGCTGCAGCTGTCCTGGGAGTGGCCAGTGCCAGCTCCCTGTAGCCACTGGGCTTCACCAGACCAAAATGGTGATATGGTCTGACCCTGAGCAGAGGGGCAAGACCATCTAGCCAGGACCTTGCAGGTTTAAGTCTCAGCAGGGGCATTGGCACAGCTCAGTGAAAATCTCCAGCATTGGCTGCATCCAACACCCAATACCTTGGAGGAAGGCATAAAAAAACTCCTAACACAGGAACAGCGGCGAAGGAGAGAGGGGGAGCTGGAATTTCCTCCCACCCCATGCAGCAGCCAGCAAAAGCCTAGGAAATATTCATAGTAGAACATAGGCACAGCTGTGCCTAGATCAACCCCAACCAATGTGTGGTTGCGTAGAGGCTGAAGTCTGAGTGGGGATAAGGACTAAACTCCCTTTCAGCATCTTTCCCATCCCCAGAAGGGAGGCTCCAAGTTCTGACTCAGAAGGTGACTAGCAAGGCAGTGGGTTATCTGGCATGTGTCCTGTGTTTGTAGGGGCTGAACTGAAAATAGGGCAGTACCTGAACTGTCTTGTTGAGGAGGTGAAGAACAATGGGAGGATTGTCCGTCTGTCTGTGGGTCGGTCTGAGGTTGCTGCTGCCATTGCGACCGAAGAACAGAACTGGACGCTCAGTAACTTGCTGCCGGGGCTGGTGGTAAAAGCCCAGGTTCAGAAGGTAAACTTGCATTTGTTAACCTAGGGTTTGGGTGGGCAGGGACGGCTGGCCAGGGATATGTTCTGCCTTGAAGAGCGTGAGCTGGAACTAGATGAATATGCAAATCCAAGTAAGGACTTTCTGCCTGCTGGCCCTGTTGGCTTGGTGTGGGATCTGAGCTCTGTGCTGCATGCACTGCCAACTACAAAGCCCCTTGGCTTGCAGTGCTGATGAGCCTCTTCGTGATTTTGTAGCGTAAAGGAAGAGCAGGTACTCCATAGGAGTAAGGTCTCCTTTTCTCTAGAAATGAGTAGGTCTGACTCGGAAAGCATGAGAGCAAGTGACCTAGTGTCCCATCACAGCATCACCCTTCCTACCGCAGCCTTCGTACTAGAGAGGTGAACCCTTCCACTCCCACATGAGGCTGGAAGTGAAAGGTGGCAGCTTGCTGCAGTACTGGATGAAGTGTCAGGCTTTCCGTTCCCTGGACTCGTCCTCCTAGTTGCCCTTCCTGCTGCACCTAGGGACACGGGAAGGAGCCCCATAGAATGGTGGCTCTCCCTTAAACCTCCACCCTCTGGAGACAGCTCTTTGGAAGGCTGCAGCGATCTAGTCCCTCCCATTTGTGCTCTGCCTTCATCAAGGTGAACCTAATAAGACTTCAAGCATTAGAAGTGGCAACATTAAATGCCACGTCCTTTCCCTTTCCCATGAATGGGAACACCTCCCCTGCTTTTGTTCTGTGCTCTTGGCAGAATCAAAGCTTCAGTTCAGGCTCTGAAGCTTTGTTTACTTATTTTTTTGCAAGCTCAGAAGTTCCATGTTCTTGTGCCTTGTCTGACTGTGGGGTTTTTGGCTCATGAGGAGCTCTTTGGAACCATGACAACATGCACAGTCTGGTTTCCAAGGAAAATTGGAATCCCAGAATGCAAAGGAAATGGGTAGCTCTGGGGGCTTGGGTCTTTCGGGACAAATGCTGAAGGATTCTTTTCCAGCAGATGCAAGAAGTAGACACCTGAGCCATGGGCCTATTCTGGTCAATGTAGCTGCTGCTGAGTACCAGCGGGATGTCTGTTTGTGATGTGACCTGCTGAAGAATGTCTTTCTTCCCTTTAGGTGACTCCATATGGTCTCACTCTGAATTTCCTCTCTTCCTTCACTGGGATCGTGGACTTCATGCATCTGGACCCCAAAAAAGCGGGGAGCTATTCACAAAACCAAACTGTAAGTAGATGGGGGTGTGGTTGTGGGAACCAGAAAGCTCCGTAAATTCCTTCTTTCCTTTCCTTCCCTAACAACTCCTTAGTAAAGGAGGGAGGGGGTCAACGACAGTTGGTAGGATGGTTGGCAGAATTAGCTTTGAGTGTTTTATTTTCCCAAGCTTTCTCCCCAGTTCCTCCCCCACCCCACTGCTTTCTTTGAATTCTGAATGTGCCACTAGGGACTCTGGGAGCTGGAGGGTATAGCTGGCGGAGGGTTTATGCTTAAGGTTTGGGAAGCTGAACACGTGCAGAATGGGGAATGGCTTCTTGGGAGGACTTACTGCTTGCAGTCACATTCTTCCCACCTTGCTGGCACCAAACTAGCCTCGCTAGTGTAAATAACTAAAGAAGAGTTTCCCAGCCTGTAAAGATACTGGGTTTAACATAGTGCTTTCTATCATCTCTGAAGTCCCAAAGATACAGCATAGGGATCTGTTGCAATGATTAATGATAGGATGTGTGATTGAAAACACTTTCACGTCTTCCCGTTGCTCGCCTACACCATGCTGTTGTCTTCTCCCCAGGTAAAAGCCTGCATCCTGTCTGTCCACCCTACATCCAAGGCAGTACGGTTCACTTTACGGCATGCCTTCTTCCAGCCCGGTGGCTTGCTAAGCCAGCTCTCCAGTGATCACTTTGGGGCTGTGGTGGCAGAGTGTACAGTGAAGAGTTTCTGCAAGAAGGCTGGTGCCATCTTTGAACTGGAGGATGGCACTCAGGCCTTTGCACGGGTAAGTACAGTAATAAATGCCATGGGAGCTAGGGCCAGGTGACTGTGGTGATGGAGCTGCCAGATGTTTGTGTGAAATCGCTGACCAAAAGAGTGTTTCTGAGGGAGCAATGTGATAACAACATATGTGGAAACCCTTTGTAGTAGAGTTCCTCCATAGTGTTTGGCATGTGACCATCACCATGTGCTGTTAATGCGCAAGAACTGGGAAGTGAAAATCTGTTGTCAGTCTGCGCGTTATCCAGGAGAAGAGAGCTGTCAGGAAAAGTCATTAATCTCAGGCTAATAATTCACAGTGCTAACAACCAAAGAAGGAAATGCATATTTTTAAAGTTCTTTTTAACATGATATTGAATCTGGAACATAGTAGGGGTCCATGGGTGGTACATACTGCAATAGGAAGTGGGTTTTGCCATTTTAAACTTCTGCTTCCAGAAACACACAACTGTCTGTCCAGATGAAATCTACTGGGTAGGGAGGGATTTGATTTGAGTAGAGGCAAACTCCACCCAAACCTGCTCTTTGTTGAGGTGTATGGGGGGTTTTGGGGGCAGGGGGGTTGTTTTTGCAAACAGGGGAAACAAGAAGTACAGGGCGGGGAGATTACACTTAACCCTGGCTGGGTAGGATAGGCTCCTTCTGGGGTTTTATCGGGGAAGTTAATTGATGCCACAGAAAACAGGTGAAATATTCAATAACATCTTAATGGCTTGACGTTGAAGTGGAT
This sequence comes from Alligator sinensis, assembly GCF_000455745.1. NCBI lineage: Eukaryota > Metazoa > Chordata > Crocodylia > Alligatoridae > Alligator > Alligator sinensis. Next base: position 1,330,656 of record NW_005841986.1, read on the forward strand.
GATGCCTTCAGTCCAAGCTGCTGTGGGGCTATCTTTCCCTGGGCTTGGTAGGCTACCCCTAGCGTGACAGCTGCAGCACTGCAGAGCTCTACTGTGGACGTTAGCTTGCATGGACCTCCCATGGGGATGGGATCTATGGATCTCTGGCTTAGCAGCACCCATGTGAGAATTGCTGAACCTCTTCCAGAGAACCCCCCGGTCTCACTTGTGCGAATGAATTCCACCTCCTGTTTCCAAATAGTTAGTCATCTCTTTGTTTTCATAGCTGAGACATCTCTCAAACACCAAAAACTCCTTGAAACCCGGGACTTTTAAGACAGGAAGCAAACACAAATGTCGAATCATTGACTACAGCCCTATGGATGAGGTGGCCATTTTGTCCCTGAAGCCGTAAGTTCTGCATGCAGTTACTGAGTTGTTTGTGAATGTAAGGGGGTGAAAGTATTGATGACAGGCAGCAAAAATCATACTGTTTTGGTTAGCTGGGGCTCAGAACCTGGAGTTCCCAGCTTGCTGTTTGCATAGTCCCCACCATGGAGTTTAGCCAGCGTTGTGACAGCTAGGAGGGTGTGGAAAGAGCACCCCTACCTCTGCTGACTTAGCTGTGCTGGTAAAATCTCAAGGGGAGAGGAAGGAAGGAGTTACTGGGACAGTGGAAGGACCAGCAACTGAAGTGATCAGGGGAAAGGGAGGAATTCTGGAGGTCTGTGAGTTGAGGTGAGGGCAGGATGGTCTTTATTGCTGCTGGGTTTCCCTCCAAGTTCAAGCTGACTTACAGGCCACCCCTTGCTATGTTTCTTCCTAGTCAAATTATTGATGCTCCGTTTCTGAGATATGAGGACATCCCTCCTGGGCACGTGGTGGAGGTAAGATCAGGGAGAACGTGACATATGTGATGCTGTTGGGTCCTTTGCTTGCTGGAACACTCAAGCTAATGCATTTTCCCTCTGCCTTGTTCATGCCCTCTGGGACTTGGCACTTGAGAATTCAAGAACAGTACTGGCAAAAGTCAGTTGCAAGTAACTGTGCTGAGTGAGGTTTTGACCCAGATTTATTGCTTGACTTGTCTTAGTGAGGGTATCACAGCCTTGCCAAAGCGCAGCATACCTGATTGCATGTTGGATAGACATACAGTCAGATATGTAAGGTCCTCAGTTCCTGAAGTCAATGGGAATTTTGTCCCTGACTTCAGCAGAGCCAGGACATGCTCCATGAATACAGCACAGTCTTACAAGGGGAGCTGTGCTGCTTCTCATGTACAGCTGGGGCCTGGCATGTGGCTAGTGTGGTAGATTGATCTCCAGGTGACCTGGGTTTATTGTTTGGTGGTGGTAGTAGGTGGGCGGTCTGGCCTATATGTTGGCCATTTCCCCACACGCGGACAGTGGCTGATCCTTTTCTCTTCTTTGGGGGCTCTAGGGCAAGGTGTTGGCTCTGAAACCCCTTGGGATGCAGGTGGAGGTGACTGATCACATCAAGGGACTGGTGCCTCGCCTGCACCTGGCAGACATGCTTCTGAAGCAGCCTGAGAAGAAGTACAGCGTGGGAGACAAAGTCAAGTGCCGGGTGAGACCCCAGCCACGGGCCCAACTGGGGGTTGGGGACTGACTTTGTTCTAAATCGCACTCTTCCACCAGAGCAGTGCCTGAAGGCTTAAAGCCTGACTCCATCCTCTCTCCTCCCACAGGGCTGTGTGCACATACGTGCTGGCTGTTTGTGAGTGTGCAGTGCCTATGTGAAAATGAAATCACTCCCTTTTCCCTGCTCCCCTCCTTGCTGGGCATCAGACTGAATGTTAGGAGATGTGGGCCCTGGTGACAGCTCTGATGCTGTGTGGCCTAGCAGGTTACACCTGCTGTGTGGCAGGTTACACCTGCTGCTGCATGAATTCAGGCTGGGAATCTCCTTGTTCCTAGTTGGGCCCCAGAAACAGCTAGGGACTGATTTTTTTTTTTTTTTTTTTTTTTGTGGGGGGGGGGGGGGTTTGTGGTTCAGCATCCTTGATGTCATAAGTCACTGAGAATCAGGCCATGGGTGTTTGACTTGTGCCAACAAAGGTAATAGGGTTATCAGTTGACTCTTTGTGAACTGTTTCCTGTTGGTAAAGCACTGACAGTGAGCCTTGCTGCCTTTCACTACAATACTCAGAGATCCTCTCACGAAGAGGTCTTGAAGTGCCAAATACACTCACTACATTTAACAGCTTCAGAAACTGCAGCCACGACTTGAAAAGGCACATGGAGATGAATGGACATGCACTGGCTTCTAAAAGAAACCTCGTAAAGGATTTTTAAATCCCAGCAGTTCTCCCTGCCAATGCCTGTCAGTATTGCTAGCTTCTCCGTTGGGCTGTGTTTTGATGAAGGCCCCTTGGAATAGACAAACAGTGAAAGTGCTTTGAAATGATAGTACTTTAACACTGGATCTGGATGCATGTATGTTTGGAGCAGTTTCAGAAGGGCAGCAGCTGTAACATCCGAATTGTTAATAGTGGACAAGTTGGAAAAGATTCAAATAGAGCCGGATCACTCCAGCTTTATCTTTGGATGAAGCAGTGTCTAAAGTTGGAGTGGTTTTGCTACATTTGTATTGTTCCTGATTTGTCCACCTGTAACCATTAAAACGATGCCGCTGCCGCCCTTTTGAAACATCATCCATACCCCTGCTCTCTTAGAACTGTTTTGCGTCTCCAGTCTGTTCTGCTCTGAGTGGAAGCTGAACAGCTGTGACTTTAAACCGGTTTCCTTCTGGCTTCAAGCTACAGTGGTTTAGCTCCACTATACCAGTTTGGTAATGAACGGATGAACCTGTTACCTCAGTTCAGCCGATGCATGTTTCTGAGCAACCTGTCTCCCCTCCCCTCCCCTCCCCTTTTAAAATGGATTCATGTAGCATCTTTCCACAGCTAAGTCTTCCTTGGAAGGAGGTAGAACATGTAGTTGCTGGCTTTACACTTACTTGCTTCTCTTTCCACATGTGTACATATAGTTTGCCATCCTGGTTTTGTGGTACGTTTGCTGTTGCTAAGTGCTTCGTATGTCCTTTGGGACATATCTTGACACTGACCTAGCTGATAACAGACATGAGTCTTTGGAGAGCATTTTCCAAAGTGGTGGTTTTTCCATTGAACTTGGCTTACCAGGTCATGTGGTGCTTTGTGTTGGTGCACAGTTGGTTTCCTTTTGGTCATTTCCCATGATACCAAGCTGATATCATCTCCCAGCTGTCTGGAATTAGCTCAAGGTTTGGGTTGAAAATGCAAACATCTGAGGGGGTGAGGCAAGGAGTGGCTTGTTTCATTCTTGGACGGTCTGTTGGTCTACTGCAACATGTTTCTTTCCCATGAGAGCTTTCGAAGCAGAGAACAGGTCCAGGCTATCTTGCAGGCTTCACCTGCACATCTGACAAAGTGAGTTTGCCACCTACAAAAGGTCATGCCTCTGAATCAGGTAGTTTCTAAGCATCCACCCTGGCCTGCCTTCTACCTCTGCGTTAATATCTGTGAAGGGCTTTGAGATCCTTGGAAAGAAGGCACAAAAGATGGGGAAAAGTGCTACAACATCTGCACATCTGAAGCAAATACGGGGGGCAGGAAGTGGCTTGTATGCAGCGAGTATAACTCAAGGGTTGGTTCACTTCACCTTGCCTTACCCTTTCCCCATGCTCCTCTAGGTGTTACTGTCCCATCCTGAAGAGAAGAAGCTCATCCTCACTCTGAAGAAGACTCTCATCGGTTCCAGACTTCCAGTCCTTGCCAGTTATGCAGCTGCGAAACCTGGCTTGGTCACGCACGGCGTTGTGGTATGCGCCAGGGAGTTCGGCTGCGTCGTGAAGTTCTACAATGATGTTAAAGGCCTGGTCCCCAGGAATGAGCTGGGCTCAGAGCCCATTCGTTTCCCAGAGAAAGTCTTCTATGAAGGCCAGGTAACTAACATCCTCCTACCACCTCCTCCCTATGGAAGGATGGGAGCAGGAGACGCAGGCTGGCTAGTGATGGCACTGCACCTAGCAAGTTAAAGCAAGCTGGCCAATGCACATTGTAAATGAGCTGCTGCCATGGTTTCTGGGCTACCTTCTGTTGACATTAGAGAGCATCATGAATAGTCGTGACTCTCAAAGTGGGGGGGACAAAGAAGTCTGGCCCCAGAGTGTTTGCTGGTCAAGGTGCTCAGTAGGGGTTTGGGGAATTTATGCTGCAGCCCTTGCTTACCCTGTTTTTAGGGTCTGGAGAATGGTGCTTCATCAGTCTTTTTAAGTGACCTGTTCCAGACCTGGTACCTTAACCAATGTTGAAGAACCCAGGCTCTGCTGTTTGAATCAAGGGATTAATTCATCATCTGTGAGGTCTGGGTTCTGGTCAGAATTTTTTCTGGATCTTTTGTCTGTCCTTCATCCTGCTGGCTATAGAGCAAGGTCTCTGTCCTTTGGATGTGTGTCTGGGAGTCGAGAAATATGGTCTCTTGTTTTGAGACCAGCTCCCAGCTAGCACTGTGACCCAGGGCAAGTCCCTGAACTCCTCAGTTTCCCATCTGTGTTTCTGGTGTGCTTTGTGAAGCTGAATTTGCTGATATCTCTAAGGAGCTGAGACCTGTGGTTGTGAAAAGAAGAATTGCTGAGTGGTTGTTTCACTGCCTTTGCCCTGCTGCTGGATAGAAGGGTCAGGGGTGGCCCTATGGGGGATATGGCACTGAACCCTTTTTCCTCTCTCTTCCACAGGTTGTCAAAGTAACAGTCCTCAAATGTGAGACTGAGCAGGAGAAACTGCTGCTGTCATTCAACCTGACTAGCAAATCAGCTTTGGAGGACGAAGCAGAGCAGGCTCCAAAGAAAAAGCAGGAAGTGACCTATGAAACTGGACAGGTATCAACTCTACAAGTCTCCACTCCCCTTGCACAGCAGTAGGGAGACAATTCAGGGCAGCATTTTGCATCTAGAAAAGCTATTCTGAGAGGCATGCATGTGGAGGATCTGATCTTCTTTTGAAGCGGGAGAGGCAGAGGAGGTTGTGCTTGGAGTTGTGATGCAGACACCAGTAGTTCCAGTGGGTGGAGTGAGCTTCACTTCTGGGCCCTGGAACTAATGCTGTGATGTGCTAACAGCTGCCTTGTCTTGCTCCAGAGGTGGCTGCATGACAGTGTTGGCTAAATATGTGCCATCCAAAGAAAATAGCGGGGTTTGTATGTGCTCTGGAATCCCTTTGGGGTTGAAGATGCTACCAGCACTTGAGCACAAATATCACTGCTACAAGACTGGAATTGTTCTCTTGAGTTGAAGCGAGCCTACCCTCCCACAAATCTGAAATCAAATGAATTTTTCAGGGCTTTGCCCGCTCTGGTGGTGGAGATGGTCATCTTTTTTAACAAATATGTAAGGGTTTCAGAGGTTCATCACTGCTGGAATAAGACTGGTCCTTGTCCATAGCTGGGATGCTAAGCTAGAATCCCTACAACCCAGTGGTTGCCACCCTCAGATTGCAGTGGAGGGGACCTTGAAAGTGCTTAGCAGTTTCCATTCCAGGGCTGTGTTTTCACATGTCTCCCATTCTCTCTTCAGATGGTGGATGTGAAAGTCTTGAAGAAGAGAGAGAATGGTTTGGAGGTCTCAATCTTGTCAGACAATGTTCCTGCTCACCTTCCTATGATGCACCTGTCCGACCACATTGTTAACTGCAAACTCCTGTGGCACTGGCTTCAAGAGGAGGACGTTCTCCCCCGGGTTATGTGCCTAAGCAACAAGGGAGGGCATGTTGTATCCTTTGGGGATCTGGCCATGAAGTACATCACTTGACGGAGCAGTGTGTTCGATATCTAGGTTGTACAGGAGTAGGAATTGCACTCATTTTGGTGTGGGCTGGCTGTATCCAGTGCTGAAGGTACCATGAAACCTGGGCCAGTCTTGGGAACGAATGATGGTCAGAACAGCTGATTTCTTGTATACCTCCCAAGCTGGAACTGAGCCCTGTATAATATTGCAGATCCCATCATAGACAGGTATTGTTTGTAGCCCTCGTACTTCCTTGGGGGACCAGGCCTCACCACACATTTTTCACATGAATATCAAGTATAACAAGATTTTAAGCAAGCAACTTACAACAATTTTTTTTGCGCGGCCCATAATTTTAGAATTCCATCTTTCACATGGTGTAATGCAGCATGGTGTAATTCTAACAGCGTCCAAGATACTGGCTGCTAAATAATCAGTGCTGGGAAAGCAAGATAGTAACCCAAGCAGCATGATTCTTAAACTGCAGTATTGCAGAACTTGCAAGGACTTTAGGAAACCACAGTTGATGATAGATGGTGGTAGCAGGGGATTTATTAAGCATCAGGGCTGTTTCTGTCTCCTCTTCTGCTTATAAGGCTCTGGTCCTTGACTGTGGTTGTTCAGATGCTGTGCAGAAAGCCTGCATTGATTTCTGCTGTTGAGGAGGGGCAGGTGGTGAGGAGCTTTTCTGAAATCCAGCCAGGGATGCAGCTGACTGGTTTCGTGAAGAACATTATGCCCTACGGAGTGTTTGTGGAGTTTCCTTTTGGCCTGGCCGGACTGGCACCCAAAGCGGTAAGCCAGGCTTGACTTCCCTTTGCAAAGCAGCTTGTTGGCACCTCGGAGTTGTTTGAGAGGCAGGCCTAAGGGCTCAAAGAACAGCACATCTGCAGACTCACTGCCCAGCTGATTGGGGTGAAGACTGATGCTATGATTGTTTTAAATTTGCTTCCAAAGTGAATTAAAGTAAATGGAAGGAAGCCACTTTTATACTGAGTATGACTGTCCACACAGGGGTTTAACATGGTTTAAGTAATTCCCTAATACCCTCATCCTTTTCCCACACAGGCCATGAGTGACAAGTTTGTGACAGACACCAAGGACCATTTTGTGGTGGGGCAGACAGTGGTTGCCAAAGTGACAAGCATCGACGAGGCGAAGCAGCGGGTTCTCCTGTGCCTGAAGCTATCTGAATGTAGCATAGAAGATCCCGCTGCCAAGAGCATCTCTTTGCTGAGCCAGTGCTTTGAGGAGATGAAGGAGGTTAGGAGCATCATGAGACAAAGAGGTGAGGTTTTAGCCAGCTTTCACAGCCCTGTGCCCACGTGGTCAGAGCACAAAACTGAGCTCTTGGGAAATAAAACCAGGAGAAAATGCAATGTGCTCTTTCAGATAAATTGAGCCAGAAAAGCAATGGCTTAATTTGTGAGCAGAGCTTATTAGGAGCTCCATACGTATGTAGAATGAGAGGCCTGGCCTTTAAAGGCTATGAACAAAGAGAACTTTTTTGGGCACAAACATATCTGTCAAAGGAAAGGCCTCATGCTCCCATTGAAATCCATGGGAGTTTTGCAGTCTCTCTCAACAGGAGCAAACCAAGCTCTAGAGTGACTGAGGACAGAGGGGGAGAGACGCAAGCTGTGGTGTTATCTTCATCCTGATGTAGGCCAGAAAGGGTAGGAGAGGTGCAGAGGATCAAAACGGGTGCTCCCCAGCCCCTGTAAGGTGAAGAGCAGAATTGTGGGGTGTCCTGGGAACCTTGCTCTTCTGTTTGGATTTACCTGATCAGGTCTTAGTGCCCTTGACCAGAACATCTCTAGGGATAAGCCTTGGAGAGGTAAGGCAGAGGTGGGACCTGCCTTGTGTGCAAAAGGAATAGAGAAATTGCAGCTTGCTCATCCTTGATAGAAAAAAGCACCTGCCTGCCTTCCCCTGACACTGTCTGAACGGCCATGGAGTGCTCTTTGGTTTGTGTGCACAGCTGCTGTGCAGAGCCAGTGTGAATAGCAATTGCTGTCACTCAGGCCTGAATTCTCTGGGTGCTTTCTCTCAGGTGAGAGCCTTGATCACCTGTGTAAAGACCCCTCACGATATCCAGATATATGCACCAAAGAGAGGAATATCAGCGTGTGCGTCAATTTAGGAAAGAGTTATTATAATAGAGTGACACCTGGACACCAAGAAGAGGCACCTTAGAAATGCAGAAGATGCAATGGTGAGACTACAATGAAAAAGCTGGAAAAATGCAAACGAAGAATAGGATAATTGGAAAAGCAGTGAGCCAGGCTGTGTTAGCGCTGTGTGTCTGGCTGCCAGAACAGCTCTGCTCATTTATAGATTAGCAGCCTTGGGGAAAAGACTCTTTCACTAGCACTTTCTTTTTGAAACTAGGCAGAAGACAGGGCAGATTTGCATCCCACAGACTAAATAAATCATAGACATGAGCTTTCACCACACTCCCTTCAGCCCACAAAGAACTTCATTAATTTACTTCAAAATCTGCTTCTTTTGGTGTCTTTTTGTAGCAATTATGCAAACGAATATAACACATCTATCAAAATAAGAAACAACTGTGGATTGGGTTAATGAGAGAGTACCTGTGCATTACTGATGTCAGCTGGATATTAATAATGAACTTGTGCCCTGAGTTCCAAAACCAAGTAATCAGTTAAAAGGGTTAATAATGGTGACTGTGATTTTTATCAGATGTCCTTAATTGGACTTGCAGTACCTGTGGGCACAGAAATCCATGTTTATACACGTATCAGTCATCACACAACTATATAGAAATGGTCCATTTTTTGGCTGGGATTTGCCAATACCATGCCTCTGCTTCTGTTCTCCCCGTCTGAGCATTGGCTTTCTTTGATGTCTGCAACAAAACGCCCACTAACGTCAGTGTGAGTTGTTAGGCCAACATGAGTGCTTTTTAAAATCCCGTACCTGCGACACAAATGCAGTATTTGCATGCTTGGATAAGTTTTTAGCTCAGTTGCTTAGAGCATGGTGCTAATAACACCAAGGTCACAGATTGATCCCTGCATGGGAGGTAAGACCTCCCTTGCCTCAGGCAGGGGGTTGGATATAACCTTTTGAAGTCCCTTCCAGCCCTACTTCTCTATGATTTGCCAGATAACATTAGCAAATTTTGGCCCTTGTCTTTTTAAATAACACATTTATTTGTGTTTGAAACCACATGGCTTCCAAATCCTGTTTTTTACCAAACTCTGAATTACATTTCCAACTTTTGATGCTGGCTTTCTAAAATAATCTTAGCCTTTCACTTGCCTTAATGTAGCAAAGCGAGATTGGTCAGGTGTTTTCAGATTCTCCTGCGCATAGCAATGTGTGCCAAGGTTTCTCTAGGGCAAAGGAGTATTTGCATCTAATCATGGCAATTCAGCAGAAGTAATTTCAACTTGTTTCTATTTCCATTAAGTTTTAAAGCTTTTTTACAAGCTCTCAGTCTAGGATGTAAAGGATCTTTTGTAAAGGTGGGAACACAGGCTTTTACAATCTCTTCTAAGCAAGAGTGAAAACAGTCTCATTTCTTGCAAAGATGCGATTTAGATGAAGCTAACTTTCTGCCTTTTCTCCCTCCATCTGTCTAGGGCATTCCAAGGCAGCCCAAAACCTTTGCAGCTTAATGTTCGGGCAGAAACTGGACTTGGTTGTTCAGGAAGTGAAGGAGGACGGCTCAGCACTCTTTAGTGGCAGCAGCACTGCTGGATTGACTGTAACAGCCACTTGCCATCACCTGGGAGGTCGGGAATTTCACATGACCTTCTCTTGTTGCTCTGCCCAACGTTGTCATCATGCTCTAAAACCCCTTAGTCTGGGATGAAATAAATTGCTGGGGAAATTATGTAAAATATTGCTTATTTCAGGTGCAAGGATGGGCTCCTGGGGGTCTATTTCTAATTGTATCACAAACTCATTGAGGCAAATTGATTAAGCTACATCTGTGCCTCTGTTCTCCGCATCTGTAACATGGGTATAGCTCTTTCCTTCCCAGGTTTTTGTAGGGTTTAGTGTTTTGAGATCCTGTCTGGTAGAGCAGAGCAAAGCAGTGTATTTGTGAGCAACATTATAAATACCTTTTCCTTCCTCCCGTAGAAGCTGGAATTTGTACACTAGCTATTTTCAGCAGTTCATTTTGGTATGCCACAGGGATGCCACGCTGAATTCAGAATGGTTTTTCAGTATTTTGTTCTGTCATTGTTTGCTAGAGGTAGTGTTTTGGTACAACAGGACCATCTCATTTATAATGCCTCTTTATCACTGTTTAAAGATCCATTTATGTTTGGGCACACCCTCTAATCTGCATACTGATTCCAGATAATAGAAATGATACCATTATAAAATCAGCTTGATTGCACTTTGTCACTTTTCTTCAGTGCCACTAATGTTGGGGTCATTGGTCTTCATTTCCAAAAATGAGGTCTTGTACATCTTGCTGCTAGTAGTAGCTGTAACTAATGGATCTTTTCTTAAGTGAGCGTGTTACCACTAGGAATTCAGCTAATCCAGGTGCTCCTGGTGCTGCTCGCCTCTTACATGCCAGTGGGTCTCAGTTGCTTGAAATCCTTCATTGCCATCAGCAGTTAACGTTCTCACTCTTGTTTATAGACAGGAACCTTGTCCCTGGTCAGAAAGCAAGAGCCTTGATTCTGCATGTAAATGCCCTTAAATCCGAAGTTCATGTCTCCCTTCGAGAAGAGCTGTTAAACCAAAAAGTCAAGCAGGTATGTCTGACTTGTCTTTTATTCACCCTGGTGTGCATCTTCCTCTATTAATGTTTCTGATCTAAAATTCATTATCACTGTGTCTTTTGTGGCAGGGAGGGAGAGCTGTTGGGTGCTGGGGAGGGCTGTGGATGTCCTGGCATTGAAATCTGATGTTCCTACAGCAAAGTAGTCATCTCTGTTTGTTTCACAGTTGAAGGAAAATTCCCAGCACTCTGCTGTCGTGCAGCACGTTGCAGAAGAGTTTGCCATTGCCTCCTTGGTGGAAACGGGTCAGCTGACTGCCGTCCCCGTGGCCTGTCACTTCAATGACACGTTCCGTTTTGACTCGGAGAGGCTGAAGGTGGGGCAAACCATCTTGGTGACCTTAAAAACAGTGAAGGCGGGTGAGCACGGAGTCCTGCTAGCACTACAAGGCCCAGCAAAGGCAGTTATAAGACCCCGGAAAGAGTCTGAGACATTTGAGGAGACCTTGGCTTTAGTGCAGCACTCGCTGTGCGTAGGGGATACAGTCACTGGGAAGGTGAAGTCTGTCAAGCCCACCCGCATCACAGTTGCCATCAATGACGACCTGACAGGCTGTATCCACGCATCGCAGATCTTGGACAAAGTTCCCATCGGCACCTTTCCAACATCCAAGCTGAGAGCTGGGCAGAAGGTGACTGCGCGGGTCATTGGAGGCAGAGATGTGAAGACGCACAGGTAGAGGGAGAGAGCTGCTTGGTCCCTTCCTGGGGAATCTGGTGATGGAGCAGTTTTAATTCAGATGCTCCTCATTCCAGCTCTAGAGGCTGAGGCCCCAGGGAAATTTTCCACTGTACTCTGCCCAGGCTGGGGGCTTCTGTACCATTCATGCACTGCACTTGTACTGCTGGAGGTGGGAGGTCTGTCCCTGGTATGGGTCATAGGCACAAAGATGCGTGATGTCCCTCTTAGTCAGAGCTTCTGTTGCTGTCCAGTGAAGCAAGGTGCATTCTGAATAAAGGCTTAAGGGCTTGATTTTCAGCGGTAATAACTATCTATAAGTCCCACTGGAATTAGGTGGGGGTTTGGGCACAAACTCCCAATCTAAACACCTGGGGCTGCTGCTCGGCTCCTTGATGGCTGCATTTCAGCCTTCCTTTGCAAGGGAGGAAGCTCCTCAAAGGTAAGCTGAGGCAAAGAACGAGAAAGACTCTGCTTTGAGGTGGCAGTAAATGCCTCTGTACAGAGGGCATTAGGGGGAAAGTACTCAGCATTTTCCTGTTTTCCAGGTACTTGCCCATCACCCATCCACACTTCACAAAGACCATTCCAGAACTCAGCCTTCGGCCAAGGTAAGAGCCTTGGTTTCCGTTTAGCTTCATGCCAGCCTGGGTTAATGTTTGTAAGTGCTTTGCAAATGGAAAACCCTGAGAGCAAATGCCAGCTCCCTGCCTGCTTCTGTGGAAGAGGCTTGGCTCAGTGGGTTTGGTAAAGCCCATTGGCGGAGACAAGAATGTGGGGACCTTTGCATCTGGGGGGGCCTGGCTCTTACATGCTGCAGAGCTTTGCTCAGGGAGGGCTCCCTCACCTTCTAGCGCTGTGATGGTTCTCCTGTCTCTTACTTTTGTGAACAGTGAGCTGAAGGGGAAAGGCTGCACAACCCTGAACACTGAAGGGGATGAACTGAGCAAGAGGCTCAAGCCTTACGAAGTCGGGCAGACGGTGACCTGCTTCGTCATGAAGGTGGGAGTCAGAGGGCCTTCCTGCGTAATGGCAGGGCAAGTTGAGAAGACTGCTAACACTGGGCTTATGGTCTGGCAGTATCTGGCTCCTCAGTAAATGCTGTGCCAGGGCATCCAAACCTCACCCCTCTGCTGTGGGGACATGGCAGGGAGTGAGGAAGAACAGAACAGCTCCAGTCCTAGGAGTGGTGGGACTTGCCTCATTGATCCTGTGCGGGGTGCCAGGTGGTCCCCAGGGGATGGTTCCCATTCACTGTTCCAAAAGGTCACAGATTCACAGAAGTTTAGGGCTGGAAGGGACCTCAAGATCATCAGGTCCAGCCCCCTTGTTCTGGGCAGGAAAGACTGCTGGGGTCAAATAACCCCAGCACAGTGTGCATCCACTCTCCTGTTATACCAGAGGCAGAGTCCCTTGGGAATCCCCCCTATGTCTGACATAAGTAAGCTCAGTATTGGCCCCAATCTGTGTATTTGCTTGAGTCACCACAATAACGGGCAGACCCCCTTTCTACCCGAGATCACTAGGGACCATATCATAGAATGGTAGTGTTGGAAGGCACCTCAAGGGCAATCTGGGTCAGTTTCTCCTGGCCCCTAAATTTCCTAGTGAGGTAGATTCTGGCAGAGAATTACCAACAGCAAGCCCTGTCTTGAGGAACAGGGAAGGAAGGAGTCTTTTCCCCTCTTCCCCTCACCCTTTCCACTCCCACCATCAGGTTACATATAAAGAACTCTAAGCCTTTAAATTATTGGACTAGATGCAGGCTCTACGTGAGGTCCTGCTGGCCTGTCATGCATCATTATGGTCCTCTGTGGCCTTAAAACCTATGAAGTGTCTCTTAAGTCTCGTGTCTTCTTCTGTGGCTGCTTGATTTCCCCACAGTACAACGTCATCAAGGGCTGGCTGGAGGTAGAGGTCACCCCGGACGTTCGAGGAAGGGTTCCACATCTGCTGCTTTCCCTCAAACCCAAGGTAAGGAGCAGCCAAAGAATAAAGTGTCCAAAACACTTCCCTGCAGCAGGTTAAACACTCCACTCCAGTGCAGGAGCCTTTCAAATTGCCTTCCTGTTCCTCCTTGCTTTTGCTCCAGCATCAGAGTTTGGCCCTACCTTCAGCATTTCCAGCTACACTGGTTTGCAAAGCTTCTGGTTAATTCTTCTTTGGCCTTAGTGTGAGCTCTCAAAAACTGCTGTTTTTGTGGGATTTTTTTGTGCATTTTTTTTGGTGGGCTTTTTGTTTTGTTTTCTCTTTTTTTAAAGCTAGCCATCTGTGTAGTGCTGTCACTATGTGGCCAGCACAGTCCATGAGTGGCTAAGCAGGGGTATCAATGAGGAGTAGGGACCTGGAGTTATGGAGGGCTTTAGTGGAACCAGTCTTGCGCTGCTCTGCCCAATTCAGCTGTCTGCTTCTCAAAGCATGTGGACAACCTGGAAATATTAGCACAGCTTTTCCTAGCTGCACTCTATGTTGCAAAACCACTGATGTTGGACATATCCTACTTGTAGGACAAACCTGTTTATCTAGGTTCAAATAGATGCACGTTAGATGTCCGTAGTTCCTATTTGGAGCCTCACATGTCCTGAGACTATCCTAATCAAAGTCCAAATGAATCACTGAGACACCTTCCCGGGTGATGAGCAGCGGTCTCTCTCCTGCCAGGTCTTCAAGCATCCAGAGAAGAGCTTCAGGAGCGGACAGGCTTTGTCTGCTACAGTGACTGGCATGAATCCCGCCAGCACCAACCTCTGTTTGTCCCTTACGGGTATGTTAAAGTCTTGTTTATCAGCAGTGCTCCTCCCCGGGCATCTCACCACCCAGGTTGTGGTCAACAATTAGAAGTGGGCCTAGACTGGAACCTGAATTGAGTGGGTTGTGATTCAGAGCTTAACTTTGGGTCTGTGTCATGTGCAGGACTAAAGCTCTGTCTCCTGATTTCCCAGAGATCAGAACTTTTGAGACTGGTTTTCAGACTCCCTCTGTTTTGTACAGCATCAAGCCTTTGGAGTAAAGTAATAGTTCTCCTCCCAAATGTCCCAGGCTGACTCTTTGTCTCTGTCTTCTGAAGCAGCTTTGCTTTCTGAGTAGTATCTAGTGGCCTGCAAGCCATTTACTAATGACCACAGGTCTTAGTATAGCAGATGTGGGGGCATGTCTGGGTCCTTGTACAGCAGAGTGGGGTAGGTTTGTGGGGGGTGACCCCGGCATTGTATTATGAAAGGGGCAGTGAAGTGAGAGCACACAAACTACACATGAACAAAAGGCTATGGGCATGGTTGGTGACTGGGGCAGAATCCTCTTTAATTCACTCTTCATTGCCCTGCGGCTGTGATCTGTAGGATGTATTAGACCTATGTGGTATCTGACTCAGCCCCTCTGAACTCCTCCCTTCTGCAGGAATCCACTCCCTAGAGAAGGGAACCATCACTTTGGGCACCATAAAAAAGGTGACCCCGCACGGCTTGATTGTGGCGCTTCCCTTTGGCAAGATTGGCAATGCTAGCCTCTTCCACCTGAGCGATTCGTACATGGAGCAGCCCTGGGAGCATTTCCGCGTGGGTGAGATCATCAGGTCAGAGCTTCTCTTGTCCTCTCATCTTCTCAAGTCAAGTGGGGGACTTGGAAAGATCCTTCCTCCATAACCGGTCCTCTTTGATAGGGTTTGACACTGGTCCAGCACATTTCAGCTTCTTCCTGAATCATTCTTGTTGTGTTCCAGCTGAAGAGGCTTTAAACAAACCTTTTCAGAGTGTTTTGGGAAGTGTCAAGGGGCTTCCAACCTCAGCCCCCCAATGCATTTGGCTTTTAAGTGCTTAAACTTACTTGTAAATGTCTGGAGCCGTGTCCCTCATCCCATACACTAAGTGTGCATCCTCCTTTAGTTCCCTCCTTGGCTCCTGCTTTGTGGAGGAGAAGGATATCCCAATCAGTAGGGCATTAGACCGGGATTTAAAGAGACCTATGTTGACTTCCTACCTCTGTTATGAACTTGTGTCTCTCTGGGTGGAAACAGATGTTGCTTGACATCTCATTTGTGCCGACATAACATTTTTTTATGGTGATACAAGTTGTGAGCAAATGGATGTCACTACCCTTTGTCACACCACATCAGAGGAAAATCAATGGCGCAACAAAAGTTAGTAATAGACATTGCTGCCTTTGCAGCAGACACCTATTAGTTCTCTGGCAGAGGAGTACAAGCAGCCTGAGTTCCTCCTACTCTCCAGCCATCCTGAGCTGGTGCTCTGGGGGCTCAAGGGCCTGTGAAGCACCTGCTTGCTTGCTGCACTTAGAGGGGCACCCCAGGGAACCTTGGTTGCTGCTTTGTAAGCAGAGAAGTTGGAGTTCCCTGCTCAGCCAGGCCTTTCTCTTATGATCACGGAGAACAGGTCTGGCTTAGTGAGGAGATCACGTTGCTCCTTCTCCCACACCAGTAAGGACAAGGGGTGACGTGCTTTGCACAGTAAAGTAGCATATTATGGCACATTGATCTGCATTATTTGGTGACATCTATATCTAGTCTTGGGCCGTGCCAGCCTCCCATCTGTAGCAGGGTAGTAATTGCACTTCTGTACTACAAGGGACTATTGTAACCTGTTGATTCTGTTACTCACATACTGTGGTGCAGGGGACCATGTAACATGGGTGGTGTTCCTGTTTTCAGTTGACATGTGAGCCATTCTCCCATACAGTCTGCAATAGACTGCAGGTGCCTCGGAGGACTGGGCTCTTCGTATCCCATAAGGCATGTTTCATGCTCCATGTGGCTGTAAAAAGAGCTTCTGCTTCCTTGTGGGACTTTTTAAATTGGGCTTCCTGCTGTCTTTCCTGTCCCCCATACCCAGGTGTTGCATCCTTTCCAATGAAGATGGCAAAATCCAAGTCTCCCTCCGGCAGTCCAGGTAAGGGTCCTAACCTCTGGCTATAGGTCTGAGAGTTAACACGTGTGGTAACATCTGGTATTTAATAGTTCATGTGCTCTGTAACCCTATTGGCCAATACGTGTGCTCAGGTTATAGCATCAACCTAATAGTCCAGACTTTGTAAGAAATTAAATTGGCTTTGAATGTTTGTTTGTTCCATGTAAAGGATTTTCCGTGTACCAGAGAACATGCAGGTTTATGGCTCTGGATGTGGAGCCCCCATCTGGGTTAACATTTCATCGTTTTTTATTTACAGTTGTTACAGGCTTGACTGAGATGTATCTGTGCCATTAGCTCTGCCCACTCAGCTCTGGTTTTGTGTGCATCCTCGGTTTTCACTTTGTGCCTTGCCTCTTGCTGAACTTTCTTTGGCTTTGCTTTGAAACAAAAATGTTTGTTTCTCACTGTGTATTGGCAGCAGACATGGGTTACTCTATGTTGCTTCTCAGACAAAACTGCAGATTAAGGGCTTGGGTTTTTTTTAAAACTCTTAACTTTTTGCATCCAGACAGAATTGGGGACATGAGGTGTGGCATCTCAAGGGTCCGATTGTGTACATAGATTGAGCTCTTAAATGTATTTGTATGTTGTTTGTGCTGCACAATTGTGGACTTGTCATGTGAAGAGGCCTTAATTCAGCCTCCCACATGGGGCGGGGGGAAATCCCCATGTTTTCACAAAGCCTCAGTCAGTGCTTTTGCCCTCCTACATATTACATTAGATTTCAGGAAAACTGTGACAAGGCATATTATCTTCAAATCCCTGGTGCAACAGCATGGAGCTCTGTTACGCTGTGTACGTTCTGGATAAAGAGGCAGACAGTGCACTTGAATGAACAAAGATGCTTCTGCTCCTGTGGAAAGGACTCACTGCTTTGCAGCCCCGGCAGTTGGGACTGACTCTTTTCCCTGTAGCAACACTAGCATGTAGACCATTCAGCTAGTGTGAGGTGTTTTTAAATCTCGTCTCATTTGTCTCTCCTAGAACAAATCCTAAGA
Source organism: Alligator sinensis (assembly GCF_000455745.1). Classification (NCBI taxonomy): domain Eukaryota; kingdom Metazoa; phylum Chordata; order Crocodylia; family Alligatoridae; genus Alligator; species Alligator sinensis. The sequence goes on from NW_005841986.1 coordinate 1,347,789, forward strand.
GCAATAGCGAAGTGGAAGATGCTGAAATTACTTGCATCGATGATGTGAAGGAAGGCCAATTGATCCGAGGCTACGTCAAATTCATCAAGCCTTCAGGCGTGTTTTTTGCGTGAGTAGCGTGTGACTGGAGGGCTAGTGGGCGGCGAGGGTCTGGGTGAACATGTTTGTCTTGTGGATACAGGTCCAGAATTTGATCTCCATGTTGTGTAGCAAACGTTCCCCAGTGCATTTCTTTCTGGAAGTTAGAATTGTCGTCTTGTTTTTCTTAAGCATGCAAACTTGCTTTAAAAACATTGTTGTACAGACTAAGCTGCCGGTGAGTGCACTGGCAGGTTCCTGTTTCCCGTATCCCTCGATCCTGACCTGCAGTGCCCTTTGCCGTTCCTGCCCTGTATCTCTAGCGTGGAGCGTGCAAAGCATGTAGTGCTTTGACAAAGAAAATCAGATCTTCCCATGGTGCTGGGTTGCCACTGTGGTTTGAAAGCCCTGTTACATCTATAGCTTTGTTTTTGAAGCAGATGCATGTGATGTCACCCACACCTTTTTCTCTTCCTTTCAGTTTGTCCAGCTCTGTTGTGGGCCGAATCCGGTTCCAGAAGGTTGCCCCCTACTTTGTATCGAAGCAAGCTGTGTATGAGGAGCACCTGCCAGAAGGGAAGCTGCTCACAGCCAGGGTCCTCAGGTTAGTCAGGCTTCCAGCGTGGGGCTGTAAAGTGGCAGATGAGAGGGGCAGGAGGAAAGATGAAGGGTTCTTGGGTGGAACCGAAGCTTGGACCCTTTCAACACCTGCAACTTCCTTTTTCTTTCTCTCCTGTTTTTTGCCACAGTGTGAGTAGCCAGGAGGACCACATAGAGCTCTCCCTCCTGCCTGAGGACACTGGGAAGTTGAGTGTCTTGCCCAAGTCCCTGGGCCTGCCCCTCCACGAAACAAAGCAGGAGAAGAAGGGAGAGGAGCTTAAGAAGCTGAAGGCGAAACGGAGAAGACGAGACTCTGAAAGCGAGCAGGTAGCTACATCTGCCTGATGGTTCGGGCCCAAATGAGAGCCTGGGGGTGGGCTGTGAATGGCCTTGATGATCTTCCCTGTCTTCTCAGTGCTTCAAGCCTCTTGAAGGAGGAGGTTTTCAGGGTTTATACTTTCCACTCGGGTTAGCAGGACCTGTAACATGAAATCTTTAAAGAATAGGAAAAGATCAATATTCTTGGAAAGGAGCTATGTCTTCCATCAAAGTAACTGTCCTCCATCACAGACGGCACCCCAGTGAGGCATGCATTATGGGCATGTAATGTCTGCTTGTTCCAGCTCTTGCTGCCTCCGTTCTTCTGCTGTAAATCAAGTGTGGCCAGACAATCCATATGGATGAGGTCTGTAGCTGGTAATCATGAGGGTGGATTTTAACCTGGTAACCAGATCTTACAGCAAGAGCTCCTGCTTTCAGATTGGGCTCAGTGACCCTTCTCTGTCACCCAAGGCATTAGCAGGCCCGTTGTGTTCTCTACCCACCACTAGACAGGAATAGGGTATTTTGGGAAAGAAAAAAACCCACCACAAGTGATTTTTGTCTCTAAGCTTTCTAGCCAGCACCTTTGCGGGGCATCTGCCAGCATTGGGCCCCTAGTAGTTGGCTTGACACGAAACCTGGGGTGCTTGTGACTTTTCTCCCATGGCTCGTGTTGCGACTAGTACATGAGCAAAGAGTGAGGGCTGTTGTTTAGGGCTTCTCATTAGTTTTCTCTAGTCAAGTGGAATTATTACTTAGTCTTCCTGATGGTTTCCCTGTCCAACCCTTCACTGCAGGAGGCAAAGCCAAAGAAAAAGAGAATGCATCCTGCTGACAAAGATGACAGTGGGGTTGAAGTCTATTGCTGGGAGGAAGAGGAAGAAGAGGAGGAAGAGGAGAATAAAAGCAAATCCAAGGTGAGGGGCTGCCAGAGCCCAGCAGAGGGGAATATGAATAAGCAGTGGGGTCCTGGGTGGCTGACAGAGGGACTGCCTAAATGGTGCCTGGGATGGTGGGTTTGGACAGACTGGTACAGAGTAAATTACTTTGAGGCCTGTGGTGACACGTATGACCAGTTCTGCCTAGCTCATAAGCCTGGTAGCAGCAGCCTTGGTCGGAGCCCACTATCATAGCTCACACTTTGCATGTAGTTATTAGATCGCTAAAGGGATTCACATCACCACTTGGCAGGCACGCGGTTCTTTCGAGGGCTCGGTTACTAATGGTCAGTAGGAGGCAGCTACATATCCTGTAATCAGACCAAGTCTCCAGGCTTTGGCCTTACAAGTTGGGCAAGACCAGTTCTGGGATGAGGGGCAGCAAGAGACACCAAAGATATGGTGGTGATTTGCCATGTTGCATTCTGCTCGGATATTAATCGTAGCCTGTAGGTGTACCAGTCACTGCCCATGAGGTCACTAATCCTAGATGCTCTACCAACACCAGAACAAACCCCAGGTCCCTGCCCCAAAGTGCCTATGATATATATATTAGGCAAGAGAAAGTAAATGGCTAAAGAGAGATTTATTTATTTTAATTTATTTGTATGGAATACAGCAAGCAAATGACAGAACAAGCTATAAACATCCTATAAACAACAGCACTGAGGAATAAGGCTGGAGTGACTGTTTTAGATTTGATATCTATGGCAAAGCATTGCCAGTAGCCCGGTGCAAGTTTTCAATGCAACCATTAAAATAATAAATGGGGCACTCCTCCGTGATGTGTGCTCTAGTTTGGTTTTTGCCGCACCCACGCCAGGGGTCTTTAAGAAAATTCTATTTATGTAGTAAGCAGTTACGTCTACCTTGTCCAGTATGAACCCTGTTCAGTGTTGTCCAGCTCTGCCTTGGTGAAGCAAAGCCAGGGGGTTTAGATGTGGGGTCTGTGATGAGAAATGTATTAATGATGTCAATCGTGTTCCATTGCTGGATCCATTTTTCCTTGATGTCAAAGTTTCATCATTTAGCTCTTTTCCCACACTCCAAAATGGCTTTCTCAATTTAATTGGCTTAGGGGGATCATTAAGTTCCGCAAAAATTGGTAGCGAATTGAATGTAAGCAGTTTTTTGTAGACTCTCAAAGTAGCCTGTTTACATCCAAGATCAGGAGGAGGGATATGAGAGAGAACAGACAACAAGGGAACAGGAGTAGATCTGCTAGTACCTGTTATGAGATGAGGGAGCACAAAGAAACTCAGGTGGTCAGCATGGCAGGCAGATGCTGTGGCATTTCTTGTTGGTTAGGGAGGCCTGGCTCTCATGTCTTGGCCAAATCTAATGCCAGTTCTGCTCTTCCGGGCCCCAAGTCCTTGCTGTAGTTGCAGCTAGATATGGTACGGTTTGTTTCTTGTCCTGGTCTCTAAGGCAGTATGACTCTGCATTATCAAACAGCTGTCCCCCTCTACCTCTGGGGCGACTGTATTTCTCATTGTAGGGTAAACGATTGCTCTGCATATGCAGAATGCGTTTGGTGGCTTTTGGTTTCACGGTGAAAGCTGCTATATAAATATGAACTGTTCTTCCCCACCCCTGATATCTGCTAAGTCTGCAGTGACCCTGGCTTTGCCTGTTGCTCATGCCTCCATGGTTCAGGTTTTTATTATAAGTCACTGTCCAGCAAGGGCTGAGGGGATATTTTGGTTATGCAGCAGTAAATGCTGCTGTTGCTATAGGTGGGAATACCTGCTGTCTCAAGCATGATGGAGGCAGCAGTGAGAGTTTAATATTAAACCAGTGGCACCTGTCTTGTCTTCCTTCAAGCAAGAGGTAAAGCACATGGAGGCTCCAAGACTGCAGGTTTCTACTGACTTCACCTGGGACGAGGGACTAAATGCACTCAAGGTGCCGGCATTGAGTCAGCCAGAGGAGAGCTCGGACAGCGAGGAGGACGACGATCCACAGGCCACGGTGCGGTAACTTAGGCGGTGCCGCTTGCATGGAAGCCCCTGGGCACAGCTGCTATGACTTGCCATCTTGTCACAATCTACTGTGCTGACCCTTGCATCAAAAACTGTCTTAATATACAGGCTGCCTTCACCAGCTAAAGGCTGCCTAGACTGTATTTAGTTTCTGTTCATTGTGTAGATAAAGTCCAGAGTGAGAGGTACCTATTCATGGGGCTGGGTGAGTGGCAGACTTCCAGGTTTGCTGGCAACATTGAAAATCTGGGGGGGGCGGGCACGCACCTTAATTTAGGGCCAACCAAAACATTTGAAAAAAATTGAAATGTTCAGCTGAACCATAATTTTTTTTAAATGCTTTGAATAGTTAAAGGAAATTTTGAAGCAAAACACCATTTTTGTACCATAACACTTCTTATTTTTTTTTTTAAAAAAAAGTCAAAATGAATCATCTGTTTTTTTGGGGGGTTTTTTAATTGGG
>NW_005841986.1:1352208-1358209 GCF_000455745.1 Alligator sinensis
GGGGGGGGGGAAGGGGTCCTAGATGAGCAGTTTGGGAGCATTGAAACCAAATTTTATGACATACTTCAGTGTTACCAAAGCCTTTTGCTTTGGGAAAAAATGATGCCCAAATCTGCTGTGCAGAGCAGATAGTGCAGATGGATGCTGGATGAGCTGAACTTCATTCTTGCAGCCCTGGCTTCCTGCAAGCTCTGCCACTGCAGCTGCGAGCCAGCCACAACCCATGCCTTTCTACCAACACCTTTCAGTCTTGACCTGTGGCACTACCAATCCCTCCATTCCTGGCTTTTCTTGAAGAGAAGTCTACACTTATTGCTGAGGCAGTGAGTATGAGTGTTGCTGGAAACCGTAGGTTGTGAGATGAGAGAGAGAGAGGCTGGAATTGCTAGTGAACGCTGTGAAAGGGTGATCTCTGGGATCTGAGGTGCAAAGCTAGTGTTCACCCCTAATAGGTTTAATTCAGAAAAACCAATATTCTTCCTTGTGATGCTCTTCTGCTCAGACATTGTGCCTGGGTGGCAAGCAACCTGTTCTTCCTTCCTTTTCCTCTCAAAGTAGGAGTCCAGTCTCTTGTAGATAAGCCACTCGGCTCCTCAAAATGCCCAGCCTTGGGCCAAGGTTGTCTGGCTGTCTTGCATGTCACACCATTCTAACTCTAGATAACCCTGGAGTAATGCTGCTACTGCCTGTTTTCAAACCCCTCTCCTTGCCTTTTCAGCTGAAGAAGCAAACCAAGAAGGAGAGAGAGCTGGAGAAACAGAGAGTGGAAAAGGAGCTCTGCAAAATAGAAACTGCCTTGATGGACCCCACCCGGCAGCCCCAGAGTGCGGATGACTTTGACCGCCTGGTGCTCAGCAACCCCAACAGCTCCATCCTGTGGCTGCAGTACATGGCTTTCCATCTCCAGGCCACCGAGATCGAGAAGGCCCGCGCTGTGGCCGAAAGGGCGCTCAAAACCATCTCCTTCAGGTAGAAAGCTTCTCCTCCTCCACATGCCTCCTAGATGACAGCATCCTGATCTATGTGGGTCAGCAATTCCTGAATATTCCCCGTGGGCTGCCTTCAGAAATGGAATGGAGTGGGGGTGCCAGTAATCTTCATAGCAGATCAGCTTTGCTGACCCCATACAGTTGGAGGGCTGCCACTCTCAGCTCACTCTGCTTTGCATTAGGATTAAAGACTGAAGTTGAATCTCTCTGTTGGCTTTGGCTGGCTGCAGCCCAGCAGCCATTGCCTGCTACGATCCCATTAGATCTGAAAAGTAAGCAGTGCCTGATCTGGGATGAAGTACTGCCAGGGCAATACACCAGAAGGATCAAGCAGATGCTGCAGAGAGCCGCACTGGTAATTCTGGAGGCGCTGGCTCTGTACTTGGCAGCACTGAGCATATTCCCCAGCCTGGTACTAGACAGTGCCATGCTGCTGTAGGGAGACCTACAGCTCTCCTGGCTTTCTGTAAGAAGCATTTCCTTTGGTATTGTGATGCACGGCAACCTGAACATTTACATTTTGTCTCCATAAAATTGCCCCTGCAGTTCAGTTTGGCTACATAGTTTTCACTTTCCGCCACTGTTGTATTATTCTGCACCCTAAAGCCATTGCTGCGCTGTAGCCCTGATGCCACCTGGTTTTCAATGGTGCTCTGTAGTCCCTTACTCAGCTTGTCAGGTGTGGTGAGGCTCGACTCATGTTGAAGTGGCTTGAATTCCTCTGCCAGGAGACTGAAACGGGTTGGCTCTGCTTCACTTTAAGGGAGGAGCAGGAGAAACTGAATGTGTGGGGAGCTATGCTGAACCTGGAGAACATGTATGGTACTGAGGAGACGCTGATGAAGGTCTTTGAGAGAGCTGTTCAGTACAACGAGCCCCTGAAGGTCTTCCAGCATTTGGCAGACATCTACACCAACTCTGAGAAGCAGAAGGTAGGTGTGTGGGGCCACTGTTGGTCCAGCGTGGTAGGAGTTAGGGTCATAGCTCCTCACTGACCAAGTCAGGAAACCGCTTTTCAGCGCAGTCAGACCAGGCTCCTTGCCCAGTGTGAGTGATTGCAAACCAGAGCAAATTCTTTGGGCTAGGCTTGGGAGACCTGTTGGAAGAGGGGAGGGGGTGCTCATTTCTTATGTGGATCTCGTGGCCAGCATGACCTCCTGTCCATTTGTCTAAAATGTATCCTGGGTTGTGAGCTGGTAATTGCTGTTAGACCACAGGCACTGTTAGAGGCATTGATGCCAAAGCTTTCTCTGACAAATCAGGTATTTGTACATTTTGCCTTGTTCGCAACATGTTTCAGTTATGGTAAAATTGCACCTGTATAATCATGTACATGTGTAAGGGTACATGAATTACACATGTACCTGCATGTCCAATTAAACGTGTTGCTTGTTCTGTACCAAGCATGAGGCCTTTGTTCTGCTTTCACATTTCTATGGGGTAACTTCTAATCCTTCCAGGTCTTCTAAGATTTTTGGGCAGTTTTTAGTAGTTAACTCTTTCTAGTCATCCTAACCAGGGTGCCACAGAGCTCCTGAGAGCATCCTGCTACTCTCTACCCTCTGTTACATAATTGGATCTTCTGCCTGTTGCTAAGCTTTGATTTCCGCCCCCTGCAGTCTGAATGCTGTGCCCTCGTTGAGAGGGTAGAAGGGCTGGTAGCACTGATGAGAATCAGACCTAGCGCAGGCAGGTACCAGGCATTCTTCCCAGACACTTGCGCCAATGCATTATAGTCTTGACTTTGAGTCTTTCTGTGAGCCTGTCCCTAGCAGTGCTTAACAAGTCTCCCAATAGGGTCTCATAGGCCTGAGACACCGAAGGAAATGACACCTCAGCTCAGCTGCTATGCTGGTGAAAAGTCCAGAAAGTTAGCTACCTGTGCTGTGCTTACTGTTTCGTCTGCAGTCGGGAGCAGGAGTGGCATTAGGGTACTGCACACTGTACAGTTGCACAGGACCTCAGCATGGCCAGCGGCCCCAAGGGCATTATGGTCCTAAGGGCATTATGGTCATGTGCTCGGCACATTGTCTATTAAAGAGTAAGGGCCTGGAACGTCCTTTGCGCGGGGTCTTCAAAAGCTAACCAACCCACACTGCCCCTGCTGCTAGTCAGGAGCTTTGGATGAAATCAGATCTGGGTTCTGGCCCTCACTTTGGTCATACATTGCTGTGTGAACTCTGGGAGGTTGCTTGACTGCTCTGAGCTCCACTTTTTATTTCAAAAAGGCTGGAGCAAATAATATTCTTCTCTCTAAACTCCTTAGAATTGCAAGGGCCAGAAGCTGCATGAGAGAGCATGGCTGGGTGGTCTAGCTGTGTGACTGACCTCTGCTTCCCTCCTTTGTATCTCCCCAGCAAGCCGAAGACCTGTACCACACGATGCTGAAGCGCTTCCGTCAGGAGAAATCGGTGTGGCTGAAGTATGCCACCTTCCTCCTGAAACGAGGCCAGGCCGAGGCCACGCACAGGCTCCTGGAACGTGCCCTCAAGGGGCTGCCAGTCAAAGAACGTGAGGACTTTCCCTCTCCCTTCAAACACCTGCACTCTCTTTCCGCTGCATCATCTTTCTTCTCTTCCCTCATGCACACTGCTTGTGTTTCTTGGGAGGCTTGGCTGATTCTTATTTTCTTCTGATGCTAGCAGGTGTCTCTTCTCTTTACAGATGTGGACGTGATTTCCAAGTTTGCTCAACTCGAGTTCCAGTTTGGGGACCCAGACCATGCCAAGGCTCTTTTTGAGAGCACACTCAGCAGTTATCCCAAACGCACTGACATCTGGTCCATCTACATAGACATGTTGATCAAACATGGCAGCCAGAAGGAAGTACGGTGAGTGCTGGCAAGGCAGAGGTATACAAGAGCGTGGGTACTCTGCAGCTGTAGGCAGTAAGGGAGGGATATTCCAAAATAGTGGAGAATCCATGTTACGTGAGAAATGGGGTTGGGTTGATTCTCATTGGAAAGGGGGACCTCCAGGTATATCTGCAGGGCAGAGGGGTCTCCCTGATTGTTTTCCAACCCTACGATTCTGTGATCTTTCCCAGTCTTGGTCATTTAGTCCAGGATGTTTTCCTGCCTAAACCATCCTGGATAAATGTGCATCTAATCTGCTCTTGAAAACTCTCGCTGATGGAGATCAGAGCACCTCCACAGGCCCATGGAGCCATGGTATTCAGCCCCTGGGGATCCTCATAGATTGGGAGATTTGGCAACGCAAGCGGTGGAAGCACCACATGACCAGTTCCAGCCCTGCCCAGGCCATTGCCCCACAACAGGATCAGGGCCAGGCCTGCCCTCCTGCATGTCCAGATTAGGGCCAGGCTGCTTCCTGACCACCCCACACATGCGGCCAAATTAGGGCCCAACAGGGATATTGAGTCCCCACCACATAACCCTGCATGCCAGATCAAGCTGTCCATCCAGCCCACAGGGTGAAAAGGTTGGACACCACTGGTCTAGGCAATCTGTCCTAGTGCTTAACTCATCAGAGTTAGGAAGTTCATCCTAATATCCATCCTAAGTCTTCCTCATTGCAGCGTAAGCCCATAAATATCACAACAGCATGTTCTAAATAAAAACAGAGGGCCTTTTGGAAATCCAGGAGTGGAAACATTTCAAGCTCTCTTTGTCCTGTGTAGATCACCATAGCTAGTAACTTACTGAGGAGGTTTTACTAAGCTGACTTGGGGAGCAAGAGACTACAACTCCAGTATTGCGCACTGACGCTTCAGACACTAGTGTAGCAGCTTGTTATTAAATGAATACTCTTCATTGCACTCTGCTGTTCTTACTGCTGGGAAACCTACTCTCCTGGGAGTAACACGTGCGCTGAGTGGTTCAGTGCTTCTTTGTGTTCAATGTAATAACGTAAAACAAAGGGATGGATCATTTTTTGCTCTCCCATTGTATGGAGAGGTTCCATTCACTAGCATTCAGAGTAAAGGCAGCAAAAGGAAATCCTCCTTCCCAAAACATGTAGTTGATCTGTGCCATTCACTGAGCTCAGGGTGAAGTACTGTGACTGGATTCTAGAGGAACAGCTACAATTGTCTCTCTAAGCAGAGGAAAAGGTTCCCTAGCTTTCTATTCCAAAGCATTGCTGACTTGAAGGGATTTCCTTCGCCAGGTACCAGTGGTCTGCAGCAGGTTGGGTGCATGTCCTGGTTTTCTTGACCTTTCTCTGTACTCTCCGCTGTTCGCAGGCAAGACTTCAGATTTGGGAGCCCAGGGCTGTGATTTCATGTTCTGAACAGGCTTTTGCTTCCTTGCAGGGATGTTTTTGAGCGGGTCATTCACCTAAGCCTGGCACCAAAGAAGATGAAGTTTTTCTTTAAACGCTACCTGGATTATGAGAAGAAATATGGCACAGCGGACACTATCCAGGCTGTGAAAGCTGCAGCACTGGGATATGTGGAGTCCAAGAGCTCCCTTGCTGAGAGTTAAGTCCCAAAGCAGAGGGACTTGATTACTGCTTCCAGTGGCTGTGTGAGCAGAAGGGATGCACAGAAATGGACTGCAGGTGTCCACAAACAGGGCCTCTTGTGAGAGCACCAGCAGCCAGCTGGACTGTCCGGGACCCCCTGAAGGCAGAAAGAACCTGCTGGCTGAAGAGAGGCCCTTGTTTGTGTTCATCGCTTACCCAGGAGTACAACTGACTTCCCATGTGCCACTGACTTTTGGATGTAGTTATTTAAATGCAGATTGTTTTATAAGCAATAGAAACAGCTACCCCTGCCTGTTCTGCTTTCCTATGGAAAACGTACATTTATTGACTCTTCATTTTTCAATACAATTGATAAGTCAGCCTCCCTTTAGAATTTTTCTTTTCCCTCCATCCTTTTTTCAATGCTGCCAAGAAGGTTCTCATGTCTCATCTACATTAGTGTTGTCAGAGATTGGTCTCTGGTGCCTTTTTGTTGCTGCCAGTCTTCTTGATTTGAGGCTTTTTTTTAAAGCCTACAGGTATTTAATTGAACTTGCTGAAAGTGTAAAATTGCTAATGATCCTGCTG
>NW_005841986.1:1358240-1369901 GCF_000455745.1 Alligator sinensis
GGATAGAGGTCTCTCAACTGAGAGAAGAAGCTAAGTCTTAGATGCTGGAAAATAATTGGTTCTGCTTTAATATTTTCTGTTTCAGACTGTTTCCCTAAGTACCAACAGGTCTATTCCTATATGTGCCCCAAACTGTCCCGTCTTAGCCGAGCACGTCGGCAGCCGTCTCACGGCCTAAGCCCAGTTGGAATCCAAAAATAAACCGTTCTCCATCTCTTTCCTCTGGGAGGCTTGCTCCAGCAGGTATTCTTAGCTGACAAATTGGGCTGCTCGCAGATTCCAGTGGTGTTGCCCCTTCCTTGCAAAATGTGGCTGGAGGAGGGAAGTGCACTACATGAATGTTTTTTTTTTTGGAGCAGGGACCAAAACTCAGTCATGCCCTTCTAAGTGTTTTCCCAAATCACCTAGAAGCAAAATCTCCATGTCCATTAATCTTTCATCCTGTCTCTTCATCCGTTTCATTTATATAAGAATTTCATTACCCCTCTAGTGTTTAAAGGTTTCTACCTTGTCCTACATCAGACTGAAGACCTCCCACTTGTTGGAGAATAGCTTGTATCAGGTTCTCTGATTGTAGGTAGAGTCTGATGGTCAATCCTTGCATATATGACTTCATACATGCAAACTTGCACACCAAGAATCAGAGGATGTTTGTGCTAAATCCTAATCCCAGGTTGGGAACTTTTTTATGGACGAGTTCAGTGGCCTTTCAGCCAGCAGGGATCAATATGATGAGTTTGGGGCCCTCCAGAATTTTATAAAGGAAGACCACAAAAGTTTTGTGACTAACTTTTTGTTAAAAACAAGTAAATAAATAAATGAGGTTTGGAGTTTCCAATTAGTTTTAAACCAAGTGGGATTAATTTGTGGGCTCTCAGGCAAATTTTTTGTTTGTTCCTTTCAGACCTAGAAGCAGAGGAAATGCCTGTCATGTCTCTTTTTATTTACTTTTCCTTACCAGGTTTAAGGAGCGTGTCTGTCTGAATAACAACCTCAGTCTGCATCAATTCTTGGCTCTCTGCTCCATTGCAAAACCACAATGAATTCCTTGTTGTTCCCTGCATCTTGCACTTGAATCTTTTTGCAGTGCTCCCGCTCTTACTCCCTATTGTTTGAATGCCTGACTCATCTGGTGGGTGTGAATTGCAGCCCATCATTATCCTCAATCTAATCTCATTTTCAGGGTTTTAAATTCTTGAGATGTGGACCCTGTAGAAGAGCTGCATACACTCTCTGTACCCTCAAGTGGAGGAGCTAGAAAATAAATTAAATGCCCTAGTGAAGGCTTACTCTGCCGGGCCCTGGGAAACTATTAAACCACTTGCCGTTTCTGTGCTTCATCCCTGAAATGGAGACAACAGATTTTAAATACAGTGAAGGTACCATCATAAATGTGGGAGGAACAATAAATAGGTGCAGGCTGAGTCTTGAGCTTTTTGGAATGAAGGTCTCGAGCTTTGTGGTGGGAAGGACTGACCCTGTTTTGTGGAGGAGCCGTGCAGAACTTGCTTTGCAACTTTGGGCAATTCATTTAAGTCAGAGAGGGCTCAGGGCAGGCCCCCAATTGGCCTCCCAGGTCTCCGATTTAACCCCCAGACCCGTTTTACTTCGTAGATGTGGTTTTGCCAAACATACTCCAATGCTGGCTTCTGAGGTGGGGCACAAGGGCTGGACGTGCAGGACTGCATTTTCCTGCTTTTTCATCAAGTCGTTGGGTTTTCAGCTTGGCCGAGGACTGGAGCAGGTCCCTGCGGGAGGAATTGGACAGTCAATGAAGGACAAGCGGCTCCGCTCGCAGGTCCCCTACATTACCTTGGGGCGACCAGGCTGGGCGTGTGGCAGTGGCAGGGGATTTTAACATCCTGCCTTTCTACTTCTACCCCTGGCTTTTTGTCTCTGGGCTGTAGCTAATAAGGAAGAGCCAGGGCTGCTGCTTTTTCTGGCAAGAGGCTCCCCTTTCTGTTCAGGAAATACGTGTGTGCCCACAGCCAGCACCCCCCAGCACCTGGGGGGAAACCACCTGTCAACGGGGCTGGAGCTCTGCTTTGGCCTTACGTGGCAGCAGGTTGGGGGAGGTTTGTGCCCCCTGAGAGGAATCTGCTCCACGCTGTTTGGTTCCCTCCCTTTGACAAGAAGCCCAAAGCACTCGCCTATGCTCTTGTTTCCTCGGGCTTTTACTCTGCTATGATTTATTCGTTGCTTCTGCATACGTTACACAATGGGACCAGCCCACTTTGCGTCCTTCCCCTGCTCATGCTGCTGCTTCCTTCCCGACAGCCGTCAGATGCTTTCTCCCCTCGGCCACCTCGGGGTTTTCAGGGCTGCCTCTGGTGCCAGGGTCATACGTGGGCTCTTCAAGCAGCGTTGTCGGTTCTCCCAGGAATCGGGTGTTTTTAAATTTCCAGTCCTGGCATCCCGTGGGCACGGCAGGCACTGAGACTTTCCTACAAAGGCAACATTTAAGCTTCCAGCTCTCTTGTTCACAGAGCAGTTTGAAAACTGAACCTAAGTGCCCTCAAAAGGCCTAGAAACCACGAGAGAAACCATTTCATTTTTTCTTTCAATTTAATTATTTTTTTCCTATCAGATCCAAGTGCCCAGCTTGTGATTTTTGAGCACTTCAAGTTGGCAGTATTGGGAGAGGCATGGTCAAAGCTTATAAAAATAAGACCACAAATAAGTATAGAAAAAGGAGCACTATAAATAAGAAAAGCAATCTCCAGTATGCCACTGATCCTTAACATAGAAACAATTGTGCACATGTCATTCAACATGCAATTAAAAACTGTTTAACTGCAACGCTGGAAAAGCAAGTGGTTGACACAATGGCATGTCGAGAGGAGGAAATGTAAACTCCACCTGCATCTCTTTCTCGGTGATGCTTGGTTCATAAGGCTATAGTGGGGCTAGTCCAGGAGTCATTTAAGGCAATAGAAAGAGTCTGAGAAGCACAATTAAAGAAGGGTGAAGTTGCTGCTCGCCACTGATATTAGCCAGTGCAAACTCTTCATTTCTATGTACAGCAAATCGGCGTGCAGTCTTTTTGCTGCCTGGTTTTTGGTCCCTGTCCAGTTGGAGAAAGCTATTTAACTGGTACAGTTAAGTATAAGGAGTATTCTGTAACTTAGGCTATGGCAGGGGTGGACCTGGCTAGTGCTAGGATAAGAAATTCAGTGTGCTGCAGGGGATGACTGTACAGTGGGTGCTCTTTCCTCTGAGCCTGGCATGGTGTTGGAGGATGCTGTTCTGCTGCTAGCGCCTGCCAGGCCCACAAAACCAAAATTAAAACTGGCATGTTTAAAAAGTCCCTGGCACTTTGGGAAAGACGCAGGGTGTTCGCTGTCCTACCTAAACTCCAGTAGGATAACTACCTTCTGCTTCACTAAATACCCCTCTGCAATATTGGACTCTGGAGTATTTCTGTGCATTGCTGGACTAGCTGAGTTCCACCCCAGCCAGGTGAATCGCTCCCTCCCACTCTGCTAGTCTCTGAAGTGCTGTGGGTGCTTCTGCAGGAAAGGCACAGTAGACCTGCAAGATGAAGGCATGATTTTTTTTTTTCCACCCCCTCTGAAATGAAGGAATGCCAAGAGGCTGCAGCATTTACAGGTGGGAAACGGGGACCTCAGCCATGCTGAGTTATTTGCTCCTCAGTTTATCCTTGCATGTGTAGGACCCAAGGTTTCTGCCTGTGCTGCCTTGTGCTCAATTTATCCTTGCATGTGCAGGACCCAAGGTTTCTGCCTGTGCTGCCTTGCTAGGCGGTAGGTAAGGTGCATGCGTCTGCGTTATGCTCCACTTTGTGGGAGCAGCGGTGACAGTCATATCCCAGAGAGGTAGGGTCTGGTTCCCCAGCACAGCACGGTGCAGCTGGTCTTTATCCAGAAGCTGTTGATGCCCTGTGGCTTGCTGTGGTCTAAGAAGAATAATCCTATCTGGAGGATCATTCACAGCGTATCTGGTCACCGTGCACCTGAGTTGGTTATATTGTTTTGAGTATAAAGTGACAGAGCATGGGGAACTGGTCCCTCCTCCCATGGGCAGCTGGCTTGCTTAGACGGCTAGGAAGGCCATTTCCTGGCCATCAGGCCCTGGTCCATTTCCCTCGACCCCTTTGGCCCATTTATGGAGCCGGCTGTAGAGTGGGAAGCCCTTGTTTTCCCGGTAGATGTAGACCCCCGTGATAGCGTTCCACTGCGGGCTCGGCTGGACCCCCTCCACTGGGAACTCCTCCACCAGCTCCTTCTCCTCCTTGTTCAGAGCCACGAAGCCGAAGAACTGCTTGACATTACCGGCAGCCAGGATCTTGGAGTGGACTTCAGCGGTGCGGTGGAAGAGCTTGGCCTCGTTGGAGCGGTACTGGGCCCAGTAGTCTTCCTGCCGGTAGCTCAGCGGCGAGCAGCAGTGTTTCAAGCACTTGGAGAGGAAAATCAGGACCGCAACAACACCAATGAGCAGCCATCCAAAGAGCTGGGGGAAGAGACAGAGCGGCTGCATTAGAACCGGTCTCTGATCAAATGCATCCAACTCCGGACTCTGATCTTGGAGACTGCCCCAGGGTTTGCACCAGTATATACTGGGATTTTGTTTTAGAGGACCCTAAGACTTGGGCTTTCTTATGTCCTGAATATAGGACTGGTGGATGTGAAGCATTAATAGCCCTGGCTTGTACTGCTTTGAAAACAGAGATCCTCACCCATGGTCTACCCATGCACTTCAATCCTGACTGGAAACGCTTCCTTCTCCACTTCTGGTGCGCCTTTGTCCTGACTGGAGGCCTCATCTGCTCCCACCGACCTGGAACCCCCTTGCAGCTTGGCCAGTGTTTTTCTCCCCACATCCCCCATCTGAAGCCCCCTCCTACTCCAAATCATGGATACTCCTAAACACCTGGACAAACACCTGGCTGGGGTCATCTGACCCCAGCCCTCTTTCCGGCCCAGGGCAGGTCGGACTCGATGATCTCATGGGTCCCTTGCGACCCTAGCATCTATGAAATCCCACCTGTACCTTACTGGACGGGAGTACTGGTGAGTGAAGTGAGGGTCTGTGTCTAGCCTGGATCCAACGTGGTGCTGCAGAATAACAAAGCTGCTCAATCGGCTCATGTGGTGTCGGTTAGGAAAACGCATTCCTCTGTCTTGATAACATATGCTTCTCGCTCACCTAAGACCTGCCACCTTTCTGTAGCGCCTCACAAAGCATGGCTTCCCCGTGGCAGGGACAACCTGATGGCAAATGCAAAACCTAGGCAGGGTTTTGGCAGCAGAGACTGGCCTCACACTGACTAGACAACTTGCACCTTGGAAAGAGACTGCTCCAGGCAGCTGAACCGGAGAGCCGTGCAGGCTTGGGAACTGGGCTCTGAACAGAACCGGCTTCTTGGGGACTTCTGCCTCGCTTGGCTTCCCAGCCCGGTGCTTCAGTGACGTTATTAAGAGACGGTGGCTGAACCAGCCTTCCCTTTGCAAAGGGGAGGACGATGAGGCACAGAGAAGGGTAATGACTTGCTTAGGGTCATGCACGAGCTTCTGAGCTACTAATGGACCAAGAAATCTTACTGTTGCTTACTAACTGAGAGACAACATTTCCATCCCGAGCCAGAAAAAGACCCCAGGAGCCCTGCTTCCTTCATCCTCGAGGCCATGCTCCCTCCCCACTTTATACAGGCAAACAAATCGGTACCTGAGACTCGTATCTTAATCTTCTGATCACTTCTTCTTTAAAGTGAGTCAGGTTCGTCAGCACCTCTTTACAAGGGAACACGGCCAGGGTTTCTGCTCCGTACTCAGCTGGAAACTTGTCCAAAGACGTTGGAGCCACAAATTCACTCAGGGCACAGATGTAGGCTTCTCCACGGAGCAATGAGATGACAGACCAGGTGATGGGGGCCACCGCCGCCCGCCCCAGGATGGAGCCGAAGAGCAGGAAGGTGGCCGGGCTGGAAAAGTTCTTGGTGCCCCGTTTGTGGCACTCGGCCACCAGGTTCCACATGTGGTTGTTCAAGATGATGCCGATGAGGAAGAGGGCCAAGGCCGGGACGCCGATGGCAGCCAGTCCATAGATGTAGTTCCTGGCTGGGGAGCAGGGGCAGTGGAAGGCAACCACTGAGAAGATCTCCTGACTGCCCACCGTCCCCAGAGCCACCAGGCCATTGAAGATCATCACATCTTTGCTCTTGAAGAAGAGCGAGAAGAAGCGGAAGTTCTCAGCGATGAGGGCGGCCATCTCGTCGTCTCCCCTCCAGCAGAGCTTTCAAGGGGAGGTGGGTCGTCTCGCCTCGCGCTATCTGCAGAGAACAACGCACCACAGACAAAATGACATTGCCTTACATCTGCCAGCTTTCAAGGGGCAGCAAGAGAGACCTGGCACACGTCCCTCTGTCTTTGGTAGCTGCCCTGACCCCTTAACCAGCTTGATTTGGGCATGCAAAGAGGTGGATGGAGGCCTGACTAGTGGGCTGGGGCCGGGCTCGAGCCATCCTGACATCAGACATAGCCAGGGATCGCATGGTTGCTAGGAATGGAGCAGCCCTGGGCTCTGGGAGCTGAACCTAACCTTTCCCATTCACTCCCACTCCTTTCCCTAGCTCTCTGGACAGAGAAGGGGTGTGTGTAGAGAGAGGAGCTGCTCCCTTCTGTGAGGCTGGATGATGCTGAGGGTGTGTGACCAGAGCCCTGAGCCACAGGCGACTGGTAGGGGAGGTTATGGGGGGGGGGCATGTGCCCCCCCTGAGATTGGCCCCCGACTCAGCATCGCTCAGGATGGCAAACCACGACCCCGCAGAGCCTGGTGGAGAGGCCGCAGCTCCTCCTGCAGGGCCCACGGCAGCCGCGGTTGAGGTTTAGGTCCACCCACCCTTCATCCGGGGGCATTTTTACCTGTGTTCTGGCCGGTGGCCGCTTCCAGTCTGCAGCATCCCCCCACCCCAGGCTCAGGAGGAACCAGTCACCCCTGCCCCGAGCAGCACTTGCTAAACTGGTGCTACCCCAGGAACACCAGTTCGTTAGCAGGAGTCTGGTGCCTTCTGGTCGGCCCGACAAGGTAAGGAGCTGGTGGGACCACACTGACATTCAGATGATTTTGGCAAGGCTGTTAGGAATTTGTGTGCATCTGTGGCCTTGTTAACTGAACACCCTGTATTCTTTCACATATATGTCCTTACAACAGCCCTGGGAGGTAGGGCAATGCTATTATCACCGCTGTAGGAATAGGGTGTCAAGCCCAGAGAAGCTAAGTGATCTGCCTAAGGTCCCTCAGACAGTCTGTGGCAGAGTAAAGCCTCGATCCCAGCTCTCCCAGCTTTATTATTCAGCTCTGCTATAACCTTGCTATACAACTTGGGGCAAATCGCATTACTTCTGCGTGCCTACCCGGGGCCTAATGAATGTTTGGAGACCCGCAGGGCCAAGTGGTATGCTATCTGATGATAGTAACAGCAGACAAGAGCTGTTGTAGTGCTCTTGTAGCTGTGCTAGTCCAGGGCATATATAAGAATATTTTTGTAATGATATCTTTTCATCAGACCAACTACATAGTTGGGAAAGGTGCTAGACAAGTGTTTAAATAGAAAAGGACATTTAAAGCAATTATTTTTGTTTCCCCCAGTGTCAAGTGTAGGTCGTGTCTGAATTTTCCCCTGGAGCTGGGGAAAGGTGTGTTTTGCCTGGAAGCTTTTTTGGCATCTCTCTCAACTCTGTAGTTGGCCCAGTAATAGATATCGCCAAATCAATCTTGCTTCTCTGATAGTAACAGCAGGCCGGCTGGCTTCATAGGGCAGTTTTAGGCTGGGTGAAGGATCCCCAGTCAACAGGATCCCATGATGATGAAAGGATTGGTGCTCTGTGGGTTAAAAGCTCCCTTGTGTTGGAATAGATGCAGGGAGCATGGTGCTTTCTTGGGCAGTTTAAGTCTTGCTATATTGGTAGCCACAGCAGCAGAGTACTTCGTATGGGCCAAACTGCAATTTTGCCAGTCCTCTGAAACAGTCGATTCTGCCAAATGACATTTCTGCCAGCACAGCAGTGTCTACACGGGGGTCTAGGTCATGCCGCTGCCTGACCGGACTCTGTTAGCTGGAACCTGCAGCGTCCATCCAAGCGCAGTCCGGCTCGGTTGTCCCGCATGTGGCTACGTGTGACAATGCCAGCACTGAGAAATGGGGCTGAGATCTTCTTACACCCATTGCTATGGGTGCGCAGTGTCTGTATGCAGCTGCCACTTTATTAACAAGGGACCCCTGCTCGTAGCATCCGCTTGTGAGAAAGCCCAGCCTCTGGCAGGGCTGCTCCGGCTATTGGGCTTGTAACACGGGCGTAGCGCAGGAGCTGGAGGTGGGGGGTTAAAAGCTGTCTGGATCAGCTCAGCCTTCCAGATGTGTATGGGCCTTTCAGGGGGGATTTGACGATTGGGAAGGTTGAGCTGATCCTGATCCCTGCGCAGCTCCACCCAGGGCCGCAGCACAACTGGGACGGAGGGAGCACAGAGCTCTGCCCGCTATTCTCAATTATTCCCAGCCCCAAGCAACGCTATTCCACAAACGCTGTCAAAGCACTAAAACCCGAATGCTGGCAGCCCGGGGCTGGATTCTCTGCCGTGCTGTTTCACAAGCATAACTCATTCCTCAGAAGAGCCACGCTAACACACTGCTGCAGCAACGTGGGGATGAGTCAGACCATCCTCCCCCTTGCCATAAAGTTTGCCTTGCTTAGTTTTCAGCAGGGCAGTACTTGTGGGGGCAGAGAACTGATGCACATAAACCAGCCCCTTCCAGGAGCCCAGGCCTGGCAGCAAACCATGCACAAATCAGGTCCATAGCAAACAGGAACCCTCCATGCTCGGGAAGATCCTCGCTCCAGAAGTTGGTTCAGTGCCCAGCCAGGGTGGGGCATCTACATACATTTCTTTCTAAGCAGCCTCTATTGCAACCCTGGCCCTGAGACGAGCATGAAAAACCAGTCACTTACTTGAGGGGACGCGGGGAGCTGCTTTCAGACCTGCCCACCTGCTGTTCAAACACGGTCCAGGTGCAGCTGGCTCTGCCACAGAGGGGGAGCAGGGGGAGTGAAGATCCGGCTCATAAACTGCCTGCAGACGATGCCACACCCGTTAAAAATAGCATCCAACTGCAGCAGCTTCCTCTCCGTCCCGCTCTGCATTGGCTTCTCCCTGGCGGGAGGGGGGTGCCGTCGAAGCCCAGGCTTGGGGTGGGGTTTGTGTGGCAGAGACCGACCGTGAACTTTCTCTTGTCAGAACTGATGTTGTGCCTTTAAATAAAGAGGCATGAACATGAGTTAGTGGAAAAAATGCATCATCCATCCCCAAAATGGAGCGAGGCTGCTCAGCGGCAGCAGAAGGCATCTCGCAGGCAGCTGCTGTCTGGGCCCAGTCCGGAGCTCTCTTGCTGCTTGCCCCAGGCCTGGTGCTAGAGCTCGCAGAGCATGGGCTAGCTGGGCTTTCTTGGCATGGCCGAGCCATGCTTCTGTGGAGAGAAGGGTCAAGGCCATCGCACCCTTCAGTTCAGCTGGAAGCAGGGAGGTGGGCTGCCTGTCGGGCTTTGGCTTCGGCAGCGCTGTCCCGGGACTGGAAGACTAGGAGATGCTGCGAGGGCTTGCTCACCGGAACAAATCCCACCGGTGGGCTCACGCCTGTGGGAGCTTGCAGAACCGGGCACGTGGAGCAGAGCTCTTCAGGGTGCCGGGCTGCGGGGAGCAGATGCAGCCTCTGCATTTGATAGGGATGGGGGCCGGCTCCAGCTTGAATAGGAGCCCAAGGCATCGGACCTGCCTTTCCACCTGCTTTGGAGATGGTGGGGTCCTGCTCCCCACGCTGTCCTGGGCCAGCACCTGGACTCGATCCGAAATAATGGGGCTATTGGGTCAGACCTCCACTACTCAGGCCCAGGGGGTGCAAACAAGCAGTGCAAGGGCTGCTCCTGGAAGCGCAGTGGATCAGCGGTGGCTTTTCAGCTGGCAGCTGGGGACTTCCTCTGCTCTCCAGCCCAGCTGGGCGTGGGGAAGGGCGGAGAGGGAGTGTACTCCCAAGAATTGGCAGGGGCGGTGCATTCCTGGATTTCCCATTTCCTCTGCCCAGGAGGCAGAGGATGCGGCCTCACTATTTCCCTTCCTCCGCCGCCGCCTCCTGTTCCTCCCTCCTTCGCCACTACCTGCCGCGCTGCTTAGCTTGCTGTCCCTCTTGGGCCTGGCATGAAACCCAGGACCCCAAAGAGTCTGCTGGCAGAGGTGCACACGCTTGCTGGTCTCTGCATGGCTTTGGCTCTTCTCTGGGGCAGCTGAGCTCTCCGCACGCCCTGTGTTATCTCAGGGGAGAGCCTGCCTGTGGCTCCTGTGCTTCAGGGGGGTCCTGCTACCTCCAAATACACGCTTGGCTCTGGATTTGGATTTGATGCTGCCTCTTGCCAGGGCTCTAGTAGTCTGGTAATGTGGTTTCAGCCCCTCTCAGGGTACTGCTGCTTTAAGCCTGGCTCAACCACATTTGCCGGGTGCTCGGTGAATCATTTCCCTTCCCTCCGCCTCCCCTGCTCTGCTAATTGAGAGTTTGAGCTCTTGATGCACAGGAACGGCTTCTAACTAGGTCCAGTCCATGCCCTGCACCAAGGGAGTGGGATCGCAGTTAGGAGTCCAGCGGCAGGGGTAATCCACGTAAGAATAAGGGGCTACCACGGCTGACAGCCTCAGCAGCTCGCTGAGCCCCTTGCCCCCGGGAAGCCGCTCCTACCATCAGCAGCGCCGGGTGATTCATCACAGCAATTGGAGATGGGCCAGGCCTGCAAAACCATCTGGTCCCCCCACCCAGGGCAGTCCTTGCAGCACAGGTTCTCGGGTGCGCCCTGTGATAGCGGTCGGACCAGGCCACGTGGAAGATGATCCCACAGGCTGGTGGATCTCCCGGGGAAGGTTTTTAGCCTGATCCCTCCTTTCTGAATCCCACGCCAGACCTGCCAGACACCCTCCCGGGTGTTTCCTCCCCCAGCTCGCGGAGCCAAGCCATGCAGATGCTGAGGTCCTGTCAAGGGTGCCATGCTAGGTTAGCACAGTTCAGTGTGCAGATACGATTCACAAGACAAACCCAGTAGAAATCTGTAGCGTCACAACCGTTCTCCCCCGTTGCGCTCTTTCTGAGCGCTTTGCAACAGAAGACTTCCTCTGTTATTTTTCCGTAGTCAAAAAAAATACAGGGAAAATGAAGAGCTGGCGTTTTCCAAGGGGTGCCTCAAATGGTTGAGAGCCACGGCTCAGTCTAGAGGCATCCTGCACTGGGGACCCCCTGCCTCAGCCCCCACCTTCCCTGCCTGGTGCCTGGATTCAGAGTTAGAGGAACGGGGCAGCCCATGCTCTGCTATTTCAGGCTCTCTGCAGACTCAGGTCTGCTCAGAGCATTTCTGCAAGTTTCCTTTTTTATCCTCGAGAGAAACAGAGTTCTGCCAAGAGGAGGCTGGGGTCCTGGTTGCCCTTTGCCCACCCCTGCCATGGCCCTGCTGTGCCTATGCTGTGATCCTGCCCTGGCTTGTTTGCTACCCCCTCCCCCAGGAGCCCTCTGCGGTTTACACCCCTGTTTCTGCCTTGTGTCACATTATTTCCGCCCCAGATACTGGGCCAGGTGGACTCTCACGGTGGTGTCTCTTCAAGCTTGTAACCGCTC
>NW_005841986.1:1369932-1394910 GCF_000455745.1 Alligator sinensis
AGGGGGATCCTTGGGTTGCTTCAGCAGGTGTGCAATGGGAAGAGCGAAGTTGTGGGTTAGGTGGAGAGGACTTTTGTCAGCTTGCTCCTCTGTGAAGCTGAAGGCTCCCCTCCAGTTCAGAGGCTCTGGGAGAGAGGAGACATCCTTGAGGGTGAGGTTGGAGCTGGCTGGGCTGTGTGCGCTTGCACCCAGGAGAGCGGTTATGGAGCAAGGACCCAGGTAAACGGGGTGTCTGCTCACCTTTCCCCGGGACAGCATGCTCCTTTGCTAAAGGGATGCTTAGGGAGAGAAGGCACTGGGATCTGGGAGCCCAGGACTGGTAGGGACCTTCTGGTCCAGCCCCTTGCTATCAGGGAGCAACTGGGTCAGACCCTTGAATTGAAATCATTGCACCTAGTGACCCATATACTCCATTTCCCCCGTGCGACACCCTGGGGTGGAAGGGTAGGGTCCTGCCTGTTGAACCTGGGCTCCTTGCCTGTGGGAAAAGTTGCTGTGATGGCCACAAATGTGATGCCAGGTCAGGCTGGGGGCCAGATTTAAAAGGAAGGAGTTTCCCTTTGCCAGCACTGGCTGGGTCTTCAGTATGCTAAAGGATCTGCTGGGAGGGGGGAGCATTGCTAATCCTGGAGGCTAATAACCACTGTGATGAAAGTCAGCACGATCCAGTCTGGTGGATCACAGCTGCCCTTGGCTGAAAATAATAAGTATGGAAACAGCCTTTCTCTTGTAATTGCCTTGGCTTTGCTGGTGGAGCTTTGCAGCAATTTGTTTCTGGGCAGGTGCCTTGATTAATTCTGAGCGCAAAATCAGTGTTAAAACTGTGACACCTGGCACTCTTCTCCCTGTAGTCAGACCCACTAATCCTGCACTTACCTATCTGTTCATGGATAGTCTCCGGCACCTATCACTGCCACTGCGTGTCCCTCCCTAAAGCCAGACACAAATACCTCTGTGTCTTCTACAATCGCTTCGGGTCTTGCTGGACTGTATTTTGTTGCTATAAAAAGGTGGGTAGAAAAGATTTCCAGGGGATGCTTAATCGCAAAGAGATGCGACTGAGAAAAAAATAATTTGGAAAAAGTGATGAGGGTGCGAACGTTGGTGAGTGATGTGATGACTTTTATGTAGGAATTGTAGTGCCTGGGGTTGGGTGGTGCTCCTGTTATATCCCTTAATGTGCCTTTGCTGCAGAAGTCTGGGTTTTCTGTATGGAGTGGGTGAATATGGAGCCATCTCTGACCCTATGGTTTTCTCATATCTTGCATGTGGTATGAACTCTCAGCCTGCACCTTTTGAGGGCATTAGCAGTGGTGTAAAACTGCTCCTTGAACTCCTTTCAGCCTGGATGGAAAAGTAACCCCGCAATGCTGTCGCGCTCCGGCTTTTCTATGCTAGCGAACTGCTGCAGGCAGGGTAGAGACGCACCATTTAGACTAGCTGAATCAGAGATGCGCAAGTCACAGCTCGCTTCATCAGATGCAAACCGTTTTCTTTGCATCTCCAGCTCGGTGCGGGGAGAAAAAAAGCCCAGGATGTAATCTGTGAGCCTATATACCTTTTATTCTTCTTCTTTTTTTTTATTCAAGTGGCTTTCAACAAATGCCCTTATGCTACAAGATCAGTTTGTGAGGCTCTTCGTGATGGGAAGGAAGCGGAGTCAAATCTCCAAGTAACAAACTCTTGGCCCATTGGGACTTCTGGGTTGTGTCTCTGCCGCGTCCCAGAGCTGCTGGACGCTTTGGCCCGGCCCGGCTAGGACTTGGTTCTTCTGCTGCAACTTGCCTGACTTAAAAGAGAATCTCCCCAAGCCCGTAGTCGTATAGGACCAGTGACACACAGACGAGCCATTTCTGTTGCATCTGGTATGTGTTAATTAATTCACTGCAACACCCACAGATGCTTTGCTCAGACTTATTTGAAAGCTTCCTGTGGCCTCTGGGCCCTGGGACTCGTCTTGCAGGGATTTGAGCTTCGATCCTGGGATTGTAGCTCGGCTAGTAAGTGGTGAGGTTAGGTCACTAGACTGGATGCTTTCTCATAGCTCATGCTTTAAAACCAGAGAGGCACGTGCAGAGAGGCACGTGCCCTCAGTGGGTTATTGATAATACTGCCTAAGTGCCGAGAGTTTGGTCACACTTGGTGCTTTATGTTCCTGCTGCTTTTTAGATGGAGAAGAGCATGCGGTGAAAGGGAAGGAAGCGCTGCGGGAGTCTCGTAGTTTTGCCCTTAGCAACGGACACAAAACAGCCCCCCTCTTGCTACCGCCACATCCTGGCCCGTAGTGCACGGGCTTCCCCGAGACCTACGTCAGAGGTGCCATCTGCACAACAAAGTTGTTTTGGGGGGACAGGGGAGGGCTGTTGAATCCAGGGGGAGGTTACCAGCTGCACATGGAGATGCAGGGAGCAGCTGTAGCCTGTGTAGCTAGGAGGCAAAGCCATCTGGATTTGGGACTGCAGCATACAGGGCGTGCCAAGGGATAATGGCATGGCCACGTGGCTTTGCACCCACAAACCTGGCTGCTGTGGAAGGGGGACGCCTGGTGCTCGTCTTCCCTGCGCTCTCCTTTCTCCTATCTCCATCGCCCCTCACTCCCAATCGGGGTCGGGGTCTCTGTCTCTGCTCGGCTAGCGAAGCACACCGAGGCAGGGCTGGGTAGAGGGCTCTGGACTGATTGCGGGTCTTTGGCTCCCTTGGAAGAGAAACCTTGGGCTACTCCTAGCCCACCCTCATACTCTGCTGTAGTAGGCGATGATCTCCCTCTTGGGCAGGCTGACGGGACCGAGCGGCTGGCTCTCGCCAGCCCAGCCGTTCCTGTTCTGGAAGAGCTCCTGGTGGAGGCACAGAGGGGGCTTGCATTTGTGCCAGCTCTTCAGGAGCTTGTTCATGGTCCCCTGGTCCGTGATGCCCAGCAGCTTCTCCTTCTCCTCCCCTGCCTCGGAGGGGGTTTTCTCAGGCAGGTGGGGGTGCCCCATGCCCATGTCCTTGTTCATGGCCTCGAAGAACTGCTGGATGCAGACCTTGGCGAAGCTCTTGGCGTGCTCCGTGCAGGTCTCGTCGAACAGCTTGCGCTCGATGTCGATGTAGTGGGACCAGTACTTGCTCTTCAGGAAGGCGGCCTGAGTGAAGCAGGGCCGCAGGGACCGCACGAGGAACGCCAGCATGGTCATCAGCAGCACGAAGCACCAGCCCAGAGCCTGCAGGGGTGAGGAGAGGGAAACCAAGCTGGTCACAGGGCGGAAGACCGAGAGCAGGGCCTTGCAAAAACCCAGGACTGAAGCACAAATCCCTGCCAGACAAGTCCCTCTCTAATAATAAGATGGGCACCTTTAAATATAGGACAAGGGTCTACCATAACCACAATTCTCCTTTGCCTGTCGAGAAACAAACTGGAGAGCATTTAAGTGTCAGACTAATGATACAGGCTGGGACGGTATTGCCTTTTAAGAGGTGATGGGTGGGGAGAGGCGGGTAGGGCATGGCTTTGATTATAGCGGGGGAGAAGGCTGTTGGCAGGTTTCACCGGGCATGAATTGAGCAAAGCCCCTGTAGATAACATCTCCGTCATCGGGGACTGAATCGGCACCGTTTCGAGCCGGAGGTGACTGGAGTGAGAGGAAATGTCCCCTTATAGCCACGGTGTGTATGGCGGGAAGAGAAAAGAGAGGATATGGGCGAGTCCGAATGGCCGCTGCACCTCCGCACCTGCAAATAACTCGGGTTTGGGGAGGTGGGGGAGTCCGTATCTCCTTCCCAGAGCCTCAGCACTACGGACATTAAAGAGGCAGCTGCTGCCTGCGTAGAGATGAAACCCACTGCCCACGATTCCCAGCCAAGTGCCCTGGCAGATTTAGGTGTGCGAATGTGGTTCACGCAACAAACCCGGAGATTGCAAATAGGCATCCAGAGTGATTAAAGCCCTTCTGATCTGTTACGGTCTTTCTGAGTTTTCTGCAACAAAAGAATTGCTTCGTTATTTTTTCTGTGGTCAAACAAACGGCAAAAGCTAAGAGCCGGCCTTTTCTGAGGGTGCCTTGAGTCTGCCAAGGTTGAGAACCGCTGTACTGCAACCTCGAGGGGTCTCGTTGGGCCCGAGGGCAGGGAGGCAGCTCTCTGGGGCCCTTGTGCTTTCTTCGCTAGAAAGACTTCTTTTCTAGAAAGAAAAGACTAGGTCGACTGCTGCCCTGTTATCCCAGTGTATCACAGCAAGTTAGACCTCTCGATCTGGTAGGAAGTACCATAGAGACCCTGTGGATAGCTTCATCCCGAGCTGGGGAGCTCTGCTATTTTCTGGCCCGGGATTGAGCATAGATAGCTTTCATACCAGTAATGCGTTATGGGGTGGAGCAGTGGAGAGTCTGGGCGGGGGGTGTACTCTCAGACTCGTCCGTCCGTGGGGTGCTTAGGGGTTTGGTGTTGGCCTGGGGCTCTCGGGATGCCCCGGTTTGCTGGCAGGGTCTCTTTGTGCATGTCACCACTTCATCCTCTTCCTCTGCTCCCCTGAGCTAGCAGAGGGGGGCAGGTGCTGTTTGAATCGCCGGAAGCTGATGCTTAGCCGTGGTAGACTGCCGTTTTTAATGAAGTTTATTAGCAACCGGAATTTATACCAG
Organism: Alligator sinensis; assembly: GCF_000455745.1. Lineage (NCBI taxonomy): Eukaryota > Metazoa > Chordata > Crocodylia > Alligatoridae > Alligator > Alligator sinensis. The sequence continues at coordinate 1,374,546 of NW_005841986.1, forward strand.
GAGTAGAGCCAGGCTCTACCGTAGCAAAGCTGGCAGGTGTCTCCCTCATGCTATTGCATACGTGTACTGCTGACTGGAGTCAGAAATACTCCGTGTGTGTGTGTGTGTGTCATGGGCTCTGCACGGCTAGTCACTAATGGAGATTCCCCTTCAGCTCCAATGGCAAGGACCTGGGCTTCTGGGAGTACGAGCTCTGTCTCCAGCCATTGCCATGGCCTTTCAGGTGGCTGCACTTGCATGGCAGCAGTGACTGCTATATTCCAGGTGGGTGTTGGTACGCTGGTGCACAAGGCAATCCCCCGCCTGGCTCGGAGCACTGCTAACCTAGCGAGCGAGCGAGCGCAGAGGGACTGGAAGGGATAAGTCGCAGCTCGTAAACCAGCAGAGCAGCCAGAACTGAAATGCCAGCGCTGAAGACAAACTGTCCTGTTTGGACTGTCGGGTGGCTCTTGCCTCCGAGCTGCAGGGAATTTGCATCCTTCATAAACTGCCAGGAACAAACAAGCGGAGGGCAGGCCTACTGACGTGGGCACCTTTGCTTGGCGTCACTTATCGTTTGGCTGCATTTACATTGCAAATGAGAAGGGCGCACAAACGAGACAAATCGTGCAAACACAACTACACGTGCTTGTGCTTTTGACGTGGGTTGGCCTTAGTTGATCTCCCACCGGCACAAGCTCTCTGGACCTCCCCGGCTTTTGTTTTGTATTGCAATTATCATAAGTGATACCAGACCAAACGGAGTATCTAGCCTGGTGTCCTGTCTCCGAGCACTGCCTCTATCGGTGCTTGACTCGCCAAACAGTGCAATCCCATTTCATGGGAAGCCCTGACGAACAAGGCCTTGTAGTCCTTCTATTGGCTTTGGTTGCTGCCAATGCTGCCCTCCATCCTACCATGGTCTAACTTTCCTTGCGAAGTTGTTGGACTTGGTCACATCCAGCATGAGTGAGCAATGGCAAACAGGCTTTCTGCAGAGCGGTTGAATCTGGGAACAGCATCAAGGCCTATGTGGCCTGTACTCCGCCAGCCCCAGGCCAAGCAAGCTTGGCTTTTTTGGGATGGATATGCGTCCTTAATGCAGTCCGACCCAGATGCCCTTGTGTGACAGCCCCATACTGTGTCTGTAAGTCTGCTTGGTGCTGACCCTGCTCCTTGGTGGGAATGCTTTCCAGAGCTCTGAGCAGGACCGAAGATCTAGGCTCCATCCCCATCTCTACCCAGGACGGTGCCTCGTGATCTTGTCCTATCTCTGCCTCCATGTCTCTACTAAAAATTGAGATAATAATACTTCTCTGCCTTGGATATAGGAGGGTGGGATTAAGACTTTTAGGGAACTAGTATGTCTCCCCCTTATCGTGCCAGGCTGCTCCAGGATTAGACGTGCTGCGTTTGGGAAGCCGTGCGTATGGCATGTAGTCATTACAATTAAATGGACATCTGCTTTTCAGATTCATAAAAACAAAACCTAGCCGCCTTGAGCATCTTGACAGTGCATCCCAGTGCATCACTGGAAGTTATTTCTACACCTGAGTTCATGTTCACCTGAGCTAATTTTGTTTGCTAGAGTTAAAAGCAGTCCTGTAGGGCTGTGAAATAAGAGCTATGTGGCCGGGGGCAGCTAACAGATGGCAAAATTGCAGAAGCAAGAACGATTTGACTAGTGCAACATCAAGACCATTAAAAAGAAGACCTGGTTGTTAACACCTGTGGATTGAAGAGTTTAGGAGGGATTGGGGAGATCGCTGCCAGCCACTTGGTTTAAACTTTGGGTGGACCAGGAGTCAGTGTGTCGGGGGGTGACTATCCACAGGGACCCCCCCAGATCTCCTGCTCAGACTACTCCAGTATAATCTATTGAACATTGCCTGGACTCTGTGAGAGAAAAAAGCTGCCCAAATACATGACAGGTGCAGGGCCGCATTTCAGGGCTGGGCAGGCAGCTGTAGCTCTCGGTGATGTCAGTGGGAATTTCCCCCGTGTGCCAGGGCTGAACTTAGCCCAGGGCTTGTAGGGGTCATTTACCCACTGCCAAAATGCAGCTGCTTTAGAACAGAACATGCAGGTTGCTTAATATGTGAGTTTAGGGGAGGAAGCAGCTGAACCTCGCAAACTTAGGGAAGCATTATCATACTGGGACATGGCCAAGACACTGAGGCTGTCACGTTCATTATCAAGCAACCACCCCAGCTTTGCAAAGACAACACTGGCTTGGAGCTAGGTTGAGTGTAGACTAAGGGAAGAGTACCTGTTTTGATCTCCCACCCAACCCTGCTTAGCTTGAGAGACACGCTGGCATCACTCGGCAGCTAGCGCTGGCCCCTCTCTCTCACCTGCGAGATGCAGCGCAAGTATCTGATGGCCACCTCGCTGGGGATGAGCTGCTGCCCATCGTAGATCTCTTTGCAGGGGATCCGGGCCAGTATCCTCTTCATCTCCTTCTCGGACAGGCCCGTGTAGCTCAGGTTCCCCAGCTTCTCCACCGGCACCGAGGTGCTGAATGCACACAGGATGCACTTCCCGTCCAGCAGCGTCACGGAGATCCAGACCGCGGGCGCGATCATGGCCCGCTGAGCCATGGAGCAGAACATGTAACGCAACACGGCCGGGTCCTTCTGCCTCATGCCCGTCGGCCTCTTCCACTCCTCCGCCAGCATGGACACGTTGTTGTTCATCACGAACCCCAGCAGGAAGAGGACGAGCGGGGGCACGAACAGGATGCCCAGGCCATAGGCCAGGTTGTAGTGCGGCAGGCAGGGGCAGTTGAAGTCAAAGGCCGCGTACATCTGGGCGCTGGCAAGGGCCATGATCCCACAGATGCCGTTCATGAACGACTCCTGGTTGGACTGGAGGAACTGGAAGATCATCCGGAACTTGTCCATCTTCCCCGCCGGCTTTCGCCCTGCTCCTCAACCCGGCGTCTCGTCTCGCTTCACTTTCCTCCTCCAAAGACCGAGCGCATCTCTGCAATGGTCTCTGACTACTGCTCATTGCATTATTCAGTCCCTGGGAAAGGATCCTGCTTGCCGAGTCCCTGCCCTGGTATTAAAGCCATTTTCTTTAGCTGAAGGCTGGCAAAAGTCCCAGCTGGGCTTCCCCACCTTTGCCGAGACCTACGAACACTGCGTTCTCAGAAGCTCCAGGGCTCGGAAAGCGTCCTTCTCTGTTCTTCGTTGTACCCGCATCCCTCCAGCTCTTCGGTCACCTATGCTTTGGCTTGCCTGGGGGCGCTGGCGTTGTAGCTTTGTGCTCCGTGTCTGTTCTTGCCAGTAAAGGGAGTTGCCTCAACTCCGTCAACCAGCTTGCAAATGTGCTGGGGCTGCTGAGTGCTCCTCCCACACCTCTGCACGAAGAGGGCCGAGAGCACGCGCCCCACCTCCCGGAGAAAGGATGGCAGGTGTGCAGACGCTCCTTGCTCTCGCAGGGTTTTGAGGCCCCGGGGTACAACTGCAGTGATTCATGAGCTCACCAGCCTCCTTTCCCTGCGGTGCGTTTGCTTTTTTTGGGGAAGTGGTGTTGACTCCTCGCTGTCGTATTCTAGGTGGGGAAGGGAGGTTAAGGGGAGCCTAGAGCGAGGAGGAGTAAATTCCCCCGTGCTCCCACGTGATATCACCAGACAGCAGTGATCTCCTCTGTTACCCCTGCCTCGGTCTCGCAGACACACGCATCTACAACCAGACGGCACTGGTAGCATTTAGGACTCTCGCAGGGCTGTGCGCTCAGGGATCACCAAGCCCTTTGCAAAGGCTAACCCTTGTAGTCTCACACCATCCATGGGCAAATGTCATTCTCTCTGGCCTTAAGGAAATGAAGTTTGGAGCCAGGTGGCCTGGCTTCAGCCTCTAGACGCGCAGGGCCAAATCTGTTCATCGCTCAGTAGAGTAGCACGCAGGATGAACTCTCTGGCTCCGGAAAGCCTTGAGGAAGAGAAATGTTAAAAAGCCAGCCCTTCTAACTGGGCTTTCTGAGTGTTGTAGATATTGGGACCTCCCCAAGGAAACATTAAGGTCCCCTGGCTGGGTAATGGTAGGATGGCCATGGCTGGCCGCGGCCTGTCTTTCTTACTGCGTGAATCAAAATGAAGTTGGATATTCTCACTTTCTTCTCCGGTGTGAGAGAAACCTCTTGGCTTACCAGGGAGACGGGGATACACCTGGATGGGATAGACCTTGTTTGACAGATGGGGAAATGGCTTGAAGTTGCTGCAAAGTAGGTTTGCATTGGATATCAGGAAAAAGGTCTTTGTAGTTAAAACAGTGAGGCAGCGGGCTAGATGCCTAGGGAGAGGCATGGATTCGCCATCACCGGAGGTGTCCGAGAAGAGGTTCAGCCACTGGTCGGGGATGACCTGGGTGTAGCGATGCCTGTGTTGTACTGTGGGGATTTGCTGGTTGCCCCCTTCTCTCATCTTTCTGCTACATGCATCAAGGTATTTTTAAGCCTTCCTCAGAGGCCTCGAGTGTTGGCTGCAGCCAAGGCTGGGGACTTGGACTGGGATGTGCCAGTGCTCCTGCAGGGACTCGAAGCTAGAGGGTTTTGCGTCTCCACTCGGGGTCAGACCGATGGCCATATTTGGGGTCAGGAAGGGATTTTACCCTGTTGTCAGATTGGTACAGATTGGGGAGGGTTGGGGTGGGGGGGTAGTCCTCTACCTGGGATCTCTCGAGTACAACATGGACTCCCAAGGGAGGTGGTGCTCTCTCCTACCTTGGGGGTCTTCAAGAGGAAGCTGGACAGATATTTGGCTGGGGTGTTATGACCCCGGCACTCGTTCCTGCCCAGGGCGGGGGGTCGGAGCTGATGATCTGTTTAGGTCCCTTCCGACCGTAAGCACTATAAAAGGATGAAACAACTGTTTATAGAAGTAGGAGGCTGGCTGCTGCGGTTCCCCTGCTTTCCCTGTGCCAGGATCGGGTGTGGGGTCGTGTGTTGTGTTGGGGTTGACACTAGCTTTACGACGAGTTTAGATTCTGGATGTGTATGAGATGGTTTGGACAGGGCTGATCCTGCCTCAGGCAGGGGGTTGGATTAGATGTGACCTCCAAAGGTCCCTTCAAGCCCGACTTCTCCATGACTTTCTGAGTCTCCGAAATGAAGGCATTTAAAGGAGGGAGGTATAGTCCAATGGTTAGGGCAGTAGCTCAGGATTTGGGATGCCTGACTTCAATTTCCAGCTCTCCCTGAGTATAGAGAGAGACCCTGAGTGTATCCCTCTGGCCCTGAGTCTCTTCCTAAACAACTTGTTGAATAACAGCAATGCTGTTGAGGCCCTGTGCCCTATAGTAAAGCTTGTGAGGTCCTTGGATGCTATGGGAAGGGGTGTGGGTAATATAAAGGCAGCAGTTGGCACACACAAAGTAAGTGATTATTGTCCACGGTCTTGGAGTAGGTCGCTGGAGGAAGGAGGAACAGAATTCAGGAGTCTGGCTCCTTAGCCAGAGGGATGGCTCTTACTGCTCTGCCTCCCAGACATCCCGATGGTCATGCCATCCCATGTCTGATGAATGCTGAAAAGCACTCTCATGTCAGCCAGGCAGCCTTATCTGTTTGCAGCTCAGCACTTGACTGCATGCTCTCAGCAAACCAGGACAGATTTGGCTGCATGGATAAAGAGGAGGCTTGTGATGGAGAAACTCTATGTTGCAAGGTTAGTGAAGAGCTAACTGGTTCCTTCGTTCACCTGGTGTTTGAATTTGGGGACGTCAAGGGCAGGTCACATCAAAGCCCCAGTGAGTCAACCCAGTAAAAAGCCTCCCGTTGTTTGCAGTGGGGTTTTTGATCTCCAGAAAAGTATTGTCTTGCATTAACCACAGTGTACAGGCCTGATCCTGCAACTCTCACTGAAGTCAACGGCAACTTGGCATAGAAAGCTATAGGAACCACGGTCTCGATCTCTCTCCTCTCATTGCTTTCATAGCGTTCAAGCTGTTGCTTATGAAACCTTATGCCTCTCTGAATTAGTTAGTCTCTTAAAGTGCCAGCTTGCCCTGCCTTCTGTCTCAGGGCTTTCTTAGCTGTTGGTTTTTGTTCAGTGAGTCTACTTGCTGCGGGCTAACTTAGTGCACCTTGGGACATAATGCGAGATTAGGACGTTCCTTTCAGGACCTGGCATGCTAATGCTTTGTTTGGTGTTTGCACGCAGCAAATCCATGGATGCGACGCTTTAATTCCCAGCGAGCCAAACTAAGCTACGTCCGAGGAGTTTTACTTTAACGCACAAGAAAGTCTTTCAAAACATGGGGAAATCATACTCGTGCAAACAGATATGGAGTTGCAGCGCGTGAACGGGCAAAAAACGTGGTGTGTACATATGCCCTTGGGAGCTATTCTCTCCCGGGGCTGGGCAAACTCATGGCATGCCTTTTTTCTGGGAATTATCTGCACCCCAGGCATTGCTTTTTCATGAGTTTAACTCTCATTGACACAGTAATGCGGTGCATGCAGCTTTGTCTTTGCTTTCTGACTCATTCTATCTGAGGATCCCAGGACGCTTTATGCTCGAGCATTAATTAAGCATCAGTCCCCTCCAGGGACGTAGGCAACTTTGGTACCCCTCCTCTTACAGGTGAAGAAGGTGAGGCACAGAGAGGGGAAGTGACTTGCCTAAGTTGAATGGAGTCTGTGGCAAGTGAGAAGACGCCCCAAATCTCCTGCCGCACAAACCGCACGGCTGTCCTTTTTTTTTCCCTCCCTTCTGCACCCGTTTCTCGCAGCCCTTCTTGAGCGATTTGAAGCCTGGAGAACATGAAAATCAGTATGCAAAAGGGCCCTGCAGAGAAAGCTAGACCATCAGGCTGAGCCCCCATAGGAAAACAACTCATTTGACTAGTGCGTGCCGAACAGGATGGATCGGATTTCCCCAGCTCTGATTTCCAGCGCTGCATCAGGGAGAAGTACATTAAAATCGCCCACCCCTGCCCCAGCGGGAGGGAGATGCCATCGGGTCAGCAGAGCCCACGAATGCAGCTCGGGTTGGACATGAAAAATCACACGAGTTATTTACCAAAGGGGCCCAGAGAGACGTCTCATTAAGCTGGAAAATCTATAGTCGCGGGAGGACCGGCGCGTGGTTCAGCCCCGATGCTGAGCCCCGCTGGGAGCCAGGAGTGAACTGGCAGATTGATAAATAAACTGCTCCTTTTTTAATGTATTCAGAGACTGTGGGCTGATAAGATGCTGATGTGAGGGAACAAATGAGCTGAAGCGCTGCATTTCATGAGCACGGCCCGGAAAGGGGGAAATCTGTGTTTGTAATGCCAAAAAGCTGTTCTGCCATTTCATAGCCCCTTTGCCAAAGTATCTTGTTGCTCCACGTTCCTGAATCCCTGTTTGTGAGCCAGTGTCCTGCCTTCCCAGATGAGGATGGGGCAGCACACATAGCAGAGACGGGAGCGAACGTGGCTTGTTATAAGCAGAAAGGGTGTTTCTAATGGGGTTGTCGGGCCCTGATAAATCTCTGACTTGCCGTTTGACTGAAGCAGCTGGTGCTGCCCTTGGTTGCCAGCCAGCCTCCCCACCCCTTCTCTTGCCCCCCCAAATCCTGACCTGGAATATGTAACTATGGGATGAATTGTAGACAGCGAGGGCTGGAAGGGACCTCAGGAGTGCATCCTTGCAAAGACTACCATGTGCATGCTCCAGTTGGGTTTTTTTTCTAGCACATCCTCAAAAGCTGACCTTCCTGAGCACAGATCCGTGCTGCTAGTGAGGCAGGACCTACGCTCACCTGCTTGCAACAAGTGGGGCCTGACGAGAACAAATGGGGGAACAACTGCTTTAATCGGTGGCGCTGGACAGAAACGTAAGCTACACTGGCATTAAAGTTGGAAGTCTGATTTTAATGGTTTAACTCCTCCTCTCCCCCAGCAAAATACTAGCATTGTCATGTTATAAATCTAGGAAAAACAGACTCAAGATAAAGTGAAAAAAGAACTGGGATTATGTGGACACGAGTATAGAAATGCATAAGGGAGGCACCTGACTTTAACTCTGCCCACGCGGTGGCATTCACCCCTCCTCCCACACCTTGAAGACTGAACATGGGGTGTTTTGAAATCTGAATTCAAATTTTGGGGCAACCAGTTGGTGCCCACTTGAACTGGGTTCCTGCTGCAATAGATAAATCCCCCGAGCTGGCATCAGGAAGCTGGACCTAAATTCTGTGGCATAAAGCTATTGTTTGTTTTTTTTTTTTAAGTGCCATCAGCTTATATTTAAAGCACAGCAATGGAGGCTTTCTTGAGTTCATTTGAAAATCCCACACAGCAGTGGTTTTTAACCTTTAGGGGTCTGCAAATTAAAAAAAAAAAAATGTTTTTTTAATGGAGATGCAGACCCCTTTGAATTGTAAGTGTGGGTATTCACATGCTTTTGATTGATCATAGTCCTCTATCACGGACCCCTTAGACATTGTCCCCCACGGTTCTGCAAACCACAGGTTGAAAACCATTGCCATGCGGTATGATGATTTCTCTGATGGTTTGGTAGGAAGCTCGGTTCGGTAACTTCTAATTTTCAACAGGCAACTCTGTTTTGTTCTGGAAATACAAGGCAATCGAAGAGAGTGGTAGGTGAGATGGGGGCAGGTAGGGTTTTTGGCATATGGGACAATGCAGGAGCTTTGGTTTTTAGGGTAACCGTGTTGAAACCATTTCAGCAGCAAGATCATTTCGGGACAGCAGCATTAACTGCCTAGATTTCAATTAGCACAGTCCCTGGCAAGGGGTGGGAGAAGCTCGCATCTCTCCTGGCTGTAATTTCAAGCTGATAAGACTCGGGCACATGCTACTGCATTGGTTAAATACTATTTCCACCTGATGGGTTATTTCACAACTCGGGGTGGGGGTGGTCTACAGTTTTTTCGGGTTTTTCTTTTTCGGTTAAGATAAATGACCAACATAGCCACGTGGGAATCATCAGCAGTCATGATCGTCCTTGGGACCTCTGTACATTAATGCAAGAGTGTCTACTGCCCTTCTCATTGTGTTGGCACTGTGCTGAAATATTGGCTTGGGGAGCTGAAATGTCGCCAGCTTAGGGAAAGCTGGAGCAGCTCCGTCCTACCTATCCACCCGGACTGCTCCTCGGGACCTGCTTCCCTTGTAAAGAAGACGTTTCGGCAGGACCGTGCCCCTTTAAACGTCTGTTTGCCTGGAGACGTTGGCCTTCTGGGCAGCTGCCCACCTGTTATTTACAGTGTCCCCCCAGGGCGCGGATGTGCACGCTCTCTCCTTGCCCGAGGGCTGCCGCGGCGTGGTCTGGCTCACGTCTAAGGGCGGCTTGCCAGAGTACCACGTTTTTAGGAGCTTGTTCACCTGCTCCTGGTCTGTGATCCCTTGCAGGTGATCTGCCTCCCCTTCGCCCTCTTCTTCCCTCCTAGGCATGTTGAAGCGCCGCAGCTTGATCTCCGTCCGCATGCTCTCGAAGAAGTGGAGGATGCACTTGTTGGCGAAGTCCCGGGCGTGCTCGCAGCAGGTCTCCTCAAAGATCTTTTGCTCCATGTCGATGTAGTTGCTCCAGTAGCGCGTCTGCACAAAGGCAGCCTGATTGAAGCAGGGTCGGAGCCAGCGGGCCAGGAAAGCCACCACGATAAGGAGCAGCAGGATACTCCAGCCCAGGGCCTGGGTGACGAGGAGAAAGCAGAGAGGCAGGATCAGAGGCAGAGGGAAGGGCATTGGTGTCCGAACACAAGAATTGCCCTTGACTGGGTCAGATCATGGGTCCACCTTGCTCAGTCTCCTGTGTCCGGCGGAGGCTGGAAGGGAGAGTGAACAAGGTCCGACCAGGGTTTTCCTCCTGTTCCTCCCTCACTTGCAGCCTCCAGCACTGACGGTCCAGCCAGGTCTGATTCGGAGGCCGTGCTCCTCGCTCCCACGCTCAATATCTACTGATGCCCCTTTCCTCCAAGAATGTGTCCAGTCCCTTTGTGAATCTGGCTGAACTCTCCGCTTCCACCACATTTAGCAGCAACGAGCTCCACGTTTTAATTACGCTCTGTGTGAAAAAACTTCCTTTACTTAGTTTTAAACTTACTCCCTACTAGTTTCATTTTGTGACCCCTAGCTCTTGTCTGGTGAGAAATAATAAATCCCTATTGACTTTCTCTTCATCATTTAGTATTTTGTAAACCTTTATCATGCCCCCCCTCTGAACTGAGATGGCTTAGTCTCTTTAGTCTCTCCTCATATGGCAGCCCCTCCATAGTCCATACCATGACTCATCCTTGCTGTCCTTTTCTGGACTTTCTCTAGTTTTTCTAGATTTTTTTTGAGGCGTGGGGACCATAATTGGGCCCAGTATTCAAGGTGTGGATGCACCGTAGATTTATAAAGGGGCATTATGATGGTTTCCATTTGGTTTACAATTCCCTTCTCAGTAATCCCTAACACTTTGCCTTTGTCTGGCTATCTGTTGTGTGCAATATTCTTTATTTTGTACATTAAGTCACCATCCTCCGCTGCATCTAGGTGCCAACCAGCAAGACAGCGATCTACTTTTCTGCTACCCTGGGTGGGTGACTGTGAAGATGGACCCCTTCAGTGTCAGGGAAGTGGAGCCCAATCTTGCTCCAGGTTTAGTTCATGGCAAAGCTCACATCAGCTCCAGAAGGAGCAGCTTGCAGGTCTCTAGACTGCTCTCCATGCCCTTAAGAAAGGCTGTGACTTACTTGCGACCAGCATCTCAGGTACCTGGAGACGGCCTTCCGGGAGGTGTTGTTTCTCATGAGTTCATCCTCTTTGCAGGGCACTTTGGAGAGCAGGAGCTGTGTCTGCATCTGGGTAAGGTTGGCAAAGCCTGCAAACTTCTCGGGGTCAATGGAGCCACTGAAAGCGCAGATGAAGCATTTGCCGTCGAGGAGGGCGACTATGATCCAGACAATGGGAGCAACCATGGCTCGCTGAATGATGGAGGAGCACATGTACCTGGGTGCGGGAGAGAGAGGACTGAGTAAGTGCTTCCTTGATCTCCTGGGAAACTGGAGGCTTATACTTGTCCGTGGCACTCGGCTGGCACAGGCATCGGTAATGTTACCTAACGATACTCCTTCACCCAGCCAGCTGAGCCATTTACATTGATCCAACTGATGCCTCCTCTGCTCTTGAATCTCCTCCCTGACTTTTTTGCCTTGACCTGTTCTCCAGGGGTCTGATTTGCAGCCCAGTGGCTTTTTGCCCAGAATGTAAAGATTATGGTTGGTCAAGATCCAACCAAGGATCATGCCTGGTTAAGGACACTCGTGCTTACTTTGTGCACGTTCCCCTGTCAGCGCCTTCTCTTCCTTTCCCTCCTCCCTCCAAATCCAGCTTCCGCCCCCAGCCCTTTCCTTGCCCAGCATCCCCTCAACTGAAAGCTTGGAAATGATGCGTGCTTTCATTGATAAACCTTCCCCCCATGGGCTTTCACAACTAGAGCAAGCAAGGAAAGCACACAACTGAGCAGGGTGACTGCAGAGTCCTGCTGGTGTAGCTAACTTTTTCCCAAGCCCACTTCACATGCACGCTCATATTCAATGGTCTTCTCTCGTCCCGGTTGGTCTGTACTTGGAGCTCTGAAAAAAATCTGGCTAGTCCCATTGAAGTCAATAGGAGCAGTGCTCACAATGGGAGGTCCTGCAGCCACAACTGAGTGTTTGCACTCTCTAGCTCCCCTGGAATAAGCTTTCCAGTGCTTCACATCTCCACAAAATACCATGTGTACTGGAAGGGCCTGGGTTAGAGCCAGACTTTGCCAGCTTTGCTCCTGTTGCAGAGCACCATACTCTAGGCATTGCCCTACTAATTTCAGTGGAGAGAAGTGGCACTGGGTGTGAGGCACGGTGCCACAATCTGCTCCTAAATACTTAATTGTCATTTCTGGGTGGCATCCCAGCATGCATTCGCAGTACGCTGCCGTAGAAGAGATGCCTGTGGTAGGAGACGATGCCTGGTGAGAGTCATTGCAAGGAAACCCTCCTTATCGATTCCCAAGCTTTCAGGATGCCACTTGTTATTTCTATAAGAACCGGGGAACTTGGGCACGTGCCTCGATTTGTCCCCAAAATGCATCTCTGCTTGTCTGTCTCGTAAAGCAGCAACCATCTGGCCCATGGCATTTGTCAGCATTAACCTGACATCAGTAGTGTGTTTATCATTTGCCTTTGAATGCCAATGATCTCTCCTGTAATTGCTTATCTTCTGTGCTCTCTTGCCTCATTTTAACTTTGTCAACTTGATTCTCCCGTCTCTCTTATTCCAGTGCAAGTCAGGAATAACTCCTGAAGCCAGGGATGGCACATCAGTTTAAATGCAGGGTGCCTTGTGCATCCTTGTGTGCCAGGGGTAGTCAGCAATGAGTTTTCTCAACTACCTATGCTTGCTCCTTCTCTCCTCTGGCTGTTCCTGCTTCCTCTGCCGGGACACTCTTTCTTTTATGCTGCTGTTTCCCTGAAGGTGTTAAGACTTGCTGTGCTCTTGCCCTCCCTGATTCCCTGGCTCTGCTATAAGGCTGGGATTGTTAATGTGCTCATGGTGCGTAAGAGGGGAGCTCTTGGGAGCTGAGCTGAGAAGAAAGTGAAGAAACAGCAGGGAGACCAAAGATGCAGCTAACCCGAGGGCTGGGAGAGAGGCGAAGGGGACAGAGCCCTTCCCAGCAATGCTTTCCCCACCTGATGATGGCCAGATCCTTCTTTCTTCCTCCCGTCGGTCTCTTCCACTCCTCCAGCATCACCACAGACTGCCTGTTGACAATGAGGCCGCAGAGAAAGAGGGCAATGGGAGGCACAAACATGATCCCCATCCCGTACGCCGTGTTGTACTTGGGCAGGCAGGGGCAGTTGAAGTCAAAGGAGGTGTAAATCTTCACGCTGGCCAGGGCGAGAAGCCCGCAGATCCCATTCATCACCGACTCGGAGTTAGACTGGAAGTATTGGAAGATCATCCGGAACCGATCCATGGCGCCCCGTGGGCTGGGGCGGCTTCCCCCGGAGACCTGCTGACTTAGTTTGAGATCTTGGCTCCTGTCTCTGCGACCCTCTTGTAGGATCTCTGGCAATGTGGGGTTGGAGGCGACCCCTGCTTGGGATTAGACAGGCAGCTCGGGGCCTCGGAGTGGGCAGAAAGATGGAAATGGGGAAGCAGCGCTGCTCACGGTTATGCGTGAAGAGACCTGCATCCAGCTAAGCGGGACCAGATGAGCTCAGCTGCCTCCCTGGAGCCTTCTGAACACAGTCTTTCCAATTTCGCCTGTAGCTGTGCATCCTCTTTCAGGATGAGATCCAGCGGTCGGTTCCCCCACCTTGTAAGCAGGCCGATACGGCCTCACGGTGTTTGTTTTTCTTCCTCCGCTTTTCCCATCCCCAGAACTTCAATGCCTGCAGGTGTGTTGGTGTCGGGGACGTCAGCGCTGTGCCGTCACCGCAGCTGCCTTCTCCTGCCGCCTCGATTGTGTGCTGTTCAGTGATTCATCGCCGGCGGTTGAGAGAGATGGAGCTAGTCAAATAAGCGGGTCTGTTTACATGCCTCCTCCCTGTCCTTTGCATTAGGACGCTCGGTCTCTCTGAAGCTGTGATCTAGCAACTAGAGAGAGCCAAGAGATTTGGGCTCTTTGTGCAGCTCTGCATCCTACTTGCTGTGTGACTCTGGGCAAATTGCAAAGGGCCTGATCCTATTCTACCTGCTGAGCACTATTACATGTTAATTAGTGCAGTGTAATTATGAAGCATTAAGTTGAGTACCTGCTCAGTAGCACTGATTACGGCGCATTAAGTTAGTAACCGTTATTGCACGTCCTAAGCTTAATGCACCGTAATCGGTGCTATTGTGCATTAGTGCAAACGAACGCTGGTTTTGATACTTAAAGCTCATTGGACTAATGTACTGCACGTTAGTGCATTAGCACGGTTTTTGCCAGCTGCGCTAATGTGCAGTAGAATTAGTCTAATGGGCGTTAAGCGTCTCGTGTAAACGTCCCCGCTGTGCGCCAAAGTGGACTGAGGTGCCTGCGTGCGATCCTATTCCACTCTGCTCGGGTCTCTGGGAATCTATTAGTACACCTACTTGTGCAACACGCCAGCATTTGGCTCTCGAGATCGAGCTGTGAGGAGGAGGAGGAGGACCCACTCCTATTTGTATTAAGTTTTTCAAGGACGTGAGCAGGGACAAATTCCATTTTCAGCTCTAAGAGGTGCAACCTGCACCTTGGTCGGTCTCAGTTTCCCTGGCTAAATAGGCCTCGTCTTAACAGTGCTTGAGCACAGAGGGTTTCTTTGGCCTCTCTCCAGTCCTGTGACTGTTATTAAATGGTGCTCTTTAGGCAGGAGACCAGTGTTATCTAATTGTTTCCTCGCGCTCCCTCATGTCTGTGTCCAGCTGTTGCCTCTTGTCTTCCACTTGAGCATTGGCTCTATGGAGAGAAGAGCTTTGTACAGCGCCTAGCACCGAAGAGCCCCAATCGGAGACCAGGACCCCACTGTGCTCCGGTAACACCCGTCAACGATCCTTCTCAGTCACGGGTGATTGTCTTCCATGAATGCCTGATCTGTCAGCCCGAACATGGCTGATGGGGACAATTCGGCATCGCCAGGCTCTGTTACAGCTCGGGTATGTGTCTCCACGCAGGGTGGGCGGGCAACCAAGTGGTGCTGATCCTCCCCTTCTCGCAGAAGGTATTTTCCGCCCCACCGCCAAAGAAGCTTTTTTTTTCCTCTTTCTGATATTTAGTCTCAGTTTCTTCCTCCTGGCTTTTGTTTCAGATGAGGTGAGCATTCAGCCTCGCTTACAACTTGGGATCCGGCAGGTGTTCAGAAACCCCAGACCAGAGCACATGGCTGATTTGCAAATGGGGAAGGTGCAGATCTGCTTGGCTGGCAGGGTAATGGCAGCAGATGAAGGCAGTCAAATTCCTTCTCCTTGAATAAGACGGTCCTGTTTCAAATGCTAGGTTAGCTTGTGTATGTTGCTTCGTCATAAGAAGCCACTAGGCCAGGCTTCTGTTGGCCTAACGTGTTTAATATCTGGAAAGGGTGGAAGGTATGAAGTCATTCCCACACGTGTGCACACATGGTGTACTGCATCCCAGTTTGGCCATGCTCCATACAGATGTGCTCGAGCTTTGCAACTACAGACCTTGAGAGTCCACCTGAACTGGGCGTGCAGCTGGGTGGCTGCTAAGGTCACCTCCTCGTGTCTGTTTTGTGTCGGCGTATCAGCGTGCACAATTGCTCATCTACAGACTCAGAGCTGTGACATCTTTCTCACCAGTGTCAGGCCAGGCTTCTCTTGGTCTGGTGTATGTGGAGTATATGGACACCCAGCAGGACTAAAAATAAGCCTTTCAAAGGGCAAATGAGCGGCATGCAAGCTAGCGGGCATCCATACCTGGCGAGGAGAGGGGCACCACCAGGCCACTCTGCCCGAAGAATCACCAGTGGTGCAAAGCAACACAACTAGGGTTGTTACCGCATCTAAGGTGCCCCGATGGTTGCAGCAGCCTCGGGACTGACTTGACTCAATGCATTGCAATTTGCCGTTGGCTGGCACTCATCAGCAATAAAAGCTGGTGACGGATCAGCTGTAGCATTAGCATTACGGGACGTTGCAAGCTGCATTTGGCCTTGGTCAGAATTTGTATTTCCTTGCTTTCCAAATGCTCTTGACGTTGGCTGGGATTATTAGTTAATAACCCGCAGTTCTGTAACGACTTGGATCCAAAAGACTTTGTGAGCACCGTGTCGAAAAATCACCTCTTTAAGCAGATCATTTCACGCTCTGAAATGCTGCCACTTTTGGGGGCGAACACAACAATGGTGCCCAACAACCTTATGAAATAAATTGGCACTGGGGAAGTTGGAGCATCCCCTGTCCAATCCAACCTCGAAAGGGAATCGTCCCTAAGCAGAACGTACTTTGTCAGACTGAACGTTTGGCCTGGACATTAGCGGTCTGGCAAAAGGTGCCGCATCTGCTACTTGGAACGGAGACATGTTGGTGATTTGTGGCAAAAGTGGAACGTTTCACCGTTTGTCACAAACCAGATGGGAGAGGGAGAGTGCGAGCGCATGCCTTTCTGCAGGTGAACAAGGCAGTTGTCAAACACGGGCAGGGGTCTAGAATAATATTCACAATGAGGCGCAAATCTCTCGCCCGTCTTGCTCTTTTATTTAGAGGAAATGCGAGGAGAGGAGACCAGCCTGTGAAGTCGTGTATCCGAAGCTCGAGGGAGCTGGGCTGCTCCCAGAGCACCTGGCACTCCTCCGTGGGAATCGGCACCCCGTCCCTGTCCTTTGTCTCTCCCATTCGGGCTTTATGGGAACGTCTGTGACTCATGTTCAGGGAGCGGTTTGATGTGGGGCATCACGATCTCCTGGGAGGTCCCTCCTTGCCAGCAGTGAGCACCCACGGTTTTGTTCAAAAACATTGTTTCCCCCAACACCTGCTGGCACCCTTGCACATCTCCCCCAAGGAAACGGCAGGCTCTGGATTTAGTACCAAAGAGCATTAAAACAGCAGACGTGGAGGAGGGGAAGCCATTCTTTAATTAATCACAGGATTAAAACAGCCTTTTATCTGGGGGAGAAAAGCGAGGGGGGTTGTAGGAGAGAGGATAAGATGCAGAGGCTGCCAAGTGCCGTGTGTCATTGGCAGGATGGTGTCATCCAGCAGCAGCTTGATCCCGACGATGCAAAACAATCAGCGTTGCACAAAATGAACGTTGCAGACTTTGGCTTGTGATCTGTCAACAGTGGGGCCACCTGAGGCTGTCCAGCAAACTGAATTAGTGGGTATGCCTGTGTCTCTTTGTGTGCATGCACGCACACGTGCTGTAGGGAGGATAGCCACACCTCTTACTAAGGGTGTCAGGTGTGCTCTGTGCTAATAGTGTTTTTGTTCAGTTGGTTTAAACTTTGTCACTTGGGCTGAAACGTTCCTCTTGGGGTGTCTGCCCTGGCTGGAGCGTTTCCAAAAAGTTGTAGTCAAAATGGCTCTGCAGTTGATGGCTCGTTGTCATCACCTATGTGTTGTCGCACACAAGGGTCAAGGCGTGCACGCATAAACACACACACACGAACACTGACACACAGGTGATAAGGCGCACAGGAACTTGGGCATGCTCACAAGTGGATGGACACACAGATACGCAAGTATTTGGCATTACTTATATCATCTTATTTGTTAATGGATGCACATGCATTGACCTTCCCCATGTGTGTTGGCACACCCATACACACGCCAGCTCATACATATGCCCACATATGTTGTCACAAATGTATTAAGGTCAACACGTGTGCCAAGATGCAAATAAACACACACTGAGTGGCATACACATGCGCTGGCACTGCACACGTACTGGCACGTGTCGCACACTGATGCAAAGATGCACAGGAAGAGCATGCATTATTCTCTCTCTCTGTCACATCAGTGATGAACTTCCCAAATGTTGGCTTCCTGAAGTTGTTCTATCCCTGAGGCAGACACTATGTGAGCTATCGGGGATCTCCGCTCTCTGGCTACAACAGTCGGCAGGGTGTTTTGTGGGATGGGGTGGAGGGAATGACAAAAGAGCATAAGCATGCTTCTCTGCCTGCTTTTAGATCCCAAACTTACAGCACTGCCCTGGAGTTGCGTGGCCTTGACGGTACTTATGCTCACTGGGCTTGACTTCCTCTCTTGTGACTGTGCTGACATCAGTGGATAGACCAAGAGCAAGAGCAAACCCAGGCAGAGCTTGTTCTCAGCTTGCAGAAGATCACAATTCAGCAAATCTGACTCTAAGAGCATCTTCCTCCCTCCTGCCCCGGGTCATTAACTCTGCCGACAGGAATGCAGCTTCAGTGCCGCAGTCAATTTAAGTGAGGGTTGTATGACGCTGATGTGTAGCCAAGGAGCGGCCTCCCACCGTGGGGGCATTGGATTATTGCTTGCTCCGTAGCAGGAAACATCCAACGAAACGTGAATGGTCTGGGAAGGCGTGCTTGGATTCTGGAGCGAGAGACCGAGGAGAGAGGGGTTATCAAGGCTCCTTATAGCATTCGCGTGTCTGTGCTTGCAGTTTAACGCCGGTGTGAGAATAGCTTCCATATGTCCCTGTGAACATGAAAGCTCACATGAGCCCCAGCTTCCCCAGAGCCAGTGTCTCTAGTGACAGGACCCAGACCAGATTCCCAAATGAAGGTGCAAAGCAGCAGGCAGTCCTCTCCATTTCAACCCTTGCTGGAGGGAGAAGGCTTTTTGATCTAGGCCACCCAGAAGCAGCTAGGACTGGGCTCTGTGGGACGTGGGGCGATTTCAGTGGGGCTGATACAGCGATGAAGCAGAAGACTCAGGCTGCAGGAAATGTTAGTGCCTATACAGCCTTGAACACAAGGTGTGGGCTAAGCAAGTCACGTCCATTAAATGACTAACACAATTCTAGCAAAATGTATGAGGTCTGTGTTGTAAATGGAGTTTGTGTCTCCTAACAAGGCTCTGCGGAAATTAGGTACGCTTGTAGGTTTTCTTGCTTTAATGAGGTTATGATGGCAGACTATCTGGATACAAGCTCGGGAATACATTACTCGGATAATAGCTCTTTTAAGAGCTTGTTAGTGTACTGCTACCCTGGCAGTCGGATCTTAGCCTTTTGGCTTGTATGAAACCCCTGTTGCCACATCTCTACGTTTATCTTGACCTCGAGCTAATTGGCATAAGTCCTGCCTGAGAGACCTCTTTGTGATGCTGTTTACCTGGCTGATTGGAGATGATGCTGCAGCAAGATTACTCTAGATCACGTCTGTTCCCATTTCACAAGTGAGTGGTATTTAGCAAAAGGTGTCAGCGTTGATCTCCTACTGTCCTACCGGATGATAATCTTTGCCCCTGGGTTTTTCAGGCTTTCTCTGGTTTGTCATGAAGACTACCTGTATTAAGCTGTTCTATGAAGATGTAGATCACTGGTAGTTGCAACCTGGGTCATGCTACAGACCTAGTCCCTCATGTTTTCATGACCTCTGGGCCTGATGACTCACTACAGATCAACAGAGCAGCCCTAGTCCAGTATCTCTGCTTAATGAAGCGGAAGAAGAGCTTATATAGCAGTAGTTTTGATTAACCCAAATCTGATTTGCTTTCCCTTAGGTTGCCTTTGGATATCGCATGACCAAACCCTTTACCTGGGCACTCAGCCAGCATCATGGAGTTGCTTTTATCCAGGATCTCCAGGTATGTCACAAAGGAAAGCTGTTCTTGGTGATGGACTAGTAATCCTATGACTGCATTTCATTTTACCTCTTGAAGAAAGTCTCATTTCAGTGATTCAAGATCTCCCTCCATGTAGGATCTGGCCACTTAATGCTCTAATATTGTGTGCATGCTGATCTGCTGGTGTTCTTGCCTTTGCGTCTATGGTAAAAGGGGATATTTCCCACTCTTCTTGCACAAATGGTCAAAGGGGTGCTTGGGGTGGCCTGTAGAATATGCATTCACACTCTTGCAAAATGACCTCTTCAATACTCAAAGTATTTCCTTGCTCCATTACAAGGAGGTCCATTGGCTGATGGCTGCGATCACAGGGCATCAGCTATAAGCCACTGTGTTTAGCGCTGAACTCTCCAGCAATATTACTCTTGAAGGATGACTGTGCTTCTCACCATCCGAAACATGGTATGAATTGTTTTACAAAGTTCTCATGGCTGTAGATGTATTTATTGCTTTGACAGTGGAAACATGGTTATCTACCTGCATTTATTGACTGTGGTGTAAGGGTGGACCTTATAGTGTGTGGGCTGCAGGGATCCATCTTGCATTAGCCCTATAGAGGCAATCTAACAGGTGATTCCAGAGTCCCATGCCTCACCTGGAAGAGATGGGGGATCATCATGGATGGAGAAATTGTTCAGTAAAACCTCCCAATAACCAGCAAAAGCATTTCTCTTTTCCTCCACCCTTGAAAGAGATGTTAGAAGCTGTCTTCCCCCTGTTTGCGCTGGTACAGTGCTGCAAAGGTATGATGCGCTGCTTGATGAAAGAGGCAGATGAACTGGTTTGAGCATGGAGGAGTCTGGAGGCTGGACGGATGGGGGAAGAACAAAGCGGGCTGCACAGAGCATGCGCAAACGTGTTTTCACAGTGCCACCCCCCCTGACATCTGCACTTGTTAGCTGTGGAGACTGAATCTGGCTTTATATAGCAACCTTCAAAATAGAGGAAACCTTTTGAAAAGTGGCCTTCCTTGCACAGGTGCAACTTGCACCTGGATTTCTTGCACCCATGTGTCAGTTGTGACTCACAGTTTGAAGTTTTTCCTTCTAATTGCCGGAGCAATTACTCAACTGTACACATGCACACTCACGTGTTGTGCTTAGGTCTTTACCGCACCTTGAACCAGTGTTCAGCCCTTTTAAAAAATCCTGCTG
>NW_005841986.1:1394920-1410080 GCF_000455745.1 Alligator sinensis
TCGCTCTCTCTTGTCAATACTAAGTCGGTGTCCTGGCTGAAGTCGGAGGCTGCTGAGATGAGCAGAAAGCTTGAGAAACATCTCATCCCTTCCCAGCTCCTAGCCAACGCTTTTCTTCATCTTTTTGATGTATGCAGAAATGTTAGGACTCTGACAGGTGTCAAAGTTGATGCACTTTCAGATGAGTCAATCTTAGTCACCATTCACTATCAATCACATTTTCAATTGTGGGGTTTTTTTAGGAAAAAAAAGGTTTTTCTCACTTGGCATGTAACTAAACACTTCGCCACTGAATGGTGCTGCTGTTCCTGTAATATTAAAGGCACGAGTGCAGGGTTTCTTGCCTGTCTTAATTAAGAAGGGCACAATGTCTATTTTACCAGGCCTAAGAAGCAAAATGGACAGAGCGGTCCCGGCTTGCTCACCACCCACGACCCCAGCCGAAAATCAGGCCCATTGTAATTCCATTTTAGACGTTCAGCCCTGGTGGTTTCTGGTTTAGACAGATGGTTCCTTTGGCCTACAATTCTCCTGCACTAAAATACAACATGAAACGAAATGTTAGACTCGGTTTAAATGTAGCTGAGCTTTGAGGGAAGTTTTTGGTTCCAGGGATGAACTGTGTAGTTTGGGCTCACCCTAATGTTGTGTGGGCATTTACTAATCTTACAAAGAGGATAAGAAAAAGAAACTCCTCTCGGGTTGTAAGTACTTTTTTGGAGCCCTCTGGCCCAACGGTGTGGAAATTAAACACAAACTGTATTGGTTACTGAGAGCAAAGGAGCAGCACGTGAGCAGAGTGGCCATGTACTCCCCGCTCCTGTGCACGTGGACCAGGAAAGCGCTCCCCAGGGATAGCCAGGCCTGCATGCAACCATCCTGGCCGAGGCACTGGAAATAGCTTGCTGCCGTGGTGGGTCCTGATTTGCTTTTTGCATGGGGTTTCTCTTGAGCTTGGCAGAGCACAGACCTGGCTCTTCCACTCCTGTGTGAGTGCTGAGTACTCTTGCATGGACTGAGGGTGTCTAACCATGTCTCTAAGTTCACTCGGGAAGGCAGGATTTTGTAGGGCTTGAGTTGAGAAAGGTGTAAAGGATCACACAAGGCTGTGGGGAGACTAGCTGCCGTCTCCTTGCCTTTTCTCCTGACAAGTGGGAGTCGGGGACTGGGCTCTTCTGCAGCATTTCTTTACAGAGGGGCTAAGAGAGTTGCGCTGCTTTCTCTGAGTCTTTAGTCCCATCATCTGCCAATCCCCCGAGTCGGTCTCTCCGGCTGCCAGCAGAACAGGTGCACAGAAGTAATCTCATTGCATCCAAGCAGGCAGACGGCTCTGGCTGGGAGGAGGTTACAGCTCCAGCAGGAGCCGTCACCAGTGAGAGGAAGAAAAGGGCTAAACGGTTGTGACATCTTTTCCTCCTCTCTCCACCGCTGCGTTTCGTTTCAGAAACGTCTTTCTACCGGCGGGGGAAATCTGCCGCGTCTCAGGGATGCCCTCGGTTGGTGTCGGTTCTTGTGCAGGACCTCGGCTTGCTAATGGGTCTGGTGGGAAGTGCTCTCCGGTCGGAGGTAGGAGAACATTATTGCTTAGATATTCCAGGGGAACCTTTGCGATGATTGAGCAGGGAAATGGGGCTTTCTCCTGGTCCCCTTCCCAAATTTGCTGCAGCTGAAGAACCTTCCCAAGCGCTTTTTTTTAATATAAAAGCTTGTTCTCTTACATAAAGGGTCGTGAAGAGAAAAGAATTGTATTTGGTCACACTGGGAAGATTAGAAGAAATCTATTTCCATGATATCCTCCAGGCTGTACTGCCCCGGGGTCAGCGAGCAATCCTGTGATGCTTTATTAAGTCAATTCAATCCCTGGAGTAATTCTTCCAGAGTCAGTGGACTTATGCCAGGATAAGAGGGTGCTTGGTTCCATTATATGTAACCACAATTTCAAGACTGAGATTACCCAGGCTCCAAATCTTCAGCTTCTACTTTTGTAAAGTGGGAGGAACTTTATGGTGATGTCAACTGAGCTGTGCTGATGTAAGGAGAGAGGAGGATCGGGATGTTTGCCTGTACCTTATCTAGGTCTGCTTGTGGCTGGATCTGCCTTGCACATTATAGCTTTCTCATGGGTGTGTTTGTCAAACCTCTGACTATGATGAGGTTTCTGCTCCATCACGGGGCGTATTCTTGCTTTAGTCAGGCAACTTATTTTGCACGTACCGTGTGCTACTAGAAGAGGGGTAAGGAAGTATCTATCCCCACTGCACAGATCAACAAAGTGCAGCACTGAATATATGGTCAGCAGGTCACGTACCCTGGTCCAGGTCCCACTGAGGTCAATGGAAACCTTTCCATATGGCTCAGTCTTTTCAGGGCTCAGGGAGAGAGTGAATGTGCCGGTGTGGAACAGACCCTGGATCGTTTGACTCCTTGTCCTGTGCCTTATTCACTCGACTACGAATCCTGTCTAAGAAAAAAGCTTCTCTCCATTTCTATTCCTTGCCATCCTTGGCAAAGTTTCTCCCAAGATGGTGCCCACTTCCGTGCAGATCCTGCTTCTCCCAGCTGATGGCTGTTCTAGATCACGATGAAAATCTGTGCTGTTGTGCATCGGCACCTTCTAAAATAACAGACCTTCTGACCTGAAAGCATGTCTTTGAAACAGTCAAAACTGATTATTTGCAGGAGCAGTTCACCTTAGGAGGGAGCAATCCCATGCTCCGGTGCAGGCTGGGGGTGATGGGCTGGGCAGCAGCTCTGCAGAAAAGGACCTGGGGGGACAAGAAGCTGAATAGGAGCCAGCAGTGTGCCCTGGTTGCCAAGAAAGCTGACGGCATATTGGGTTGCATGGGTAGGAGCGGTGCCAGCAGATGGAGGGCAGTGATTCTTCCCCTGTATTCAGCACTGGGGAGGCCACATCTGGAGTCCTGTGTCCAGCTGTGGGCCCACGTGACAGAAAGGATGGGGACACATTGGAGAGAGTCCAGTGGAGGGCAACGAAAATGGTTGTGGGCTGGGGGACAGGACTGGTGAGGAGAGGCTGGGGGGCCTGGGCTGATTTAGTCTGGAGAAGAGAAGACGGAGGGGGATTGAATAGCAGCCGTCACCTCCCTGCAGGGGGGCTGCAAAGAGGATGGAGCTGGACTGGTCTCAGTGGGGGCAGATACAGGACAAGGAGCAATGGGCTCAGGCTGCAGCAAGGGAAGCTGAGGTTGGATATTAGGAAAAACTTTCTCATGAGGAGGGTGGTGAAGCACTGGGCCAGGTCACCCAGAGGGGTGGTGCAGTCTCCATCCTGGGAGGTGTTTAAGCCCCAGGTAGACAAAGCCTTGGCTGGGATGATGTAGCTGGGGCTGGTCCTGCTTGGAGCAGGGGCTGGAGTAGGTGTGATCTCCCAGAGGTCCCTTCCACCCTCACGGGCTGTGATTCTACGATCTAGTGGAATTTAGTGCCCTGATTTGTACCAGTGTGCATAACACAAGTGCTCCCATCACTACCCCGACGTGTACATTCGTAACGTTTCTACGGCGCTGCCCATCCTCGAAGTGCTGTGCACTCATTGAATATGATGACCCCTTATCACTTTGCCCTTCTCCCAGATAAATAACATCCTTCCTCAAACCTCTCAATAGGAAGACTTCTGTTTTTCATGGGCAGCACCATGTGTCCTGATAACTCACACATGGGACCGATGGGTTGTTTGGGGCACCGTTGACATCTGTTCCTCTACCCATGGCCAGATGAACAAGGAGCAGGCACCCTCTGGAGAGGCCAAGCTGTTTCGCTCCGACGCACAGCCCTCTCGGTCCGTCTCCCCACCTCCATAATCCGATGCCTAATCTGTGAGTTTCTCTAAATTGCAAACTTCAGAGCAGATCACCCCAGGCATGAAGACGGGAGGCGAGCATTGTCTTATGATTAAGACTTGTGACTGGGAAGCAGCTGTGGGTTTGACGCTAAATAGCCTGCCTTAGGCCACTTCTCCAAGAACTGCATTGTACCCAGCTGTAAAGTGATTAGGAGATGACTTTCTGGATGCTTGCAAAGCCTGGTGAATTCCTCCAGCCCCTTGCTAAGCACTGGTCGACACGCAGGGTCTTATGCCTATATCTGTTTTAGGGTGGGATGTGATTTTTCTACTAGAATACCTGACTTGGCCAAACCCTTAGTGTGGAAGCATTTACCTCGGGACAAGTGTAAGGACTTCCATTTCTTTGCAGAAATCAGCTTTGCTGCTGTAAACAGCTTGAAGTGCATACGTGCTTGTGTCTGCCACCGTGGGGCTGTTATCCTGGACTCTCCCTGGTGCAGCTGGAGCTGGAACCACTGTTGTCTGCGGTCAGCAAGCCTTTGGTAGCATCAAAGCTTCCCTTGGGCCAGACGCGTGGCAGTCTCGGTGTCACTGTTTTGGCCCAAAGAGGTGGGATCCTATTGCACGCGGCTGCGAGGGCCCGGCAAGGTCAGGAAGCAGGCAGCAAGCTTGCTCATTTGTCACTGTGGCTGGAGCCAGTGGAGAGCATCTCCCAATGCTTGTTCTCATGGTTACCAATGAGGAACTTGATGACGAGGAGAGAATTGTTCTGACTTTGGGGTCAGCTGAGTAATGCAGACAGCAGGATTTAGAGCCTGACTTTCCTGTCTGCTGGCCTTATTCTCAAGATGCAGCCAAAATCATCTATGCACGGCAAAACACTGCGCAAGCGTCCTCCCCAATGCAAAACATCCACAGCTTCCTGAGAGCGGTGGACATCCCCGTTGTGGGACGCAGTACGGAGCTGGATGCTGCAGGCATGAAGACACCCAAAGGCAATTGTACGTGGGTCTCGCCCAGGAGCTCCAGTGTGGATCTGTATGATACGGGACTGGGAAGTCTACGATCAAAGTGGACGGGTGATGGCAGGCTCTGTTGTGTGCTGTTGACTAGTCGTATGACCCCGTCACTCCCTCCAGGCTGCATCGCCATCCTTGCAGGGGGTAAAGTCCTGTACTAGGTGTTTGGGGCCATACCTTCATTTTTATAGACTCGCTCCCTATATAACAAGCCCCTCTCCTCTCTGCTGCAGCTCGCCACCACTTTCTCTGGCTGCAGCGCCATCTCTTCAGCCCATTCAGAGCTCCCTATTTGGCAGTCAGATGTCTCCGTGGCTTCCCTCCCTCTGACTTCATAACCATCAGCTCCCTCTGCTTTTTCCGTCTTCATCTACTGAAGCACCCCGGAGGAGAACCCCTTTTAGACACCACGTTCACTAAATGAGCTCAGTCTCCTGCCGAATGCAGAGCCAGGCGTTGCGGCTGCTCTCTAAACCATCAACATCTGTCCCTTCTTCAACACCTTTCACATTTGGAGCCTGTTCTCGTGTCACAGCTTCTCTCTTTGAGCTCCTTCCTGTTTTCAGTCTCTTCCTTAAAAGTGATTTTCTCCTTAGCTGACAGAGTCTCTCTGCCAAGGGTCACATGATGCTGAGTATTAGGGACGCCATAGAAAATATGTTGTGGGCTCCAAAATCAGAAAACAATTATTTAGGAGCCTGAGGGCTCGATTCTCATTTTAGATAAGGAGGTGCACATCAGTGGAGATCGTGAACACATTCCTCCCTGTTCATGCATGGCTGGGTTTGCCGAGATGAGAATTTTACTCTGGGTTCAGCCGGGGATCAGCGAGCTGAACCATTTTGCAGGGGGCTGGCTGCTGTCCTGCAATACCTGGGCTGTGCCTTGCTGTTGGGAGCCCCTCCATCGCAAAAGCACTTGCGTGTGCGCACGAGTGTACTTTAGGCAGCCACGGCCACCTGCCTTCCATTGCTGAATCGCACAATAGGCTTTAGAAACAGTGGTTAATACGGAAATAGTGGTGTCGTTTAATGAGCACAGCAGGGATTCTGGAAGTGGGGGTAGTACCCGGTCCTGGCTGCGGCTCTGCTCCTGACTTGCTCAGTACAGGTCATTTGATTGCTCTGTGACTGCTAGCAATCACTTTCTTAGCTCCTTCTAACATATAACACTTGGGAGCTACTGAGGTCAAAAGAGTTAATTAAGTTGGGTGTCTATGCTGGGGTTTGTCCCTGCTCATCTCGAGCACTTGTAGGCGCACAGTTGCTACCAGATAAATCTCTTGCCCCCTGCACTTGTTGATAGACCCTGGGGCAGCCTTTTGGGCTCCCATGGCTGAAGCCCTGTGCAGGTTGCCTGAACTTGAGTTTGGGGTGGGAGGTGAGGGATGAGGTCCATCACTTTTTGTCTATCGCCCAACACACGGGCATTCGGTGGTTTTATTGTACAGCTTGACGGACGAGTGTCTTTCGCACCCGACTGTGCTGCCTGGTCTCGGTCTTTAGCCTCCCGTCTACTGAATACAGTTTCAGGCTTTGTTTCACTTCACTGTTGCCTGCCTTGTTTTCTTGCTCTCCCTGCCTACCTACAAGGTGCAGCTGGAGCCATATCCCTGCACTGTCCCTCTTCCACTTGCATGCTTGGGGGATAGCGGGTCATATCCCTGCAGTGCCCGCCTGTCACTTCTTCTAGGAGCGTGAAGCTGGGGAAATCTGGCGCAGCCTTCCCAATCAGCCGCAACCTGTATCCTGGCACCACAGGATAAATAATGGAGTGCATGGAGATCTTCGGGCTATCTTATGCAAGAGCAAAGTGTTGTGCACAAGACCCTTGTATCTTTTGGGGCTTTTTTTGTTTTGTTTTGTTTTTTTAAGCTAATTGCCTTCCAGCCAGACTCAAAGCAGATGATGAGCAGGAGTCCGGCCGTGCTTGCGCTCTGCTTAAGCTCTGTAGGGCATCAAGCTTGGGACTTGCTGAAGTCAATGGCATTAGTCTTGCTGAGTTCAACAGGGTTGGGATTTTGCCAGGGTTGGTTCCCTCAGCACAGGGAGGGATTGGGGCTGCAGGGCTTTGCTCAGGTGAATAACTCTGCGGTGGGCAAGGAGGAGAGGTCTGTATCTCTACTGTGGTCCAATCTCTCCTTTGGGGCATCCTACTTAATAATGACTCCTCAGTGCTGCTTGGACAGATGGGTTACAGCTGGTGAAGTCAAATCTTCCTGTTCTGGCTGAGCTGACTCAGTTCTTCTAAGCACAGCTGGCTCCACTCTGCATTCGGAGCTCATCCTCTCTCCTGTGACACACTACTAGCAAGAATTGTCAGGAAATATTCTCACACATTGGAAATAAATCATGGCTTTGTGATTTTTTTTTTTTTGGTTAGTTTTTGAGAGGTGCTAAGCCAGAAACAGTGGCCACAAAACAACCACACCTTGGCTCCGCCACTGCTGGTTTCTGAGCTGACTGTGGTGTGATCCTTGCTGGCTTCAGCCTTCACTTACTGACCCAAGCAGACTGTTTAGCCATATGCATCCCACGTGGGGCTGGGGGTTGGATTTTTTTCAGATTTTCAGGCTCCCAGGTTGTATGTCCCAGTATGGTGGCAAAAACACATCCGTTGCTTGGGTCCTTTGCTAAATGAAAGTGCTGTCTCCCTGAGCCCTGCATAGGGAACCATCGGAGACGACCTCATGATTTCGCTCCATACGTACATCGGGATCTGTTGTGAAGTCTGAAAGGCTGAAGAGGGGTCGAAGAGTGATGAGACCTGTATTACTAAAGGAGCTTGTTCATAGTCTTCGACATATCTGCATTGGTTTACTTGAACAGACGGAGGCATGATGAGATCCAGCGGCTGCAACTCGGAGGCTCAACAAGGTCAAACCAGAAATAGGATGCAAAAGTAATTAAGCATTGAGCCTGTTCACCAAACGTGGCGGGGCAGCCTCGCTCGCTTGGAATGTGATTAAAGTGCAGGTTTTTCTTGAGAATTCAACACCCACATTTCTTGCCAATCCCAGCCTTTAAGTCTTATAGCCAAGACCACCGTTCCCACTGAGCTCAACAGGCGTTTAGGTGGGCACGTTCAGGTTAGAAATAGTCACTGTGTTGAGCTGCACATGAAATGAAGGCACCAGAAATCTGTATCTTTTCCTGAATGAATAGCGGATAGGTCTGCGGTGGCTCGAATACCACCACGAGGTTTCTGGTGACAGCATACACCACGATAGCGGGGCAGGCAGAGCCAGGTGTGTGCGAGCACTGGCAGATCACTCTCCTTTTGAAACGCGTGCATTTATCAGCGCATGCATTTGACTTCAGTTTGTGGCAAGATCCATCATGCGGACGAGGAGCTCTTGAGGACAGAGCAGATCGGTCAGATAGATTATTCAAACGAGCCCCTGCGGCCACGCGCGCTCTCCTCCGCTCCTCTCTGGGTTAGGTTTTCATCTCGGTGTTACAAGCGGCTCGTTTTGAAAAGCACACGGGCCCGTCCGCGGCTGTCAAGCTGCAATTCAGGCTGACACTTGCCGGCGGGGTCTGGCTTTGGTCTTTTAAGGTAGGGACCTCCATCCTCCATAATGAAGTTATTTGTCTGTCGTTGTGACATCATCATCTTCATCCTGATTTAGCATCAGCGCTGAGCACGTTCAGAACAAATATATAAATAACGTTTTTTAAAACAACGGTCCAAGGTAAGAGGCTGGATTTGTGGCACAGCAACTAGAGGCTGCTGGTTAATTTTATCCCTGTAATTCTGAATTATCGAATTTAATTAAAATGGAAATTCACTTCCCCAAAAGAAGCAATTAGCTCAGAAGTGTCTTGAATGGCTTCTCTAGAAGCAGCAGAGGATGCAAGTGGTGGCTTCTAGAAAGCGGACTAGAGTATCCCAGGTAGCATCAGCATTTTCTCTCCCCGCCATGCCTGGGGGAGGACCTCATTTCAGGGTGTCTGAGAAGTCGGGATTGTTGCAGTGTTTCTTGGGGGGGTTGGGGTTTGGGTTTTTTAAGGTTTTGTTTTGTTTTTTTTAACTGCCTCTTTCCAAGGAGATACAATGAGATCCCTAACTTCATAAGGTAGTAGAGAAGCAAGCACGTTACGAGGACAGCCAAAATAAAGCAAGCCGCACCGTGAATCGTGGCCCATGATATTGAAGATCTGTCCCTGGCAGCTCTGGAGTGCTTGGAGAAGAGATGCCTCAATTAAGGGAGGAAGTTAAGGGGCGCTCTGACCTCTCGGCACAAAACCCAGAGCTTTATGCACGCACTCTTGTCTTCTTTCCTTGCCCTTGCTCCTTTTTGCCCTTGTATAGGGCACTATTGCTTTGCTCTGCCCTATGGGCTCTCACTTAAAGGGGAGATGCACAATTCCACTGGTTTACAGGACATACGGGTCCAGGAGTGAGTGTTAACTAATCTGGTTCAAGTGTTTCATCTGTCTGCTCCTGCCCTACAGTAAGCAAAGCTAAATCTCTGTAACTTATCCTTGAAGGAAAGAGCTACATTGGATTCAGCTGCACGGTGGGAAGCCCCCTTCCCTTCCTTTTAATTTGGTGTCACAGTATGCACGTTCGTGCCACAAATACAGGAGTGTGACAGCCCCATGCAGAGATGACTGCACTGGCCAGGCCATTTTGAGCAGATTGGAAGATGGGCGTATACCCAAGGACATGCTATCGGAGGGAACAAGAACAACAGGATGTCCCAAGCTTCGTTACAAAGACGCACGCAAGCGAGATATGAAGGCATTTGGAATTGATCCGAAACAATGGGAAACCTTGGGAAGTGATAGGAGTGAGTGGCAGCATCGTCTCCACCAGGGCATCGACGTCCATGACAGAAATTGGCCCCAACAGCTTGAAGAGAAAAGAGTCCATAGGACGCAAGCAGCTTGCGGACCACCCAACCACGACACGTACGCTTGCAACCACTGCCACCGATCATGCAAATCTCAGATGGGACTATTTGGTCACATGAGACGCTGCAAACCACCTAGGTCGTAGACTGCGATATCCACCGTCTCTTGCAGACAGAAGGGAGCCAACTCAAATACAGGAAGAGACATAGCAGATGTGATCAATCTGGGCCTTGATTTCAGCACTTCTGGGATGAGATGGCTGGAAGACGAGGAGCACAGGTGTATTAAAGGACTTGAACCATAGCCGTGATGCTCTTACAAGGCACTTGAGAGTTGGAGATCTTTGCAAAATAACATAGGACCCGTGATACCACCGCCTCACGCCATCTGCTCTCGCCCCTTCAGCTCATCTGCCATCTTGCCTAAAGCAAGTACTAAATGCCTGCTCCGTAACGGCTGCGCAGTCGGGTGCACGTGCAGACGTGCCCACTGAGTAGTAAAGTGGAGCTGTAATTCATTACAGACGCATCCTGCTCTGTCATGTTCTCGCTGAAAAACTCCAGCTATTTAGCAGGGTCGGTGCTGAGAAATCAGGATGACGTCCAACGAAGTGGTGACGACGCCAGCCAAGTGTTTGCAGTGACAAATAAAGCAGGGGCAGGTTATATCCTCACTATTGTTTGCGTGGGTCATGAGTCGAGTCGTGAGGAAGGTAAGCAAGGCTTTTCATAGATGAATGGGAGACCACATGGCTGACCTCGGTGTTGTTGAAGATGCTGCCCTGCTTGCTTCAGCCCATCATACAACAGAAGAGAACAACCAGCTCTGAAAAGGCACAGCAAAATGAGCTGGCTTGTACATGAGTAAGGGGAAGGCAAAAAAAAAATCTATATATATGGCTTTTAATGTTCCAAAAGCAACTAGCAGAGTAGATGGAGAAGGATTAAAAGACACCAAATCCATTTTCCCTATCCAACGAGCTGGAGGTGTAACGGTGACACCACGCTACATGACAAATAGCAAACAGAGCAAAAGCTGCAAACCGCTCTCTCAAATAGCAAATGATTTGGAAAAGAAGCACGACAAAATGCACTGACACAGCAATGTGAATTTTGAACATTGCCATCCTGTCTTCCCTCCTATGGAGGAGACTCATGGAAATCCACAATAGTACGTGAGAGGATCAATTTATCGCACAGGAAACACCTCCTCGGAGTTGGGTGGAAAGAGTTTATTACAACATCAAACATTTTGAATAGACCAAACCAACCCAGCCTCAAGCACAGCCAGACGATGGCGGCGAATGCGTTTAGGTTGTGCTTTCAGATAATACCGCGACGACTTCCACTTCAGGTAACTACCTCGTAATTAACCTTCCAGTGGACACCACTTAGAGAATAAGAGGATGACCTTACAAAAATAATTATGTGGAACAAAAGGAAGATAAGCTCAGTTTATCAACATGCCTCTCCAAAAACCTGCACGGACCAGCAGGGGATCATAGTAAATGGTGGGATCCGGTGGATGTTGAATGCACATGAAAATGCAGAATGATCGAGGAGAGCATGCATTTGTTGCACACTCTGTCATTTCACATGTCTGCACTTCCACAGATCATACCGCTCAGAGTCCGGTCAGTAAAGCACCGAGCCTCCTGTTTAAATGAGGGGAGTGGGCTGCATTCGGCAGCCTCTGCAAATAGGCCTCCCTGTGCAGTAAAGCTACCTCGGAAGCAGAAGTCAAGGTGCACTGCAAACAGTGTACGCGATCTAGTTAATGCATGAGTACTGTTAATTTAATGGCTGGCTGCTTTCCGAGGCTGCTTGTGCTATTATAGGGATTACCCACATGTCTTCAGCCCAAGCAATCAGTAGCTTTCATTTTCCAGGATCTCCTTTATCTAAGTAAAAGGATTTTTTTTTTTTTCCAATTCAGATTTACGTGGCATTTAATATTCTGCCTGTGCTTATGATGGTGCCCGCAATGTGCTAGCTGTTTTCAGTCCTTATCCTGAAGAGCTCGTAGTCCAAGGACAGACTGACCGAGGTTAGGGCACAGGGACCCAAGGAAGGAGTTTTGTACCGCTTGTGGAGATTCACTATTAGTCATGTACCAGAAGTGGATCTTTAAGAGGGATGCAGATACCAAAAGCTTGAAGGAAACAAAAAAAAAAAAAAAAAGAACAAATAGGGAATTTCCATGCAACCTAATTAGATTTGCTGGAATGACCTTTCCAGAAGTGGATGTTTCAGATGGTAATAAATAAAAATGGGATAAAGGCCTATTACCAGACTTCTGCATAGTGAATTCAATCCTGGGGAGACTCTCAGCCTTATGGGCACACCTCTTTGTTTATCAGAGAGAAAATAAAAGGGAAGTTTGAAAATTGCGCACAACTTAGCTCTAGCAAAATCTAAGGGGACCACTGTATCTTCAGGCTAACCTGCCTAACACTCATCACCTCCTTATTTTTGTATCAAACTTGGAACAACTCCTTTTAAAAGAGGTCTTGTTATATTTCCATTTTTTAAACCTAGACAATAGATCATTTCCTCAGTGAGGACCATGTAGGCTGTCCTACGTACCTGCCAGCCTTCTCTACACCTGCCAGGTGTCGGAGAACAGCAGGCATTTTAATGACCTGGGGCAACAGGCAGCAACACTTTTTTTTCACAACGGGAAATTTCTCCTATCTATTCTATGCACCAGACATCAAAAAGGGCACGAAAGGCTCTTGCACAAACTTTGCAGGACGAGGAAAAAGAAAGTTGACTTTTAAAACGGAGGCCGTGCATCAATGACTTCATCCAAAAATATGAAGGATTAGGATGTTTAGAAGCACATAAATTGGAGCTATAAATGAAGCTCTTGTGCAGTGTATGACTCAAGATGTGGCTCGATACATTTCTGAAAGGGATTATGTGGTGTGGCTGCCTGCAGTAGCAGGGGATTGAAGGGGATTATCTAGAAAGTCCTCTCCAGTTTTATGGTGTGAACACACAAACAAGTTCCCCGTGAGACGGGATGTGCATTTGTTTCTTGCCTTGCAGCAGATGTAGCTTTCCCCTCTCTGGAAACGGGGTAAATGGTCTCCCGTGTAATGCAGGCCAAGTTCATGCGTGTGGGCAGCTGACGTGCTGTGCGTTCACTTCCTAATTTGCCTCACAAGTGACGTGTGTGTGTGTGTGTGTGTGTGTGTGTTCATCCCCTGCCATTGTGCAATTAAGACCCATAGTCTACTCTGACCTGACTCGCCGCATCCCCCCTTTGATGTCTTAAGCCACCCATGCAGTGATATGTGTAGGAAAGAGGAAAAAAAACTGGGCAGAAAGAAAAGGAAGTAAAGAACCAGATTTTCTCCTTTCCAGCATGTCTTTTTTTCCCCCCAAGCAGTTGTTCTGGAGTACCTGTATGTGTAAAGGGAGGCAGTTATCTTGGTGTTATCAAGACTGACGTCCCCTGACCTACTGAGTTTGTCCATCAGGACAAAGGCCTGGAATTGGCCAGGAAAACGAGGATCGGAGCACGCGGGTGCCAGGCTCCCACCTGCTAGTCAGAAAGCTACGCTCTGCTTCAACTGCTGCTTTCCATTGCATCCACTTTCAGGTCCCCATGTAGCGAGTGACGCTGAGCCTGTCTGATGATTGTGCGTGTGTGTGTGAGATACATAGATTGATGGATGGATAATGAAAAAACATGGCAGAGCTAGTTTCAGTTTATCGATAACGCATGCATTGTGACAGACTCTCACGGGTGACCCACCTCCTTTGTGCTGCATAAGTTCTGGGGGAAACTTTTAGTTGGCCTAAACCCAATGCAGCTGGTCCAGCCTTGGCATTTTGGTATTGAGATGCATCCCCTCCTTCCTCGGCCGGACTGGAGCTCTGCTGGAACTCCTCCCAGGCCCGGGGATGGTATAAAATAACCCAGAGAGCCGGGCACCCATAATTGACACTTGGATGCTGGAACAGGTCTTGGACTTGGTGGAGAAATGTCTTGTCTCTGCTTCTGTCCCTTGTGTCTGTGTTCCCATGTGATTTAATGAGAGGCAAAGAACTGGGACTGAGTTACCTGCTCCAGAATGACCTGGGGGCTGAGTTCTTAATGCACTTGGCTACATCCAGCATCTATAGTATCAGACCCCTGGGCATTTTTGGGGTGGCATGTAGCAAATCTGTCATAATAGATTATAGGTGATCTATCTGAGGCTGGTTGCGTGCGAGATGATAGATCATATACAGCTAACTATACCGTTACCCCAACGCTGAAGCTGGGAGCTACAATTGTGGCTTTAATCCAGCTAATGCGGGCAGTGAAGACACAGCGGCACGGACTTCAGCGCAGGTTAGCCAGCGACATAAGAGCCCGGGATCTCCGGCCGGCTTGTCTGCTTTCATTTCAGCCAGCCGGACTTCCGCCAGCTCGGGTCTGTCTACACGGACCTGACTGAGTTGGACTTAAGTTACAGGGTTTCACATATTTCTCCTTTTTTTGGTCTTCCTTGGCCTGGAAGTCTTGCTGCTCCAGTGGAAAATATAAGCACACCAGCTGACACGTCAAGAGGGAGTCCTGCCTTTTCAGAGGCAGATTAGCTTTATTCACGAAGAGCAAGGAGGTTAGGAGCCAGCAGCTCGGAGATCCTGCCTCCGTCTCCGTCTCCGTCTCCGTCGTCGACTTGCTGCCGGTCTCTCCTCCCTTTCTGAGGACGGATCCGTGCCCGCGCGGTGCTGTGGGAACAGCGCAGACACATAACTCTTTTGCTTTTACAAAGCAGGGACATCTTTTACTTCTGTTTTTGCAGATGGTGAAGGTGAGGCTTAAAGACATGCCCTGGACCATGTAAAAATTCTGTGCCAACGCTGGGATTAAAACCCAAGTGGCTTGAGTCGGTGTCCTAGCACCTCGACACGATGGCACTCCCGTCCTGAATGGAGTGCTTAAAAGATATCAATTGCCATAGAAGAAGCTGGGCCCTATTACTAAAAACAGCGTTGGGCGAGCTCGCTTGAAACTTCAGCTGCTTTCTTGGGGTAGATTTGCTATTTATAAATAGCAAATTATTGACCCCTAAGTGATTAAATGTG
This sequence comes from Alligator sinensis, assembly GCF_000455745.1. Lineage (NCBI taxonomy): Eukaryota > Metazoa > Chordata > Crocodylia > Alligatoridae > Alligator > Alligator sinensis. The sequence goes on from NW_005841986.1 coordinate 1,409,688, forward strand.
ACGATAAGCATCCATCATAATCAAGGCTAATAAAGGGATGGATGCGTGTGTGTAAGATACACATCCACGAGTTGTGTGTAATGCATACGCACCCCCGTGCCCCCTCCCTCGACGCACAGAAACCACGCAGGCCCGGCCGGCGGGGGGCGTGAATTCCCCTCCATCCCCACTCCCCCCGGCTACATGCATGTGTGCACACTCGCATGCACACTCCTCCTCTCCACCCACGCCCAGGGCGCAGGCCTGCACAGCCTTCGGTTCCCCTGCGTGCACACACACGCATGCAAACACCCGTGCGTAAGTGAGCATGCACATGAACACACACATGTGCATGCACACAGGCACGCAGAAGCACACACGTGCGCAAGCATGCGCATGCACGCACACACGCGT
>NW_005841986.1:1411945-1424756 GCF_000455745.1 Alligator sinensis
GCCCCTGGGGTGAGCCGGGCTCCGGCACAGCGCCGCGGCCATGGGGAACAGCCTGTCCGGCCTGCCCGCGCTGCCCCGCGCCCACCACGCGCGCCCCAAAGGTAGGCAGGGGGCTGCAGGGGGTGGGCACCGGGGCATCGCGCCCGCTGAGCGCTGCACAGAGCGGCAGCCTTCCCCGGAGAGAGGGGCCCCGTGCATTCGTGAGCAGGGGAGGGAGGCATCAGCTGCTAGCTAGCAGAATTGGGGGCGCTGATAGCCACCGAGCGAGAACGAGGGGCAGCGGTCACTAGAGAGCGCGGGGATTCGGGGCTGGTCTTGAGCAGGGCAGCGAGGGGCACGGCCTCCCAACCCGAGCCTCCTGGACCTTCATGGGGGAGAGGAGCTGGGGATAAAACCTGCGTTCAGAGCCCGTTTGCTCTCCCTCTGTGCCGCTGCGTGACCGGGGACCGGGCGAGACGCACCCGGGGTCTGACCCAGCTCGTACGTTCTCGTGCCCTGTTCCAGAGAACGGGAGGGGATCTTTGGGGCTCCCCGTTTAAGGACCGGGATTTTCCTTCCTCTCTCTGCCGTCGTCCTGTTCAAGTCCCATTTCGGGGCAGCAGGGCAGCCCCCGCGCCAAGTCTAGCGAGGGGACTGTAAGGACAGCGGGGCTGGTTCTTCTGCGTGGTCCCCCCGTTCCCTGGAAGAGGGGAGCAGGGTGTAGTCCGTCCCGTCGGAAAGGCGCTGCTCTTGCACAGGTGCAGGTTGCCGAATAGGCACCTGCGTGCCGGCGAGCACCGTACAGTCTCACCCCCGAAGGACGTCAGAAGAGTTGCTCCTGAAGAGTGAGTGAGTGAAGAAGGGCCCTGTTTCCACAGCCGTTATCTTAATGATTCACATCATTAAGACTTATTGGCTTTTCCCCTCGGGGGACACGCAACGGAGCCTCTGAAAAATGGAGACTGCTCCCTGGGTGCTGAGCGTTGAGCTCCTCGTTTGGAAGGCACGGCGGGCGTGCCAAGGGTTAACGATGAGGTCGGCGTTCACGGTTGTAAAACAAGGATTTTACCAATATTTTCAGATTCCCACCCAGCTGCGCGGGATGGTTCGGAGCAGGTTTTGCATGAATGGAGGGCTGTGATAGCAAGGCTTTTCTGAGAGGAGATGTCCAAGATTGGCTTGTACGAGTCGTGTCACGGACTGAGTCCATCAGCGGCTCCGTGCAGACAAATGCCGTGCTTAAAATTGGACTTGCAAGGAGGGGCTGCTGAAACCCAAACAATGACCCGTCATCCTCTGTCAAGGCAAACACGAAGGCACGGGTGATGCTGCCGTAGTGGGGATGCAGTTGTAAACTGCCGGGAAGGATTTATCTTTCCCAATAATGCTGTCAGCTGGAAATCTTTCTCCAGCAACCTTAAGCAGATAAGAATTTGTAAACCGGAGCCAGAGGGAGGCTGCTTTCTAATCCAGTATCATTAGTTTAAGGACGAATTCCAAGATGCTGTATATAAATCACCTGCTTTGTTTCCTTTGTGGCATGCTTCTTTCTCTCTCTCCATAGTGTGTATTTTCTTTCTTTTAATTGAATTACCTTCCAAGGCAAGGCAACAGGAGGAGTCGTTCGCAGGTTGTAATAGAACAGAGCAGTGAAATCGTGTCCATTTGAATAAAGAGTTAATAACCAGCTATTGCCTTTGTTAGAAAAACCAAGGAACTGCCAGGGACAATATGTGCTTTTTCTGTCTTTTTTTTTTTTTTAAACAGGACTGCCTCAGGTCCTACATTTATATGCAGAATAAACAAGTCTGATCAGATCTGACAGGTTCCTGTAAAATGGTTTGGAGGCACAGCAGCGAAAGTATGAATGTCACACTGCTGTGTTACATATCTGCCATTTAACAGTTTGGGAAGTGTTTTTAATTGAAGGTCTGGTTCTTCTCCACCCGCCTGAACGTCGGAGTCTGCGAGGAACGAGGGGTTCTAGCAGCTTTGGAAACCAGGAGGAGGCACCAACCACACACCAGTGCCCTCATGCTGTAGACGACCTCCTTCCAACTTGGTGGCAGGGATCATTTTCCCTCACTTTTGCAAAAGCAGAGGCTGCTATCGGACTGTGTGAAGCTTTTTTAGCGGTGGTTTGGAGGTGCTGAACTCATAGCTGGGGCTGTAGAAGTGCTGATGTGCTCTATAAAAGTCACATCTCCGTACTCCATGGATTTTCTCCCTGTGTCTGTTCAGTCAGGTCTACCAACTACTAGCCCTGCAAAACCAGCACAGGCGGTCAGCTGGATTTGCTCCCTTCCCACAGGTCATCCTTTGCTAAGTTTCCATTTGCTTTGCTCTAAGCAAGCCTGCTGAAGACTACAAGACTCTTTGAGTGCCAACGAGGGCACGGGGTGAAGACAGTGAAGATTGACCCGGTATCGCTGAACTTTGCTTCGGTCAAGGATGCACAAGAAGGGAAGAACTCGCCTCGCTTCTTAGATCTCCAGCGCAGTTCACAGGCCAGGTGGTGTGGATAATCACGTCCTGCAAACTGAGTGCATTTGATGCAGGGTCTCTGTGCAGTGATACAACTGGATCCTCACTCTGGATCCTCATTCTGGATACAACTGGATCCTCGCTCCAACTGGGTCCTCGCGCTGCATCGTCATTCTGGATCCTCACCGACATATTTACAGTTACTTTTCAGAGAGCCACACTTGAACATCCCCGCTGGTCCTCTTCTGTTTAAATAGGGACTTCACTGTTCAATGAAAATTTCTCTGCAGGTGTTTCTACTTTGCAATGATGGGCTCCAAGAGTATACATCACGCCACGGATATATTCATCATTATTGTTATTATCAATATGTATAGCAGATTAAGGCCTCCCAGGGAGCAGGTGAAGATGAGATGGAGAGAGATAGTAGGGAGAGACATGGGAGAGAAGGAGTTGGATGTTTCGCACAGCCCTACTAATTAGCCCCAAGGAAGTGTTTTTAATTGAAGGTCTGGTTCTTCTCCACCCGCCTAAACATAGGGATGCTGGTTTTCTCTGATTTAAAAAATCCCCAATTTTCAGTTAAAAAAAAGGCCCAAATCCACATTTTTCCATGATTAAAATGAAACACTGCTATATATACATATATCTATATCTATATATCTATATGACTAGTGTTTCATTTAAATCACAGAAAAAATGTGGATTAGGGTTGCTTTTTTTTAACCGAAAATTTTGACCTCCTGGGGTGCGGGCCCCTGGATCTGCGCGCCGGATGAGAGGAGGCTGCCGCTGCTGGCAAGCATCTTGAGTTTTGCTTTGAACAGTTTGAGGTGCTGTTTCCCAGAAACCTTGACACCTGTCTCCTTGAAATACGGCAGGATTCATGCCCACAGACGGGGCTAGCATCCCTGCCATTTTCATCCGAATCAGGCAAATGCCAGTTTTAGGCATTTTCATGATTCCCCATTACAGCCTATGGGCGAAACGTCAAAACAGCACAACAATTTCAATGCAACAGTGCTTCGAAACGATGAAACAAAACACGGTCCCTTGGAAACGGCAAAACGGACATTGGAATGAAACGGTGCTGTTTCGCACAGCCCTACTAATTAGTCCCAAGGATGGCTGGCTCACTGTGTCATTCAAGCCATTTTTGTGAGTGCCCCATGGGACCAGGGGTCAAGAGACCTAGGTATTATTCCCAGCTCTGCCCTTGTCTCCAGGTGTGACTGTGACCAGTTACTTTTTACCACTCCGTGCCTCAGTGTCCTCATCTATAAAATGGGAATAATAATGCTTCCCTCTGTCCATTCCCTCGGCCTCTCATTCCATGTTTTGAACACCTCTTCTGAGGAGGTGAGAGGACCCTCATGAAAGAGGGCTACCACCTGTTGCTTTAATAAGATTGTGCTGTAGGTATATGAACCTCCAGTAAGAGTGCATGAATGTGGACCCAACTGTCCAGCCAGCCCAGGATCCTTTTTGCAGTGGTAGCTAATCACAAGGGGTTGTTATTCCTGTTACTTACCCTTTGAATTGCAACCTATTGCTAGACAAAACTGCAAAGAGCTATGGACTGGAAATAAGCACTGAGAAAAGCAAAGTGATGACAGCCTCCAAGATTGCTGCCAGCAGCGTTGATGTGAAGATCGGCAGTGAAAAAGTAGAACGAGTAACACATTTTAAGTACCTGGGAGCCACCATCACAGAAGACTTAACATCTGAAATGGAAGTCAAGGCCAGAATAACCGCTGCCACCAGCCAACTAACACAGCTAAAGAAAATCTGGACAAGCAGCAACATTACACCGAAGGTAAAGTGACATCGGCTGCACGCAGCGGTCATCTCTACGGTGCTTTATGGCTGTGAAGCGGGGATGCTTAATAAGACGTTTTGGAGAACAGAATTAAAGCTTTGAAATGCGTGCTTTAGGAGAAGCAATCAGGACTCATGGTAGAGGTGATATCTTTCATTAAACCAACTAGATTTTTGCAAAAAAAAATGTCGTTACAACCTGGATACCTGCTTTAGGAGATTACCGCGTCTCGTACAATGAGCACCGGACCAATGGGTCTATCAAGCAGCAAATCAGTCAAGAAATTGGAATCTGTGAACCGCTGTTGGGGGCGGTGCGATGAAGGAAGCTGCGATGGTTTGGACAGGTCACGAGAAGCCCGGACTCCTTTGCCAAACAGCTTAGAGACTGGTTCTTTAGACCAGCAGTCCTTTCTTGGTGTGGGTAACCCCAGTGGGATTCAATAGAGCTATTTAAGAGTCACAAGATTATATTGCATTTCATCTTCAAAGCACTGTATGAAGCATTAATTGCCCTGCACAACCTCTCTTTGAGGCAGGTTGTTCCCCACCACCAGTTGTATATCTGGGGAAACCAAAATGGAGAAATGCATGAAGGTCTCCCAGCTGGTGATTATTTTATCCTAACCTTTGTAACTGCAGATGCTGGCCTAAACCGTCTCCATATATATATCCCATTGTCGTGTACGTGTGTCATAAACTCTTCCATGCAGATATTTTTATGGGTCTCTGAAAGAAAAGGATAAAGATAGCAATCTGGCTGATGTGGGCGTTGCAATAATTGTGTGCTATTGACAGAAATGAGATCCCTGCTGTCAGCTCCGCTTCCTTTGTTCACTGGATAAAACTGAATGGGAAGAAAAGGACATTGGTGGCTGGTGAAAATTAGGATTAGGGTTGGAGGGGAGAGGGGGTGGGAAGGGATCAGATATGCGTTGCTTGCTGTGAAGGCGTGATATGAGCAATGCCATCTAGCAACTCAGAAGAAGGCCAGGCTGGTACATCCCTTATGGCCTTGGCCAGAAGGATGTGATTGTGGGGAAGAGGGGCCTTCTCACCTACCTCTTGCCACACCTGGGATGGCATAGGGGAGCACTGAAAATCAGCAGGTATCACGTGGCGTCAGGGTGGGTCTCTCTCCTGAGTGACGTCGCGTTGTCTTCCCACCACGTCCAGTCGATCTACAGTGGACCCATCACAAGGACAAAGGTGACTGTCACGTAGCCTTTCTGTCGAGGTCGCTCCACTGGGTCCCTTCTGCTTCCTTGTGCTTGATTTCTGTCTCTACACCTGGATTTTCTCCCTCCCATCGTCCTGCTGGGGTAGCAGGTATTCTTTACGCTTCGTTAGGTTGATATGACCTTCCCCCAGGCACTGGGTTTCTCCCAAGCGACTGAATTTTGATTTACGGCCCTGAAACTACCTTTCCTGATCCAGATTTCTAATTACACTGCTTTATTGACCTTGCCTTTTTGTTCCCTTTTTGCGAGTCCGGGAGCCTGTTAGGGAAACAGGTACAGTTGAACTTGACAATGGCTTTTCAAAGTGACATGCTGGCCTGCCAAGAGGAGGCTGTGAAGGCTATATCCAAAAGTCACTTTGATTGCAAACAGCAAAGGGGGTCTGGTTGTCCTACCCCTACACCCACATGGGACCAGGGCAGGAAACTCCAGGAGGCATTCATGTTCTCAGTGAAGCTCGTGAGCATATTGCACTATTTGTAGGTGCTCTGACCCCTCGGCTTCCAAAACACCGGCTGCTATTGCTTGGGGACTTTTTTAGCTGGTATCTCTAGCAAGACCTTTATTGTGTCAGTGGGGTCGTCAGGTCCAGAAACCCTCTCGCTCTGCACATTATTGCAGGCAGGTCCAAGGCAGTTTTCAAGGGATGGTACTTTCCAGTAGGAAGGGCTTGAGAGAGAGATGAAGGGGTGGAGTTGCGGTCTCCCAGCGCTGGATCTCTTGCATATAGGTAAGGAAGGGTGGCCTCAGTCCTGTAGTGGCAAAGGTATGTGCAAGATGGCTTTGCCTCTCTCCTAGTGGGGGCACCATGGTCAGGTCAGAAGCGATGTGTAGGATCTAGCAGGAATTGCTTCAAAGGCAAAGCCTACGGGAGCTAATTTTACATGGACGCTCTAGGGTGGGGGGATGCATGTGCAGATGCTGTGTGGAAAGACCCTTCCTCCAATCTGTGCCTCCTACTGCTGGCTCGGCCCCATGCCCAGATGCACGAGAAAGGGTGCAGTAAAAAGCCGTACGTACAGGAGTGATTCACCTTCGTTATCTGCCTCATCACCTGGTCGGGGTCAGCGATACTGCAGGTAATCTGGCTCCTAGACAGTGGCACTTCCTGAGATCACACAGCTGAGCTCTGTTACGTGTGTGGCGCAGCGTGCAGTCATCTCACCTTGTATAGGAAATGATCCTCTCCTTAGTGACCCCCTTGCACAGATCACTAGGTTCCTGGCATTTTTTAATGATCCTTCCTCAGAAACATGGGGAAAATGGGGGGGGGGGGGGGAATAGCTCAAGGTTGCACTTCTGTTGCCTTTTTCTGCCCCTCACTATAGATCCATCAGAACAGGATCTCTCTTCTCCATAGAAGTGACGGGGAGAGAATGGCCCGTTCCTTAGGACCTAAGTCCGGGTCCTTGTTCTGAGTCCAGATTTATTTGCTCAGGGACTACAGTTGGAGGCAATGCTCCTTGAGTCCTGCAGGCTGCCTGGGGCAGGCTCAGCCTTTGCTGCAGAGCTTGCACGGTCAGGCAAGCTCCGAGATCGCCCCTCCAAACCTCTCCAAGCCCAGGGGAACAGAAACTAAGGCGTGCAGACGTCCTGGTGATGGGCAGATCGAGGGAACCTGCCCTGATCCATGTATCAGGGGCCCCACAGTCCTGACAGCTAAGGGAATATCACCTTGGAGCTGGAGGATGTGGGCTCTGTTCCTGTCACTGCCTACCCATACTGTACAGTCAGGCAGTACTGTACATAGCTGCTCGTAGGACTGTTGCCACATTTTGCTTCCTGCCTTTGAAAGCTTATGCTATCTTTGCATCTGGGGAAGATCTGATACGTAGCGGCCTGGCAGATTTCAAATCTGGCAGCTGCCGCTCTTACCTGCTGCTGTTCCCATAATTAGCTGGAGCAGTCACTGCAAGCACTGCCAATTTGTTGCCCAGAGTAGGTGAATGGCACCTGTTTCGCTTCTTGGTTGCTCAGATACCCTAAAATGTAAGGACAGGCTATGCTGGAGCCCATGCCCTTTTATTTCTGAACCAGCCTGCAGAGCAACACGCGTCCCTTCATACTGCCTTCCTTTTCAGACACGTTCGCTCTAGGATCAGCTCTCCCCAGCACCGTCGAGGTGCTCAGCTCGGTGCTGTGAACTGCAGCCTCCTGTAACATCCACTGGGATCTTGTTAACGCGTATTGAAAGTTAGGACATACCTGTGCTGCTGGCTCTGCTGTGATTGCAGCTCAGCGAGACGCACCTGAGTTGCCTTTAAACCATGTCATTATATGTCTGCTAGCAGTTCCCAGCCAGCTAGCCTGAAGTGAGCTCAGGTGAGTCTGAGAGACAGTCACTGCAGTCTCAGCAGGGTGGGGACAGCCTTGGATGTCCCAAAAACCTTTAGAGATCAAATATAGCCATGCAGCCGGGGTAGAAGCAGCAATCAGCCTGCCTCGTTCTCTCCATACAGTCCTGCTACACTGAATTAACTTCCACAGCCTTGAGGCAGAGTCGTTATTAAGAAGTCTCATCTTTTGACTATTCCTAGGTGTCCCTAGCCAACAAAGCTACGCAGATTAGCCCATAGGTACATGCTGTCAGTTAGTTTGCCTTGCAGTTACTGAATTAAAACAGAACAGCGTGCCCAATGTAGCGGGGAGAAGGATGTTGGATAATTAATTACACGCACCTCTGTTTCCTGCACTTAAGCTTTAGCTCTTTGCTGAAGTGCGAGGAACAGTTCTGTCTTTTTAGGACAGCATTACAAAGCCAGACTTCGGCGGCGTTGCATGTAAAAAGGAGCTCAGTAGTTCTTAACCTTGTTCGACTCACGGCACCCCTCGCTGGACACAAGGCACCTTTCAGAAAATGTTTAGCTTTCACTCTTTTTTGGCTGTAGGCAAAGAATAGAGCAATTCTTCTATCGCAAACAACTCAGGAAGGGCAGGGAGTTTTGGGCTCTGTTTGAAAGCTCAGAGTTTTATCTTGTGAATCACGTGCAGGTGTTTGCACACCTAACACTGCTAATGGTGTGCGTCACCCTTAAAAGGATCTCTTGACACCCCGTGGAGCTGTGTCACCCCAGTGGAGAGTCACCGCAGCAAGCGTTAATGGTGCCAGGTTGATTTCGGTGGGAAGATACCAGAAGGTTTCTCAATCAAATGAATGATTAGTACAGAAAACAAATAGGATTTGGAAAATTATGAATAACTTCTAAGCAATAAGGCTACTGGTGTGCCTTGTAGCGACTATCCCCTGTGTTGCCGTTGCACGCTGAAATAGAAGTTTTCAATGGAGCATGCCCACGTCGCAGGTTTAGCACATGCACAAAGCTCATGCCTCAATGATCTTCTTGCAGAGGTGATTTTGTATTCTTTACCAAGGGCCGTAGTATGGTGCGTGTGGGGGAGAAAGACGTGGGTTCTTCCAAAACAGAGAAGAATGGGAGCTCTGTTTCTTTTTCAGGTGCTTTGAGATGCCCGGCAGCAAACGAGGCAGCCTGGGGGTTTGCACAGCTAGCAGCAGTGTGCCCTCCAGTGAACACCTTATTCATCCTCAGCTGCTCGTGAATCAGAAACCTGCAGCCTGTCACCATAATGCTGCAGAAACCCAGGTCTCATAACAGCCCTCGCAGTCCTGTATGCATCGGCCACTACTACTTTGAGTAGTAGCATCCTCTTTTCCAGTAGCAGGTTAATAACCTTTCCCCCAGCTGCACTCTTGATTGGCTTCGGCTGTCGGAGGGTGACAGGATACTACAAGTCCAGCGGGTTCCCTACTGTGAAAACGTCCTGAACAACCTCAGCAACAGCAATGGATAGTCCTCGGTCACACATTTATTTTTCCTATTGGATGTTGCTGACTAGAGCTGTGCAATTAGCTGATTTTGAGTTCTGTGGCTAAACTGAAAACCATCAAAATAGATTTTTTTTTTTTTAAACGGACCCAAAATGGTACTTCCCCACCTTTTTTGGCACATTTGAAAAACTAGTTTTGCCTTGAGCAGACCCTGGGTATAACTTGAGATTTGCATACTGCTCCGTGTTGTCAAAGTGGGCTGCAGGCCTGTGCAATGTCCGTCGGGGGAGTACTGTTGGAAGAGGATGGCGTAGGGCAGACGTGTTACCTGGCTGGCTGATCTGGGCTAGGGGTGCTCCTCAGGCTGCATCTGGATCTATTTCCCGAGGTGGCCCCTGCACGCACCCTGCCCTTGAATTTCTAGCCCCTCTCGCAGCCCTGCAGGCCAGATGTTGTGGCTCTGTGGGTCAGATCTGACGCCTGGGCTGTACATTTGACATCCTGATCTAGTGGTTTAAGGCACAGCATGGACCTAGCCTTGATTTCTGACTTTGCTGAAGGCTGGCTGTGTGAATATTAGTAGATCGCTTCACCTCTCTGTGCCACCATTTTGCTGTCTGTAAAATGGGCGTAATGGTTTCTCTGTGTCCCAAAGGGGATGGGAGGCGAAATTCACTCAAGTATATGCAGAGAGAGGTAATTTGCCACGTTAGTCTGAAGGCAGGTTTTTAAAGTACCTGAAAAAAGAAACAAGTAGCTGCCATTCTTCTCTAGTTTGGAAGTCGGTCTCCGACATGCTACCGTGCCCTGCCCTCTGCCTAAGGCGGATGCAGTTCTGCTCCGGAGGTACAAACGACCGTTGTCATCAGTGTATATTGCTGTTATCACTGAGTTTTTGTAAAACCACTGCTGGCTTCATCTGACTGCAGGCTACTGTATTTGCTGTTGGCCAAGTGAATGCTTTGTATGGAAACACCTGCATTTTCCAAAGTATTTATTAGCACACACGGGGCCAGATTTGCAGAGGCGCTGGCTGGGTATTTATGCACCAAATTAGCCAGTCAGGTTTTTCAATAGGAGCCAACCATTTCAGGGCACTGAGCCACTCTGAAAATCCAGACCCAGCTGACAGCGGTAGCTGCTGTTGGATCAAAACCTGGCTTTTATTTAAGAGCCTAAATGGGAATTTCTCCTTGTTTGAAAATGTGGCCCTGGGGCGGGCTGTGCATTTTGGAAAACCTGCCCCACGGCACCTTTCACCCAAAGGTCTTCGAGCACTCTGCAAAGATAGCGGTAGCGATCTCCTTTTTGTAGATGGCAAAACTGAAGGACAGAGAAGTGAAGAGACTCACCCGAGATCACACAGCAGATCTGCTCTAGAGAACGGGACCCAAATTTCCGCAGTCCCGATCTCTTGATATACTGCACGACTCTTCTCGCTAGAAACGGCCTGAAAATAATACGTATTGTCCTTTGGATATTCTGCCTTTAGCCTTCGTTAAAGCTAGAGTTCACATTCAGACAGAGTCCAACGAAACATAATCATATTATGCTCAATCCTTCCTAATTGACATTGTCAACATATGATTTAAAAATCCCATTGGTCATCTTTTATTCTCTGTTAGGCATCAGCTCTGCTTGATTTCCCTTTAATTGCTACTTGAATGGAGACGTGCCTCTGCTTTCTGCTCCACTGGTCATCAACACCATCTCGTGTAAAGATTAGCATGAGAGTCTCAACGTGCTGGTAGACAGGGCTTTGCTTGTGAAACCCAGTTTACATAGACCCAGAGCTTATTCATTATCCAGAGTCCAACTTTTATTCCTCAGAAAATCAATTCAGATTTCCAACTTAAGCCATATGTGTTTAATTTATCATTCAATGTAATGAATTAATCCAGGTTGGTTATTTAAACACCTGGTGCTATTATATAGGGTGTCTGATATTTTTTCCAGGCAAGATGTTTGTTTTTTTTAAAACCTAAAGAATATTTTAGATGAAAAGGAGAAAAGGTTTGGTGAGGGATGGCAGTGATTACAGCAGTGTCTTTGGAGCGAGGTTCACCTTTGCCACTGGCTGAGTTGTGCTACCTTGGGGCAACGCAAAGAAAAATCATAGCTCGCTAATCTATTGGAGTTGTTGGAGTAGGTCAGTGAAATAGTGAAGGAAGGGGAAGCAGTTGAGAGAAACTACCTGATTTTTAAAAAATATGTGACAGAAAGCATCGCGAGTGGTTATTATAGACACTGGGTAATCCTGAGCTGCTAGCGAAGGGGTCGTTAGGAATGATTGTGAAACATATTACGTCACCATTACATCCATCAGCAGATTGCCCTCACCTGGGATACTGTGCAGCTCATGTGGTCGAGAGTGGATCTAGGTGGGATTCAGAGACAGATGATAAACAATGTTGTGTTAAAATGTAAAACTCCATCTCTTAAATGAGACCGGAATAGCAGAACTGTCTATTTAAGAGCGGTGATGAATGAGACTGGAGGTAACACAAGTGCACAAACTAATGAACCAAGTGGAGAAGATTAATTGGGCTCTCCTACTTACCTACCCTCGTATTGCAAGACAAGGGGAGGAAGCTGAGTCTTAGCATCATAGGGCTAGTTGATAAAATTGGAAGGCAGATCACTGAAAACAGAGAAGACATGCTTTGACTGCAGAATGGGAAGTTTTCCTGGGAAACTCCCGGCCAGAAGAAATCAGGGCCAAGAGCACAGTAAGTTTAAAACATGACTTGGATGGTTATAGGCAATTTGGGTATATCTGATATCTTTTATTAGACCAACTTAAACAGTTGGAAAAACATTTTTTAGTAAGCTTTCGGGTTTAAAAACAAGCATGTGACACAGGATTCAACAAAAGAAAGCCCCAAAGTTTGAAAAGGATGTAAGCCCTCGTGCTGCAGGACACAGAACAACTTCTAATGGGCAGGAGCATCTTGTATGGCCAGGGGACTCCATAATAGCTCATTCCTCTGAAATGCCTGCTACGGGCGACTGCCGGACACTGGATGCGGGGCTAGACAGGCCCTAGGTCAGATACGGGGTGGCGGCTCCCCATCGTCCATGCCGCATTGAATGTATTTGCTCCCCAACAGCTTGCAGGGGTGACGCTTAATTATAAAAACACAGAAGACTTCCCATGTCTAAAGCTCTGACCAGCTTCAGCTCAGCTTTTCTGACCCCAAAAACCCTATTTTTGGCAGAGCTGGATTTTTTGGCAGGGAAGGAGGGACGCGGAGCCTCCTCTCCCGCCGTCCCCAGTTCCTTTCGTTCTGCTGTGTCCTGCATTAGGTGTGGCAGGATGTTTTTACCGGCTGGACGTGCAGTGCCCAACATACAGTGAGCTGGGGCTTTGAGTTCATCTTCTGCTGGGCACTTACAGCACTTAGTGGCAGTCTCAAGAGAGAGGTTAAGGATCCAGCGGGCACTGAGATTAACCAGCTCAGGGCAACACTGGTGGTTTTTGCAGCTCTCCTTGCTCTTTCCC
>NW_005841986.1:1424787-1440814 GCF_000455745.1 Alligator sinensis
TAGCTTGCAGCTGAGCAGAGGCCTGCAGTTGCGTCAGCCCAATACCTTCCCCCAGCTCGGAAACCATCAGGAAAGAATTGAAAAGCAGCGGGTGGCACGAGGGTTTGCAAGTCAGCTCCAAATTTGGCCATGTTAAGGCCAGGTCCATTATTAATAAACATGTAAAAAAAAAAATTAAAAAAAATTGTGCTCTGCAAATGGTGCCGTGACGCAGGGAAGTGGCATGCAAAATTAAAATTTCATACGGTGGCCTTACAGTAAAGGTTTCAGGATACATTGCCAGCAAGGCTGCTAAAAATACCCTCGTTATCTAATCTTCCAACTCCGAATCTGACAGAAGATTGCGAGCGGGAAAACAGTTCGGTGTTGCTTTTAGCTGTTTTCCCACTGCTTCCCTAGCCTGTGATTCGGCTTCGTGGCGGTGCCCGGTGTCATTCAGACGGGGACAGCGTTATTCAAAAGTACAGCCTGTCACTGGGAGGAGGAAAGGTTCAGACAAACCGCCGAAGATTTATGACATGGTTTAGATAAGGCCACGAAGGACCCGAGATGAGAAACTTAATGCTCATTTTCAGTCTAACCGCGTTTTCCAGGGCGTGGCGAAAACTTTGCTCCCCCATGCCAGATGGAGAGCAAGGGTTTCTCTTAATTAAATACTTCAAATCCTTTGCTGCAGATAGAGCTGATTTTCCCAAGAAATTAGTGGGATGTGTGATGTATTCTGGGCCACGTGTGCACAGGTTTGGGACCTGATCCAAAACCCAGTTCAGATCAGCAGAAGCATTTCCCAGGACAACATAGGAAATAGGACTTGAGGGACTCTTGGGTTATCACATCCAGTCCTCAGCTGTCAGGCTGCTTGCCCCTGCCGTTTCTCCAATATATTTATAGAGAGCAGTTGTGTTCCCTCTCGGTCTTCGGTTGATTAAGCTAAAGAAGCCCATCTCTTTGAGGCAGCAGCATCATGATGGGCAGGATAAGCGGGGCACGAGCCCTGCGCGCTACCTATTGCTGTTAATCCTTATTTCATCTCATTTCTATTACGAGTCCTCGAGCTCCCCCGTTTCTTCCTGCCTGATATGCCGCTGCTCCTCCAGATCAGCCTCTCTCCAGCCTGATCATTCCCCTTTCATCTTCTTTTCACTGGTTTCTTATTCACCTATAACAGTGCTTGTGCTAATCCCCACTGCTTCCAGCCATTCGCCCAGTTACGTCTGGAGCCCTTCCCTGCTTGCTTGGTCTTTTGCTTGGGGTGCAGATTCCAGTGCATCGGGGCGAAGTTGAGTTATCAGTTTTAATAAATAGTTTCCTTAATTTCTCAAAGTCTGCACGTTTGCAAACAACCTTAGCAGCAGACCTGCTCTTTTCATTTTTCCATTACATTTAATTTTAGGCCTCTAAGCCATTCTAGTCTAGACAGGATCTTCACGATAATATCTGAGCCCCTTCCATGCGTGTAGTTAGCAACGTGACTAGCACATGTCAGCTGCTGTGACAGATGTTCGTCTGTCCATCCTCATTGCCTTCACTAGGTATTGTCAGAGAGAACTTACCCTTGCATTGCTGCCCTTGGTTAGAAGCTGATCAAGGGCACAGGCTCCCTTTGGCTTCAGTGCAAGTTAGACATATGCAGTGGCGAGGGGATGTTAACATGTGGGGTCCTTCAATCTAATATCATTGTATTAATCGAGGCATTTTTATTTCACTGCATGTGCACACATTTTTATTTTGCTGCGTGCACATGCTTATTCCTTCTCCCAGCCAGACGGCAGACTTCTAATCAAATGAAAGGACCAGTTTTTGGAAAATCTGGAGTTGGATTTGTCTGCTTTCCATACAGCCAGAGCTCTGTGATGTCTGACTAGGAGAGCTGCACTCTGGCTCTAGAGCAGTGCTTCTTAACCGGGTGTTCGAGATCCTTTCAAGGGTGCCGTGGGACGTCGCGCGCTGTCAGGCTCGCAAACGTGATTCATGAGAGAACCCCAGAGATTTCAAATAGAAATCCATAGCTGAGGTCTTTCAGCAATGGAAAAAAACTGCTTTATTATTTTTCTGCAGTCAAAAAAAGAGGGCAAGCTAAGAGGTGGTTTTTTCCAAGGGGTGCCCCAGGTCTACCCAGGGGTCCCTTGGGTGTCAAAGGGTGAGAAGCATGGCTCCGGAAACTTATTCTCTCTGGTGGTTTCTTTATGTTGATTTAGACATCTGGGAATAGGTCACTCTCATACAAAGCACTAAAGAGACGTTTGCTTTTAATGATTGATTTTTCACTTCCCACCAGCATCAGCTGGCTTCAGGGAAGCAGCCCCACCTATATGTAGAAAAGCTTTCATTTTCATTACTAAGCATCGAGTCACCCAGATCTCTGCCAGTGAAAGCATTTTCTCCTCCGCTTTTGTTTGCTTTATTTTTCTGTCCTTTGATGCAAGGAGTGTTTCACTCAGCTGCTTTTCCATGCCTGAGTGTAACAGGGTTATTCAAGCTGCCTCCACAAGGTGCGTGGGGGTTAATCAGCCTTATTGGAAGGGAGGAAAGCTGCTTATCACACCCCGAAGAGCGGGCGCTGACAGCTGGGCCTTGTTCAAGCAGGATTTTCTCCGGGTTGCGTTGGCTCTCAGGGAGGCACAGGCTGTTTCTGAACCCGCGGGTTCCTCCTTTCAGAGTTCGGCACCAAGCGGCGCAGCGGGCACAGGACCCTGGGCTTGCCCACGTCTGAGCATCACAACCCCCCCGGCGGAGGGTACTGCAGGGCTGTGCATTGGTGTCCAGGGCTTGGTCTTACAGGGGGACTGAAAACCGGTGGGGGGGGAACGGGAGCGAAGGCGTGGGAATGACTCAAGCGGCGGTGCAGGTGGATGGAAGGGCTGAGCTGTCTGCAGCCTTTCTGGGGAGGCAGGGTGACATCAGCAGCCACATCTCCGCAAGGCCCATTTCTTTCTTTTCTTTGATCTCGTTTCCCTTGGGAAAAGAAGGGGGTGGCTGGTGACTAAAGCTCACACCTACTCTCTTCTGCCTGCTTGGCTGATGAGATAGACGCACCATGGTAACTCGTCTGACACCTCTTCCTCAGCGCCTGCTCCCTTCCCTGCAGATGCACGGGGGAATTAGCCCCGGGGATCCAGCTCCTGGGGAAGTTCGCCTCCTGCGGAGCCAACTAGAAAGCGACTCCCCTCCTTCCTGGTACTGTTAGCACTCAGCACCTCAGGATCACAAAGCACTTCATAAATCTCTGGTAGTTAATTAAGTCTTGCTGTGCCCTGGAGGGGGAGATGTGCTGAGCAGGAACATTGCAGAGCTGTGGTCCCCTAGGACCCTTGTGATTTTTCAGTGCGCGGCACGCCATGCTAAACCGTTGCTTCGTCGCAGGGGCTGGGGGAGGACTGGGATCCTCCTGCTCCAGAAGCAGCATCTTTATTTTGCGTTCAAAGCCCAGGATGAAACGCAAGTGAGGAGATCTGACTGTGCCCAGCAGAGGGCAATCACACACACACACACACACACACACACACACACACTCTCTCTCTCTCTCTCTCTCTCTTTAAAAATGCACGATTGGACACAACAGCTCCGTTTGTTACGTGTCTACCTAGCAGCTCACTAGCAGCTGAGGATGGAAAGGAAGGGAGTTCCATTATCTCCTCGTTTTAAATCTGGGGGAGAGACTGAGATGCTGTGAGGTTAAGTGACTTTCCCAAGGTCGCGCAGTGAGTCGGTGTCAGAGCTGAGCGTGTACAGCCTCTTTCTCCTGGCCGTCTCATCCGTTTACACCTGGCTGATTCAGAGCGAAGAACCAGGCCCCGAGTCCAGTGCTGCGTGCCGGTGGCCTCCTGCAGCCACTAGTCCACGTTCCCTCCTCTCTGAGGTCCCAGTTCATTCAGCAAAGCAGTTAAGCAAGCATTGCAGCTTTACACGCCCATGTCATCCCCTCCCTATTCAGCGAATCACCTAGAGTGTTATCCTGGGGGAGGCTGAGCGTGTGCAGCTTCCAGCGCTTTAACGGCAGCAGAGGATGCTTGGCTTCTTGCAGGATCGTGTCCCCTGTGCACATCCTTCCCTCCTCCTGAAATCCATGACACGGTCACTTCCCCTAGAGCACAGCACACACTTAAGAGCTTCGGCTGCATTGAGGTCTGAGCGAGCTACTTGGCTCCTGGGATTCTGACGTTTCCCATTTCCCTCTCCAAATAAAAGAAGTCAGAAAGGGTTAGGAAAGACATGCTCTTTTGGCCCCCCGGCCACGCACACAGGTACCACTTTCCTCTCGTGTCAGTGCTCAGCCCTGGACATGGGGTTTTGCTGCTGGAGCTGAGTGAAGGTCAGGCTGGCTGTGTCCAGCCTTTGAAGCACTCCCTGAAATGCTTTGCCAGAACACTGCTGAGCCAAAATAGGAATTTAATAATAAAAAGCACTGTTACATGCTGCTTATTGAAACAGGTCTGGCATAGGAGGCTTTCATGGGCAGCTCCGATGGTTGACTGAGCTCAGTAAAGGATGCCAGGTATTTGTGCCCTTGCGTGGGTTTGTCTCGTAGATTAGGATGTGTTAAAAGCAGGGGGCAAGGATTTCTTGGGGGGGGCATATCTTTTATTGGACCAACTATGTAGTTGGGATAAAGTTAGACGAATGCAACTTTGTCCTGACAACCAATGCCTTGTATTCGAAAGCTCATCTAAATTTAACCCGGTAACGTTGTTGGCACAATAAAAGATATTGCCCTAAGAAATCCTTGCCTCTCGCACAATATCTGGGCCATCACGGCTGCAACATCAATCTTACACCAGCATAACTTAAAAGCAGGGGTCATCCTTGGGATAAATGCATTAAGGAGCAACGCAAGGCTCCAGATAGCTGTTAGTGCTGGTAGGTTGTGTCACTCTATTATTTGGATATTTTAAAGCACTGCTGCTTGGTTTCTTTGGACTGCCGTTCTTCTTAGACCCCTGAAAAGCCATTAACTTGTCTGCCTTGGTAATGCTCCATTGTCTTGGCCTTCAGACACATAAGCAGTTTTTCAGGGACTCTGGCAGGATAGAATAGGATCACATTTAGGGATCTAAGAAAAGAGGCTCTGGTCTTTGCTTTGGGAAGCTTCATACACAACATGTAAATAAAATATGTATTATACAGTATAGGGATGGTGTATACAGTATATAGTAAAAGGGGAAAGGGTGTGTACTAAGCATACCGTATGCAGCAAAGGGGGCTTTCCAATTCAGTATGGCCCGGAGGATGTGTGCAATAGAAATGTACTCTCAGGTACTTTTGAAGTACTTGCGGTGAGCTCAGAGGTAGTTGCTTGGTCTATTCATTGGTGTAACTAGGTTCCCAGCAGAGAGGGGGTGGTGTTCAGTGTAAAGATTTGGGTCCATTACTGTAGGCTAGAGATGGTGTTAACTGGTGCAGGTCCACGGGTTTCCCTGGGGGAGGAACTGTGACCAAACACGCGTGGCTTTACCGTGCAAGTCCACAACAGCACAGTCTTGCTTTTCTCCCTGGCCCTCTCACAGCCCCCAGATGTGCTTGTTGCAGCTGCTGCTGTGAAATTCAGCTTTCACGTGGACTGTCAAGTCGTTCTTTCATGTTGGTATACAAGCGTAGAGTCTGCGGGGTTAGTTCGCTCAGGTATGTGCTAGCGGTGCTCAACCTTTCTGGTACAGGGGCCAGATGAGTGGAGCACAGCCGGTCTGCAGACTGAATCTGGCAAGCGGAGCAACCCCATGCACCCGGCTGGGTGCTGGGTCTGGTCTTGCCCACTGGGTCTGTGTCCATCCATGCGCTGGGTCTGGGGCCACGTGCTGGGTGCAGCCCTGCCTGCCAGGTCCAGGTATAATCATAGACAATGAGGGTGGAAGGGACGTCAGGAGGTCACATCTAGTCCAACCCCTGCTCCAAGCAGGACCAGCCCCAACTACATCAGGTGGTTTTGCTCTATGGGCCAGTTCTGGCCCGCAGGCCATGCTTTGAGCACCACTGTCCTAGTCTGGTGGTAAGCGTCCGAAGCACAGGGCTGCTGTTGCCCTGCGAGGACGAGCGTGCCTCATATAGCTCACCGTCAGGAAGTTTTGTTTTCCCGTGTAAGCGCTCTCCTGCTTGACTATTGCCCCAGTTATCTCCTTAAACCCTCCCTTCCACTCCTGGTTTATATTTTTTAAATATTTGCTGATTATAAGATAGCTACTTCTTGACTCACTATTTATCCCAGTTAGATCTACTGTCATCTTCTCCCGTTTCTCCCATCTTCTTCTGAATGGCTCCCCCTTTTAGAAAGTAGGGAGGGTATATATGCTCCTTTATAGACTAAGTAAATCAGATATATGCAGAGAGAGCACAACCATGACAAGACCTGGGATGGGTTTGAATCGTTGACCTAAAGGCAAGAGGCTTTGTATACTTCTACCATTGCTTCTGAGCCACCTATTCTCTCAACTATTACAACCAGTAATGATTATTTATAAATTTCCTTCTCTTGGGCTACACAAAAGGCTATTATAAGCAACACGGAAAGCACCATCAAATATATGGTTTAAGAAGAAAATAAAAAGGAAAAAGGTGTCCCGTATACCAAGCATGTCCCACACAGCAAAGATGGCTTTCCAGTGCAATACGGCCATGCTGATAGGTGCATTAGAAATATATGTAATATACAGATCTTAACGGGCAAAAGCTGTGACTAATGTCTATGGTCTATTTTCATGAATAGCCCCAGTATAGTTTAAGCCTGTGACAACTTCATTTTCATAGCAATGCAAATACAGTATGTAGAGGCCAAGAGCGCTGCATCTAATTTAGCTGTGTTGCTTTAGCAACACCATGCAGGTTGCAAATAGTCTCCTTGGTAACACTTCCTAAGTGCCATTAGATAAGCGGCGGTAATAAACATGGAAGCGGATCATAATGAGAGCCAGGCTCCTGTACAGTGTCTTTTTATAGCTCTGGAGATCATGATTAACAGGGTGGCAAAAGAAGAGAGGAAAAATCTGAAATCTTTCATGATTGTATATTTTGTATGTCTAAAAACCGGAATCTGTTGCTTCGGAATTGCTCTCACTTGGACGGTTTAAACACAGAGGGGGACCGTTTCTTCTCTGCGATGGTACACAGCAGAGATGGACGTGATTCAGCCGCACCTCTCCAGGGAGGATGCCGTGTTAGGCGTGCCGTGGGCATGGATAAAGACAGGTTCCCTGCCCCAGAGAGTTTGACCTATAGGTTAAAAACGAGGGCAGAGAGAAGCAGCAAGTGAGAGAGGGTGGGATTTTGCCAGTTGTGTTTGTTACAGGCCTTTGCAAGAGGTGGAGGTTGAAGATGGACCTGAGAGCGGAGGAGAGCGGGGTCTTGGGGTGGTCACCGACGGGGCGTCCCCAGGGGTTTATCTTCCTCCCTACTGGGATCTTTTTTCCCTGTACACTGCTAGCGAAGCACCTCTCAAATACGAGGCTTGGGCTTGTGCACAGAGAAGTCATCCCAATGTCAATCCTAAAAACATCGCTATTGGGTGCGATGTCCTCAACTCTGGAAGGAGTTGTATCTGCTCCTGATTACTGAAGATTTTCTTTATGGTCATTAGCAATAATATCAGGGTGCTGCAATGAAACCAGATGCATGAAGTGGGCAAGAGGAGAAGCAAAAGCACAAGATTCATCCAGCGATGGAGGAAGCTCAGGAGATCGTGGGGTTCAGTTCGGAGGCTCGGATGAATTTCACGGCTCTGAACCTTTTTCTTTGCATGACACACAAATCGTTTTATTCCAGGAAAGCCCAGTGCTTTACATGGGGTGGTGACTCGCTGGCAACAGGGCAGTTAGTTGGCAAGGATTTGTTACCCCCTGAAAAACTTCAATTTTACAGTGGAAAAAAATGCAAACCCAAAGACTTGGCCAAAGCTCCCGAAACATTGGTTGAATATTGAAAAAGCCTTGCATCCAAAGTGCTGCTGTAGCACCGAATGGGAGTTGTTTGGATTCCTCAAATTCCCGTCCTCCTCTCTGGTTGGATGCTGTTTCCTGCGGTGTACCATCATCTCCTTGGTTGCTGAGCCATTGCCGTGTATCTGCGGGGGGTCACCATGGCCAGAGCGCATCACGGGAGGTATAGGTGAAAGATGTGAGTTTTGAGGTGGCATACGGGCTCAAGTTGCAGCAAGGGAAGTTGAGGTTGGATTGTAGGAAAAACATTCGCACTAGGACGCTAGTGAAGCACTGGAACAGGCTCCCCAGAGAGGTGGTGAAGTCTCCATCCTTGGAGGATTTTAAGGCTTGACTTAAAGCTTTGGCTGGGATGATGTAGTTGGGGCTGGTCCTGCTTGGAGCAGGGGGTTGGACTAGATGGGACCTCCCGAGGTCCCTTCAACCCTCATTTTCTATGATTTTATATGAAGATAGGGCTGCTTGGTGCTCAGAGGCAGGGAAGCTATTCCAGCCTTTTGGCTTGCATTAAAGAAAAGCATGGAGCTGGGGGAGGAGCTGTATCCTCAGGGATTTCCCGAGAATCTCGGGTTTCATTGGAAAACGTTTCTGTACTTGGTTGCAGAGAAAATCATGAAAATGCAAAGCAAGAATAAACGAACAGCTCAGAAACCGGGAGACCAGTAACAACCACTAAAAATACTTTTTACCAGAATATGTATCTCAGGATTTTAAGCCTGTCTCGTGATTCTGGGGCCCTCGAGCTATGATTTTTGATCGCCTGATAGGGACAGGTGACCATGCAAAGTGGAGCTGTGGGAAGAAACCAGTGCCAAGGAGCGACATAAGAACAGAGTCACGGCCAGTTCGAGGCAGAAAAGCGGAAATAGGGAGTGCTTGCGGTATGGAGACCTGAGGCCACGTTTTGCATCGAGACCAGAGGCCACGCTGGTGGAGCTCCAGATCCAAACCTAAACTGGCATCTTTTTAACCTCCTCTTTTTGCAGCAAGAGCTGGGTCAAAACACCTCTTGCAGTGAGGGCAACCGAGGCCCTGATGCATCTTTAGTGGCTTAGGTGCATCCCTCATTTCATTCCTCTAGGCCAGCTCGCTCTGACTTCGTCCACGTGCAATGTCCTGGGTAGCCCCAGCCCCTGCAAACTCCTTCCTGCTCGGTTTGTGCAGAGTTCAGGCAAATGCCGCTGGTGTCTCTTTTCAAGGAGATCTCAGCAAAAAAAAAAAAAAAATCCTCCTGGAATTCATCCGTCTTTATGACCCCGTTATCTCAGGGCCTACATTTTTCATGTCAGCACTAATTAATTTGGGTCCTTGGCCGTTTGTACGTTAAAGGCTGTGCGGGAGAGTCACAATGCAACGTCTGTCTGTGAGATCAGGGCCCCTGGGCCTTCAGCTTTCCAGGGAAGGCGTTGTGTTGTGGCTTGCACGCACAACAGAGAGGCTTGCAGTAGGCCAGGAGGGAAATCCTGCTTCTCCTCTCCCCCAGGAGAGCATCTTGCTGTACTTGTAAAAGCAAAACTCCTGATGTGGATTTACGGAAGCACTTTCTAAGGCTGCATTAGACTGAAATACATAGAGATGGGCATCCCCTATCTGTACCACCGCTAGTCCTGATGGTGCACCGACCTGGAGGGATTTCCCCGAGCGGTCCTGGGGACTTTCTGTGTCACAAAGCAGAGGCTGGATCCCAAGATGCTGGAGCCAAATGTTGCTGCCCTGGGTCCTACAAAGCCAAAAGTTAAATAGGCTTTATGCACAGGATCTTGCGAGGGACCTGGAGGAAAAACACCTCCCTGCTTCAGCCAGCAGCTTGGGGTGAAGTGACTTCTGCCTCCCCCACCTCACCATTTTCTTCCGTGCCTCATGGGCCTGGCATCCTGGGTCCCATCATCCCCCTGCTACAAAACTTTAGACTTTGACATTGTACCGCTCTTGGGTACCCTTATGTCTTTCATTCCCCCTGTTTGGAAACTCAGCTTTAATAGTAAACACGATTTTTCTTATGCAGGATCTGGGGTGACCCACTTCATGTCACCGGTTTTGCAAAGGAGCAAACATGATTTTAAAAATTCAAGGCACTGAATATGTAATAGCATCAGGGAACACTTTTCCATCATTTTGGGTCGTCTGTGTAGAAATGTGCGGAAAGCAGAACTGACTCCCCTGTGATGACATGCCGTTCCCCGGTGACAAAGAACCAGGGGAGCAGGAAGCGTGGTCTGCTCAAGACACATAGGTGAGGAACAACAGGTAAGTCAGATGCAAACTCCTACATCCTAGGGTAGACAAGGGTTTTTGGGTAAATCCAATACCTTTTATTAGACCAACTCAAATAGTTGGAAAAATTCTTCTTTGCAAGCTTTTGGGCACGAACATCCTTCGTCAGGCTGCGGAAGCACCTGCAGATGGTCTGTGCTGTTCCTGGATGGAGCGGTAAAGCAGCCAGGGCGCGTGTTCAAGGCCTGGCATTAGCAGCATGGATAACGTGGTAGAAATCCCAGCATTTGGAAGCTCATTCTTTACCTCTCTGTGCAGTAAATAGAGATGGGCAAAGGCAGTCTTGGTCTTTGCATACCTCATCCAGGGGCTGGGACTTTGCAAAACCAAAACGAGCCCACCTAGGGTGGGTCAGGTCTTGTTCTGAACTAGCACTTTGGGCCTGTCTTTAGTCATGAACGTGGTGAAGCACAACAGTATTTTACAGGATTGAACCTCCTTGCAGCCAACAGCCATTTCCCGAGCGTGGTCCGACCACCCGAGTCACAGCAGAGGCTGTGTACGGCCAGCGCCACTCTCTGACGTGGGTTCGATGCCAGCTCGGCAGAGCCATCCCTTCCCTGCTACCAGTTCGAAGTCCTGCAGCACCTGGGCTTTCCTGGGCACGCTCTCTCTTCCATGCGGACCCTGTGTTAGCTTCTGAGGTTTGCTGGGATGATGGACCGTCGGGATACGTCTGCTGGCCGAAACCAGCAGCTTGGACTGCCGGCAAGTGTGTTTTGGCAGGACCTGGCAGCCTGCAGCTTCCAGCTTGACACAGACCAGTGAGACAAGCATGTTGGACCATTCTTGGGTTTTCTCTAGACCCGGATCCAGACCGTGGTTTGTTTTCTCCATAGTGAAAATTACTGGAGCGGCGAGTCGAATTCCTAAATGTTTTGCAAAGGGAATCCGGGATTCGTACTGGTTCAGGTGATCTCCTATTAACAAGGGCTGATGTGGCACCCTGTAGTGATCACCAGGTTCAGTACACAGGCATGCACGAATGAGAAGAACTTAAAAACAGACACTAATAGTGGAGCAGTAGGCAACGTCTGCACGCCCTTTGTCTTTCTAGGTAACTACATTGCAGCTCCCTAACTTAGGGACCATCTCCCAATCCCCAACTTCCTCCGTCTCCTGTTAGGGAACAGCTCTAAACTATAACTTCTATCACTGCAGAGCAGGCTCTGAATTATGACTCTGAGAATAGCAACTCAGTCCCCACCTTCCCTTTTTAATCCCTATGGGGTAAAAAAGCACGGTAAGCACCATTCCTCCCCCTGGCACAGCATACTTCCCCCTTCACCAGCTGGCACGTGGGAGTCGCACCCACTCTCCGCGTCTACCTGTGCGGGAATGGGAGTTGTAGCTTGGTGGCAGCAATATGGGTCGTCCCTGCATGGGGAATAAATGCAGTGGCTGCTTCTCCCCCGTGGAGGAGTGTAACCACGCTCACGCTCAAGAGAGAGGAACGCCGTTGCTTCCTCTCCATAATCCCATCAAGGTCGTCCCATGGGGAATAAATGGGGAATAAATGCATGTGGAATAAATGCAGTGGCTGCTTCTCCCCCATGGAGGAGTGTAACCACGCTCACGCTCAAGAGAGAGGAACGCCGTTGCTTCCTCTCCATAATCCCATCAACACCGGCTCTGATTTTTGTGACCCCGACTCTCTCGTTTCCAGTGCAGACGGCAAAGAAATCCTTCCCAAGCAATCGGTCACCCTCAAGTGACTCGATCTGGTGCCCGCTCATTCAGTATTCAACACCGAGAGCAGATCATGCTTTGCATTCTCTTCTCGCTAGACCCGCTTATTATCACTTACTGCTGAAATCAGCCCGCATCTCTTTGCAAGCCTCTGCAGCGTATTACACAGACTCGATCGACACCCACACCGGATTTGTCATATTCTCCACGGGATTTCATGAGTCTTCCCCCCCCTGCAATGACAACTGTCCCTTCTGCGCTGGTGTCTTTATTACTAATACATTGATCACTACATGTTAATAATAATGAATCCTTGGCTTTTAACTCCTGCTTTTCATCCAGAGATTAATTGCGTTGTGGAGCAACTCCCTTGAAAACAAGGTTTCTTTTGTGTTTAAGCGTTGGGTTTAGGGGCCTAACTATACGCTCCCAAATTTAGAAGTGTGTTGTCTCGAGCACTTTGTCTAAGCTTGCACAAGAAGAAAGCCCCTGTTTCCTGTAACGTCGCCCTGTGCTTTAGCCAGCGAACACTGATTCCTTTCTAAGCTACAGGCTGTTTTGGGGTATTCCTGTTACTATTTGGGGCTGAAGAACAAATGACTCGGATTAGTCCAATCAGCCTGTCCGCTCCACAATACGGTCACCCGGCAAAGAGGCATCAGGATCCAGCTTCCCATGGGTTGGGTGTAAAGTGGCTGCTCTTCCCCTCCTCTTGCACTTCAGGCATATCTAACTGCAGAGAAGGGGCCAGGGGACCTGTGTTGTACCCTCTTCGAGAGTGTGGCCCCTGAAACACCTCACAGGAGCTTTATCCGTCTTGGATTTATAAACCATTTTAGAGAAAAAGTATAATCTCAGGCCTGCCTGTAGGACCAGGATAGCTTTCTGTTACAGAGCTGAGAAGCTACGTGCAATGTAGCTATCAGTTCATCAGCTCTCAACATTGCAGCTGTAAATTCTCCATCTCTTTTGGAAGTGGATTAGCATTTAGAAATATACAGTAAATTAGATTATACCGGCTCTTAACCATCCTTTATTGTCTATGCTTCATAGGACTTCAGCGGTAACCGTTGGATGCAAGCAAAATGTAATGTGGGCGGTTAAAGTCAATTCTAAACAAAGCTATTAAACAAAAAAAAAGCATCCACTTTCCCACCTAGTAGCTGTATCATGAGCAGCAGTAATAGCTCTCATCAGAGAGTCCCGAGTTGGCCTCTTCTTTCCTCCTTCTTCCTTTAACCCATTTAAAGCCAGGCTGGGGCAAGTGCTGCTTAAGGGCTTGATCTGCCCATCCTCAAACAAATAATCTTGCTCCCTTGGACTCCTTTTGGACTGTAACCCTCTCGCCAGGACCAGGTGTGAGCGGTCTAAGGGTCTAATTCGAAAGTGAACTTGTAGTTGAAGCCCTGCCCTGCCCCCCTGAGCCAGGCTTCTATGTTTAGACCCGAAAAAGTGAAATATAGGGGTCTACTCGATTTGCAGTTTCATGGACTTGGTTCATGAAATCAGCTTACCAAAAAAGCTTACTAAAAATAAAAGGCCGGCTCTCCAGCGCGAGCCAGCGGTCCTTGCTGCCTTGCAGTCCACCCGGGGTGGAGAAGGTGGGGTCCCGGCGGGTGGGGTGGCATGAAGGGCGGCAAAAATCGTGTCATCTCACTGCAATTTAAGTAGGTCCCTGTTTATCATCTGACTTGTTTTGTCCCGGAAGTCTTAGTCGCTGTAGGTATCTTTACACCTGCTTCCGGGGGTGGGGGTGAGGGGGACATTTTAATTAGAGCGGCTCTCGGGAGCCACTCTAATGAAAATGCCTGCAGCGTCCTTGTCTTGTCCCGGAAGTCTTAGTCGCTATAGGTATCTTTACACCTGCTCCGGGGCTGGGGGTGAGGGGGACATTTTAATTAGAGCGGCTCTCGGGAGCCACTCTAATGAAAATGCCTGCAGCGTCTTGTGCATTCAGCATCCCCCCCTTCAAAACGGCGGTGGGGGGCATTTTAACGGCGTTAGTTAAAGCACCCCCGCCACCATTTTGAGATGCGGGGACGCTGAATACACATGACACCGAGGCTGCTGGAGCGTTCTCATTAAAACGCTCCAGCGGACTCGATTCATCGATTAATTGAGTCTGTTCCAATGCATTCAAATTAGAGCGTGTCGAAGCAGGTGTCGAGCATGTGCATAGGTGCCCATTGGAATTGCCGCCCAGAACCGGGACGCTCACAGACTGAAGCCCACTGTAAACCTCCAGATCCAGAAGCAGCCCACCTGGGACCAGAAGTACTGTGGGGTAGCTATCTTAGTGTAGCACTGCCGAGAGGCAGGGCTAATGACCTGAGGCCCAGAGCCACAGGAAGGAGACGATATTGCAGGAGACGACCGGAAGAAGTCTCCAGCAGAAATGTACTTGTGGGAAAGCCAGGGCGAATGCAGGTTGCTTTTTTAAAAGCGCCCCGCGTCTCATTTCAGTTAGTATAATAGCATGGATGGCAGATGTGTATTTGGGTTTAAGGGAAAAAAAGACAGTGCCTTTTTACTTTGCAAAGCATCTTTTGAGCAAGTGCGGTCTCCAACTGCTTTGGCAAGTGAAACAATAAATAATACAATGACTTTCTATTGTTCAGCCTGGCTTCTTCCCTGAAAACCTGCGGAGCCCTAGGGGCCTTGTCTGCGTCAATTAAACTTTGCAATGGTTTCCTACCCTTTCAAGCACCAGTTGCACTCAGCTGATGCTCGTAGTAGTGCGAAGGCTCGTTTCTCTGAGACGCAGGCATCGTCAAGCAGCTTGTCATCTAATTGTGTTGAAAGCAGGTCTTGTGGACGTGGCACCGCCTGTCTACATTAGGACTTCTAACATTAGCCAACCGATGTGGAAAATTCTCCTAAATATTAATTAACGAATCGTTGACAAGCAGCCCGGTCTTCGCAGGTGGAAAGAAGACTAGAGGTGTGAAGACTTACTACTACACGACACCAAAAGGAGGGGAAAGCAGGCGCCACTCGCTAGGCGCACGAGTTCATTTCTGCTTTAATAGTTGTATGGATGTTTTACAACCCACTGGTTGTTGTTTGTCACCAGTTTGGAAGATGAGCGTTTACTGGGAGTCGGGACCCAGCTGAATCCGGCTCTGTTTAATTACTGTTTACACAGTGCTAATTTGCAAAGCCATCGTTTCTGAAATGGATGCGCTCCGTTCCAATAAATATTTAATACTCCCATCTGCCATGGTTGGGTTTGTTACCAACCTCGTCAGATAAAGTATAAGGAACAGTTGTTTGATGCTGACACACAAAAAAGATCTAGAGAGCCTCCTGGGACAGAAGTCTAGATTGTACTTGGTCTGCTCCTTCAGGACACAGAATAAAAGAAAATCATTTATTTAGCCCTGGAGTATGCTTGTCTTTAAATTAAACATGCATCTTATTTACCCTGCATATTGGAGAGAGGTTTAAATCAGCAAGAGCCATAGGAAGGTTAAATCTTGATTTCACAAAGAGGATATATTTTAAATCCTATCTTGCAGCGTAAGAACGAGGCTCTTTCCCTGGTATAATCGGGACTAAATCCATTCACTTAATTGGAGTGATTGCTGTAAGCAGGTGGAGAATCAGGCCCCATATTGCCAGTGTGGGACTGGCTGTGGTACTGGGTTGGGGCTACTGGCTCTGTCAAGCTTTTGAGCAATGGGAACAAAATATTTCCAGAAGCCAGTGCATGCTGAGACTGAGCTGATTGCTCCTGAGCTAATAACCTCCGTGCGATTATAAGTGCTCCTGGACAGGCCTAACTATAACCGTGTGTGTCATCCCATTCACTTCAGTGGGGCTAATGATATCGGTAAGGTTAAGTCTGAGGGTCTGCTAGATTTGCTCCTCAGTTTGATGTTGGTCTGAGAGAGGTGGGGTCCAGGTGTCCAGACCCAGCTCCAGCACAGTCCTGCAAGGTGACCTTGGACAAATTGCTGAAGTGCTGAGCACGGTGATTGCCTGTCGCTTAGTTTTTGTGTCTCCGTTTCCCCAACTGCGACCCGGAGATAGCCATAAATGCCTCATTTGGATATTGCAAGGACTAGGTAACGCTTGTAACCCTATGCGTTGTTACCAGTTGATCTGGAATATGTAGAGTCACCTTTTTTTGAGTAGGGAAA
>NW_005841986.1:1440845-1446789 GCF_000455745.1 Alligator sinensis
CTTATACAGTGAAGAGATTGACAGCTCTCCTACCGGATGGAGAATGGGGCAGGGGGAGACAATGTAGATGGGGTAAGGAATAGGGAAAGGAAAAGGGAGAGAACAAGGTAGACAATCTGAGTTGTTTGGAGATGTTTCGTAGTTTGATCTCAGCAAATTCTGGTTTGCATTAGTGGCTCGCAGAAGGCAACACGGGCGAGGATTCAGAGACCTGGACAAATTGGACCAAAAGAAATCTCATGAAGTTCAATGCATTTCTTGCATGGGGGATGTTCTTTGCACAGTGGTGTTGGGCGTGATCCTCAGGGCCAGGCTGAGGCCAGCCCCCTTCACGCGCTGGGTAAAGAAGAGGCTGGTTGGAAGGGGGAGCCTGCACGTCTCTCAGTTTGCTTGGGCAGATTTGCAGGTGGGCACGTCCCGATTTCAGTCCATCTTTCCACATCTGGATAAGGGATGTGCGGAGATGCCAGTTCCTCTGTTTCACCCACTGCATAACAGTGACAGCTGTTTATAGAGCACAAATGTGCAGCAGGCTTCTAGGATGTATGTCTGGATATTAACTCCAATAGGAAGAAGGTGATTTGATATAAAGCCAGGCTTGAAAGCTAAAAGATCTAACACTTTAGTGGCCAGAACAGTGGGCTTGGGGTCAGGACTCCTAAATGTGATTACCTGTCTGTGATATAGGAGGTGGCGATACTTGTCCACCCACCTGGGACCAGGGGAGCGTTGAATAATTGATATCCATAAAGCACTTTATGGATAGAAATGCTCTGGGCCAGGGCAAAATGGCATTGTTATCAGTATAGCACATAGCCCTTGGTAATTAGTGCGGCTTTGCTGTATTGCTGCTTTAATTATGTTGAATTAATGTGTTGTTCCAGCAACATGCCTGTCCCTCGAGGCTTGGCCCAATCTTTCTAAAGAGCTGGATATAAAATTACAACATGTTCCTCCAGCGAGACCATGTTTTCAGAGTGTTATGACAGCTTTTTGGTGACACGGAAGTTTCCTTTTAGCTTGAGCAGATACCAGACATTTTCCCTTGGAAAAAAATCAAAATCTCTGCATATGTTCAAGCATAGCATCACGAGACTTGTGGACATTTTATATCGCGCTACTTAATGTTGGCATGGTCAGAACCAAGCCTCTTGGTGCAGTGGCGCTTGTTGGGTAAGGATGGGTTAATATTTGCAGGTGAGCCCCAGCCCTAAGATGCAGCAGAGAGCTCGGAGGATGATTCAGAAGGTGCTCTTCCCCACGGGCTCGTTACCAAGGTCCCCCCATCTGGTCTCCGCTGAGCACTTGGTTTCACTGGGCTGGAGCAGAGGCTCGGAGAAGTGCAGCAAATGAACACCCACACCTGGTACCTGAGCAAGCCTCCGCACTTTCTGTAAGAGCAGATGGTGGGCTTGCCTTGTTTGAACAACTCAGCACTTCGGTGGACAGTGGAGTCTTATTGGGCAAGGCTTCCCTTCCTGCGGAGAGGAAAACCCACTGCAAGTTGGTTCTGTTTTCATAGGCTGTGGAGGTAGAAGGGCTAACTCGGCTCCAAACTGCTAGTTACTTATATTTGTCAGGCTGGATCATAAAATCAAAGAAAATGAGGATTGGAAGGGACCTTAGGAGATCAC
This sequence comes from Alligator sinensis, assembly GCF_000455745.1. Taxonomy (NCBI): domain Eukaryota; kingdom Metazoa; phylum Chordata; order Crocodylia; family Alligatoridae; genus Alligator; species Alligator sinensis. The sequence goes on from NW_005841986.1 coordinate 1,442,480, forward strand.
ATCTAGTCCAACTCCCTGCTCAAAGCAGGACCAGCCCCAACTACAGCATCCCGGCCAAGGCTTTGTCTAGATGGGTCTTGAAACCCTCCGAGGATGGAGATTGTACCACCTCTCTAGGTAACCTGTGCCAGTGATTTACTACCCTCCTCATGAGAATGATTTTCCTAATATCCAACCTCAACTTCCCTTGTTGCAGCTTGAGCCCATTGCTCCTTGTCTTGTATCTGCCCCCGCTGAGACCAGCCCAGCTCCGTCCTCTTTGCAGCCCCCCTGCAGGGAGGTGAAGGCTGCTATTCAATCCCCCTCCGTCTCCTTTTCTCTAAACTAAACAAGCCCAGGTCCCTCAGCCTCTCCTCACCAGTCTTATCCTCCAGCCCCTGAACCATTTTCATTGCCCTGCGCTGGACTCTCTCCCATGTGCCCACATCCTTGCTGTAGTGGGGCCCACAGCTGGACACAGGACTCCAGATGTGGCCTCCCCAGTGCTGAATAGAGGGGAAGAATCACCTCCTTCCATCTGCTGGCAACACTTCTACCCATGCAGCCCAGGATGCCGGTAGCCTTCTTGGCACCAAGGACACACTGCTGGCTCCTGTTCAGCTTCTTGTCCCCTGTCCCCCCAGGTCCTTTTCTGCAGAGCTGCTGCCCAGCCTGTCACCCCCAGCCTGCACCGGTGCAGGGGTTGCCCCCTCCTCAGTGCAGGACTTTGCACTTGTCCTTGTTGAAACTCTGAGATTTCTTCTGGCCCAATCCTCCATTTTGAAGGGGATGTAATCAGAGACTTCGTTCCTTTGCTTCCTTGTCTTTCTGCTTTGGAGAAAACCGAACCCCTGGCAAGGACTTTTTCCTTTGCTTCACTGGGGGATTCCTGCAGAGTTTTAGTCTAGCTGGGGAAGCTCTTCCCGACTTCTCTCTTGAGCAAGATCACCAGGCGGGGATGTGCCCCCCTCTCTCACGTCACGCACTGGCACAGTTGCTATTTATTGCCCCTCTCGTATCCTTTTCTCTGCTCCCTGCCGTCTGTTTGCATCTCCACACCTTGCAATGTGTGGTCCTCCCTTCCTCTCCTGAAGACTGCACACTACTGAAATTGGGCTCAGGAATGGTCTCCTGAGTGCCCTGCAGCTGGCTTTAGGAGCTCCCTGCTCAGGCTTGCACTATTGCATTTCCAGCTGAAAGGTTGCACATCCTATGTTATACAGTTCTCTTCATTTCTATTGCTCTTCTCCTCCTCACCCCTCTTGGGGGTCTCTGGAGTCATCCCGTGTTGAGAAACACTGAACGTTTCTGTATACCGAGCTCTTTGTAGACCCAACATTGTTATGTGTATATACATTTGGCTGCTGTACCACTGGAAATATGATTTTAACAGTCGTGAGACAGATGGGAACCCTGTAAATATGAATTCATAGCTTCGATAATCTTTTTAGCATCATACTCAAATTACTGCCCAGAGCTGCTTTCTCGTGTTCTCTTGATTGTGAAAAGGCCAAGCGGCTTACTCCTAATGGAGCCCTAATGAAATTGCCTCCAGTAGCTTTTATGTCATGTGGTTGGATGTAATCATTCCAGCTAATGCGCTGGAGATATGGGCATCCGAGTTCATCTCAATGCACTTCATGCAGCCGTGGCTGCAGTGGATGGAAGGGACCTTTCTTGAGGGGCTTATATATAAATCAACCAAACAATAATACTTTTGGATTAAAAGTAATCCAAATAGATTATAGAGCAAGCACTTGGATTGTCCCTGCGATGGCTCTTTTCTTGCATAGCCAAGTGACTGAGGCAGCTTTTTGGGGGACTTGTTTTTCATGGCAGGGCATTGGCAGGGGGTTAATGTCTGGAGAAGAACGTAGAAAATATCAAATGTGTGCAGTGTTTATGCTGATACACGGTGCTTAGAGAGCCGAGTCTTTGAGGGGGAAGGGGCTGGACATTGCTGGATTAATCACGAACCAGCCTCAGAGGCTAAGTACAGACAATCAAAAAGCCGGACGCTGAACTGATTTAATCTTTGCAGGTTAGTCTAAGCTGCGTAGATTGAACCGATAAGCAAATGAACACACATTCACTTTTGATTCCACATGCCTGCAGTGGCCCAGGCCAGAAGCGGGGGGACGCTAGAGCACGCCTCCCTGCTCAGCTGGAGCAGATGGCTTGGGCCAAGACTAGCCCACCCACCCTGCAAGAGGGGATTAACGGAGGAGATGCAAAGCATCCTGGGATGCTGTAGGACTGAGTTAACTTGAATCTGGAGCGTATCTGGGACAGAAGTTCAATAAACCAATTGAACCTAAATCGGTTTAGTCTGATACTACATCTATCCAAGTTTATCTTAAACCAGTTTCGGCCATTTTACATTTCTATTGTGTTGCAGATTTGAACCAGTTTCTGACCACTTATACTGGTTTCTGGGTAGTTTCTGTCCTGCTGCCAAATGTGTGGACCCGTGGGGAGCCCCACAGCCCTGATGGCATGGTTGGATGACAGCGGTGGACTGCCCCTGTACTGGATCAGGCCAGCGGACCAGCCCTGCAGGCCCAGGCTGCTCTGTCCCATTAGCAAACGCCGAGCCGTCCCAGCCTCAGACTAGCTTTGCCCTTGGTGCTTCATACGATGCTCCAACAGACATAGGGCTACACTCTGGCCAGGTCCACTGGGGCAACTGGAACGACTCCGGATTGACACCAGTATGAAAGAAGAATTTAGCCAATAATAATCTTTTTTTTATTTTTGGAGTTGCTATTTTTTTCAAGGATTTAGAGAATTCAGATGGCGATTCAACAGCCTGTGGCATAAATTCAGTGGGCTCCGAGGCAGTTTGGTTGAAATTACTTTGGTTTAAATGTGGACCAATTCCACTTTGTTAATGCATGTTTGCAAACGTGTCACGGAGGCCCGCAACCGGCTCTGCGAGTTTTCAGACTTGCGTGATTTCCCCGGGTGGCAGTAGTCACGCTCCTAGGATCCAGAAGACCGATTATATTGCCTTTATTTATTTAGATGATAAAGGCAACAAGGCTGCTTTGTTGCCCTGCTTCCACCACGTCATCAGGAAACGATGTCTGGAGCTATGGGGTATGATTTATGTCATGGAAGACAGGACCGCTTGCATGATACACCACAGGGGCTGCATCGTGGTGCGAGTGCCCCGACACTGGCCCGATTGTGTTGCTTTAGTCAAGGAAGCGAATTTCCTTAGATCGTATGTTAGTGTTCTGCGAAAACCAAAGGCAGCCTGGAGAATAACGCATCTTTAATACCGTACGTCCTGGGTGTTCAAGAAAGGTTGGTACCGGCAGGAGTTTCCTAATAGAAATCTGGGGGAGAAACCGTTCTGTAAATAATAATCAAATACCCCAGCCCTGACAGTTCGGCTCTAGCTTGAGTAACGTGGTGACCGTATCGGTCTTGACACTGAAAATGGGACAGTGCGGGAAGTTCCTCTTGTCCTATTGCCCACGTTCTTGCTCAGCGATGTCCATCGCTGCACTGAGGACCGGCACGGAGCCGGGGCACCACGAAACCTTTGTGTAAGCTCTGTTAAGTCACGTCTTGCCCTCCCGGTGAATGTTGCCCGTTGTCGGTGCCTTCTCACGCTCAGCTGGAAAGCACCAAGCATCAAGCTCTCAGGAAATAATGAAGTGGGAACTTGGAGCACTTGGCTTCCCCCTCAGTCTTGTGTCGGGAGTTTCATAGATTTCATAGACATCAGGGCTGGAAGGGACCTCGGAAGATCATCGAGTCCAGCCCCCCGCCCAAAGGGCAGGAAGCCAGCTGGGGTCATAGGATCCCAGCAAGATGAGCATCCAGTTTCATTTTGAAGGTGTTCAATGAAGGCGCTTGAACCACCTCCGGTGGCAGGCTGTTCCAGACCTTGGGGGCTCGGACAGTAAAGAAGTTCTTCCTTATGTCCAGCCTGAAACGATCTTGAAGTAGTTTGTGACCATTCGACCTCGTCATCCCTTGGGGCGCTCTGGTGAACAAACGTTCCCCCAGATACTGGTGGTCACCCCTGATAAACTTGTAGGTGGCCATCAGATCACCCCTGAGCCTGCGCTTTTCCAGGCTAAAGAGCCCCAGGGCTCTCAGCCGGCCCTCGCAGGGTCTGCTTCCCTGACCTCTGATCATGTGCGTGGCTCTTCTCTGGACTCTCTCAAGCTTCTCCACATCCTTTTTGAATTGTGGAGCCCAAAACTGGACACAGTACTCCAGCTGCGGCCTCACTAAGGCCGAGTACAGGGGGAGAATGACGTCCCGGGATTTGCTTGAGAAGCATCTATGGATGCAAGCCAGCGTTTCGGTCGCTT
>NW_005841986.1:1446952-1449911 GCF_000455745.1 Alligator sinensis
CAGGCTAAAGAGTCCCAGGGCTCTCAGCCTGTCATCGTAGGGTCTGCTTCCCTGACCTCTGATCATGCGCGTGGCTCTTCTCTGGACTCTCTCAAGCTTCTCCACATCCTTTTTGAATTGTGGAGCCCAAAACTGGACACAGTACTCCAGCTGCGGCCTCACTAAGGCCGAGTACAGGGGGAGAATGACGTCCCGGGATTTGCTTGAGAAGCATCTATGGATGCAAGCCAGCGTTTTGGTTGCTTTACTAGCCGCCGCATCGCATTGCCGGCTCATGTTCATCTTGTGGTCAATGATGACCCCCAAGTCTCTTTCTTCCATAGTGCTAGCCAACATAGCACTGCCGAGCCTATAAGGATGCTGCGGGTTTTTTTTCCCAAGGTGGAGAACCTTGCATTTATCGGCGTTGAACACCATCAGATTCTCGTCCGCCCACTTGCTGAGCCTGTCCAGGTCAGCCTGGATAACCTGCCTGTCTTCTGGTGTGGATGCTTTTCCCCAAAGTTTGGTGTCATCGGCGAACTTGGCCAGTCCGCTTCTGACTCCAGTGTTCACATCATTAATGAAGATGTTGAACAGTATGGGTCCAAGGACAGAACCTTGGGGGACCCCACTGGTCACAGGGTACCACGATGAGTGACTTCCATCAATTACTACCCTCTGGGACCGACCCCGGAGCCAATTTTCCAGCCAGTGGATCGTGGAGGACCCAAGGCGACAATTGGCCAGTTTCTCCAAGAGGCGATCATGGGACACCAGATCGAAGGCTTTTTTGAAGTCAAGATATATGACATCAATCTCTTCTCCCTTGTCCAGGTGATAGGTCACCTGGTCGTAGAAGGAAATGAGATTGGTCAAGCAAGACCTACCCGCAACAAACCCGTGCTGGCTATCCCTTAAGATGTTGGCGTCAGCCAGTCCATTAAGGATGGCCTCTTTAATAAACTTTTCTAAGATCTTCCCCGGGATAGAAGTCAGGCTGATGGGCCTATAGTTAGCCGGATCCACTTTCCTCCCTTTCTGGGAGGAAGTTAAATGACATCTCTGGATTGTGTGTAGTTTTTGTTGATGAATGTGTATGCTCAGGTCGTAGTCCTTCTGTTGTCCAAATTAAACAGGTTTAAAAGGAAATAGGGATCTGACACGAAGAACAGATGATACCATTTTCCAATTTGTTAAGTCTGTTTCTACTCCCGTCTTGCTCTAAGTGGACTACATTGCTGCAACACAAAACCTGTGCAAAGGCTTAGCTCTACTTATATTGCTATAGCAGCAGACAGGTATAACAGTTAAATGATAGACTGTTTTAATATACCGTAATACTAGTGTAACGGTTGTGTCTGTCTACATCCAGAGATGCACATAAACTTGACTAAGAAGCATTGAGGACTGAGTGGAAGGGCTTGTGCCGATTCAGGTGGGCAGTGCTGGCTTCACCATGTTGTCTTCCTGTTCTCTTTCTAGCAGACCCCACCATTAAAAACGTGGAATTATTTTGCTTCGGGGCAAGATTCATTGGCACGAGACACCAGTTCTGGTCGGAACAAGGCTGCATTACTGCACTCAGTGTCTTTCTTTCCAACTGGGAAGCACTTTGGGATGCCTTGAGATCCTCTCGAGGGTGCCCTAGGGCGCCAAGCAAAGTTAGCACTCGTAGGTGTGCAAACCCAATTCATAAGACAAACCCAGAGATTTCAAATAGGAATCCGTAGTGTTATTATATTATTACTTATATTTGCTAAAGAAGCGATCTCAACTTGCTCCCATTAAAACCAAAGGCAATATCCTCATGTCCAAGAAGGGAAGGCAGAATGGGTCTGAAACAGGCAGCATTGTTGGAGTTTGCACTATGGCCGGCTAAGAGGCCACCTTTGGGGTCCTGGTATCCTTGTGCTTGGTGCTGTACAAACACAGGAGGGTGAAGTCTTTGCCCTGAAGACCTTGCAGTCTGGGTGAAGAGAGGTCTGTGGGTCCTCTCCCAGCCTGCCGGAGTGCTAGCCTGTCCGGTTTACATGCATCTGTGTTTTCTATCTTGCCGCTGGGCACCTCTGCGTTGAACCTCAAGAGCCCTGGGGTGGTTTTTTTTAAATGCAAAAATTAATACAGTGAAGTTACCAATTAGGTCAGGAACAGAATAATATTGCTTCCAGCTTTCTTAGAAGTCCTGGAAGCAGGGGAGAGCAAAACTTTACTGTATTTGGCAGCTCCCCGTGCAATTCTATCGCTGTGTTTTAAACAAATTAAACATAATTAATGCACCCTGGCAGCCCCTTTGGAAATCTAAAAGTTAAATGCTAATAACCAAACTAGTATCAGAGACTTTTGTGCCTTTCTTCTTCATTAAATCTTAAATCATTAAAATCTCAGCCTTACTATTCAGAGCTACCGAAGAAGAAAGCAGCTGTTCACATTTAATAACACTTCGGTATTGCATTCTCCCCACGTTTTAGCCAGCTTTGTCGCTGGGCCACGGCTTTCTTGTGATACCATAGGGCGCACCTTGCAAAGATCCTCTCTTACAGGATTACTTCGGGCCTGTCCCTCGACGCTTGCTGCTATGCTGTTCTTTGGACTGGGTCTCGTCCAAGCTTGAGACGAGTCTGAGCTTCAGAGTTGTGGGTCTAGGTCTGAATTTTTTCAGGGTTCCCGCAATGTCCGGATTTGAGGTTTGGTTCCAGCCTCTTTCTCTTTCTAAGCTCTGCAAGATTGGGTCTCGTCGTTGAGAACAGCCCCCGGGGAAAGCTCCATGGTGGTGCAGATTCAGGAAGGACGGTATTTCTTCCCAAGTCCATACCGAAGCGGTGTGTGGCGTTGGAAACGACATCTTTAGGACCTGATATTTTTTGCACCTGTTCTCCCCGTAGTTATTATTTGATAATGCATTTATTATTGTTTGGTAACTACTTACCTTATGCTTGAATTCACTGGCAGTCCTGCAGTACTGAGTGGCTGGGTTCCC
>NW_005841986.1:1449921-1471183 GCF_000455745.1 Alligator sinensis
CTTGGGAACGGCCCCGCCGTATAAAAGGAGATTTGCTGTCGGTGTGATTTATGGCTTAGGCCCTGGCCTGGCGCTGTGGACACCTGGGTTGTATTGCTTACGGTGTCACAAACTGTTGTGAACTCCGGCAAGTGATATAACCTCTCTGACCCCCGCGCCTCCGAGGCCCATGTGATAGTTTGCACCCTGGGGCACCAGAAGAGCCGAGGGGCTCGAGCCCGTGGCCACGTAGAGCAGAGCAGGGTTCACCTGGCTCTTGGCGGTGACACCTGCCCCGACGCTGCTTCCTGAGACCGGCGGCTCAGAGCACCCCCTGCCTCACCTCTCCTGTTCGGCATCTCTCTGCTGAAGGCAGCCGAATTGATGCTTGAGTTTTTCCCTCTCGTTGCCTTAACCAGCGATGATAAATACTAAACAGAGACGTCCCCGGAGGGCTTGCTGTACGTCGGGAGGCAGATCGCTTTCCTCCCTTTGCACGAGGGTGTATTATTAATGGGAGGTGTGTGCGAGCTGACAGAGGAGGATCTAACGCCAGGGGCACGCGCCAATTTGACAAGCTTGCCGATGCTGCCTGGCGCGTTGGCACCCGGCTTCATTGCGCTGCGTTCGCAGGCTCCACACGATGGGCAGACGCGTCGGGGGCTATGACACACCATGGGAGTTGAATTAAGTCTTCTCATTAGCTTGACCTCCCCATTGAGTTTAGCTGCAAAGCTCGTTTGCAACCTGGACTGTTGTATTTAAATCTGGGCATCCAATCATTGGAAAGGCTGACAAAGATGGAGGGAGTTCAGAAAAGAGCAGCATATAATTATCAGAGGAACTGAAGGGTTTGGCTGAAGAACAAGTTATAAGTGCTAAATATGGATAACTTGGTCAAGGGATGACTAATGGGCACCACAGACTTGACGGGCATAAATATAAAGGAAGAGGAGGAATGAGAGTGGCTGGCTGGGCCATCGCTAGGAGCAATAGGATGAGATTAAGGGGGGAAATTAAGGTTGAGTATTGGGAAAATGTTCTGACAAAGTGCGTTCAGCTGCAGAACATGTGTATTAGGCTGCCGTAGGGAAGTGGCAAAAGCCAAAGTGCTCATGACTCTTAAAAACTAAAGTAATGAAAACCTTAGATAATGTACTTCAGGGCACAGTCCTTTGCTGGCAGGCTTGCTGATTGGGAGGCCAGGAGGGACTGCTGCGTCCTTGTAGCGTGACCTCCGATATAGACGGGCAAAGTGAATTTTGTAAGTCAAACTTTCAGCTCCTTAACGAAGGTTAAACTTGAGAGTGTCGCCACTAGGACTGGAGTCCTCCCCTGTCGCCAGCCCAGGAGGAGGCAGGCCCTGCCTTGCAAACAAATGTCTCCGTCTTGCCCCCGTGCCCCTTTGCTGCTCTGAATCCCCCGTAGCGGGAGAAGGGAGATCAGCTTTCCTGCTGTGAACGGTGCCGAGGACACAGGCAGCTATTGGCCCTACCAGCCTGAGATCAGCCTTCTGGGATGAGATACCTCAGTCCCGCACTTGATCCAGGACTGCAGAGTATATAGCCTTTTGGGTACGAGTCCGGCACTTGTCACAGGGAAGTCACTGAAGGAACACAACTCAATGCCTTCTTCGCCTCCATCTTCACAGGCAAGGGCAGCTCCCAGACGACTGCACCGGGCAGCACTGTTTGGGAAGGAGGGGAGCAGCCCTCGGTGGTGAAAGAACAGGTTAGAGACTATTTAGACAAACTGGACGTGCACAAGTCCATGGGGCCGGATGGGATGCACCCAAGGGTGCTACAGGAGCTGGCTGATGAGACTGCAAAGACATGGGCCATCATCTTTGAAAACTCATGGTGATCAGGAGAGGTCCTGGATGATTGGAAAAGGGCAAATATAGTGCCCATATTTAAGAAAGGGAAAAGGAAGATCCAGGGGACTACAGACCAGTCAGCCTCACCTCAGGCCCTGGAAAAATCACAGAGCAGATCCCCAAGGAAACCATTTCCAAGCACCTGGAGAAGTGATTAGGAGCGGTCAGCATGGATTCACCAGGGGCAAGTCCAACCTGATGCCTTCTACGAGGAGGTGGTGGCTCTGTGGATGTGGGCAGACGGGGGGGATGTGGTGTACCTGGATTTTAGCAAGGCTTTTGATACGGTCTGCCACAGCATCCTTGCAGGCAAGCTAAGCAAGTACGGGCTGGATGAATGGACTGTACGGTGGATAGAAAACTGGCTGGAGCATCAGGCTCAGAGGGTAGTGATCAATGGCTCAATGCCTAGCTGGCAGCCGGTATCAGTGGAGTGTCCCAGGGGTCGGTCCTGGGGCCGGTTTTGTTCAATGTCTTCATCTACGACCCTGGAAAATGGGATGGAGTACAACCTCAGCAAGTCTGCAGGTGACACCAAGCTGGGGAGAGTAATAGATATGGCAGAGGGCTGGGCTAGGATTCGGAGTGACCTGGACACACTGGAGGATTGGGCCAAAAGAAATCCCATGAGGTTCAACAAGGACGAGTGCAAAGTGATGCACTGAGGAGGGAGCGATCCCCTGCACCGGTGCAGGCTGGGGGTGACGGGCTGGGCAGCAGCTCTGCAGAAAAGGACCTGGGGGACAGTGGGCAATAAGATGGATAGGAGACAGCAGTGTGCCCTTGGTGCCAGGAAGGCAACCGGCATCCTGGGCTGCATGGGTAGGAGCGGTGCCCGCAGATGGAAGGAGGTGATTCTTCCCCTCTATTCAGCACTGGGGAGGCCACAGCTGAGAGTCGCGCACTGGCAGGACATGGCACATCCACCCTCTACCGGTCCGTCCTCCACAGGATAACCTCCCACTAATAGCCTCAGCTTGTTGCTGAGCTCAGTGTGGGCTCGGGTGGAGGAAGTCAGGGTATTGCCCTGAAAGGCTGGTGTTCAAATCTCCTGGCAGCACCTGGAAGGGAAGATGCGGAGCTCTAGCACCCGTGAAGCCTGGAGCAGTGTGTGCTGTCAGTTGTTCATCTTTTCCTAGGTTCATTTTAAAAACTAAACCAGAAAACCTCGGCCTTTGGAGGTGGCTGAACCTGCATCGATCGGAAATCAGTGTGGACGTGGGGCCTGGGAAACTTTCTCCCTCTCCTCCCGCCTTTGCAGAGTCAGACTGCTCCTGCTACCCTCTCGTTGCCTTGGGCATGGACACCGGCTGCACTTTTCCTCCTCTCCTCCCCCCTGGTTCTGGGCATCACTCCTCCTCCCTCTACCTTACAGTATTCAAGGGGCAGGAATTGGCTCTTCTCCTCCCATGCCCAATTAAATCTGTGAATCATTGCAGAGCCTCTTTGGTTATTCCCCCTCGGCAGCCTTCAAACCCACTGCCTGATCTCTCTGAATTGTTCTCCCTGCTTTTTCTCGCTTTCCTGACTTCCTTTCCACAGTTTAGGCTTAGCTTGCAGGCATGCATAAAGTTTGACCAGAAAGGAGCAGAGTTCTTGCTTTGCTTTTGTTTTAGCAGCCTCTAGTGGGGAACGTGGCAAAATTGGACGGGGCTCCAGCCTTCCCTAATAGCAGTGGTGCTCAAGGTTAATTTTAGAGTCCAGGCAACCTATAGAAAATGCCAGCTATGAGCTTCCACTTGTTTCTTGACTACAGAAAAGTAATAGAGCAGTTTTTGTGCTGCAAAGGACTCAGAAATACCACGGCAGGGCAGACCCTATGGATCCCTATTGGAAATCTCTGGGCTTATTTTGTTTGCACCCCAGGCAGTGCTAATATTGCATGGTACTTTTAAAAGATCTCCTGGCACCCCAGGGTGCCATGACATCCTGGTTGAGAATCGCTGCCTCCTGGCAACTTGGCTGGCTTCTTTTAGGAGAGTTGTCCATCGGCGTGAATATGGGCCAAGGTCTCTGAGTAGCTCATTCAGCATGTCGCAAGTGCTGCTGCTTTCCCTGAATGGAAGAAGAGGGCGTTTTTTAAGGGACATGGGCGGCTTTTAGATACAGGGGGTGGGATAAAGTTATGGGGAGGTGAGTGCCTGAGTCACTTGTATGAGTCACTAGTAGTGGGCCGAGGGGGGTTTGTGTTGTGAATCAGAAGTAAAAAGTACAGCCTGTTCTCTCTGCTCCAAGAGAGGAAATAATGGACGGCTTCAAACAGCAAATTACTCCTGGAAAAACAGGCTACTGAGCTTGCTGCAGAGTGTAATAATGAATAGCTGTGGCCCACGCTAACCTCCGTATACCGAGGCACCCTCCCCTTCTGCAGTGCTCTGGCCTTATCGTACTCCTGCGCAACTCTCTGTGATATCTGCTTTCAGATCCCTCTGACTTTTGCTGGAGTAGAGGTGGTGGTGTGCAGGTGCCATGCCCACAGTCCTGCTGCCATTGAAGTCTGTGGTAGGAAATGCCTGCTGGTTCGGGATACTTGGGTCACTCCTGTAGACCCGAGGTGCTCAACCACGTGGGCCATATTCATTGCTCGTGGTTTCCCTTGAGCATCTTCAACTGCATTTGGACCCTTGTCCTTCGGATGCTCACCAGAACTGAGTCTCCAGCCGTGCTGAGAGCACAAAATCTGGGGAGATCCTGCAGGGAACACTTTCTTGTTAAGGCAGCATGGGGCGTGCAGACCTGTGTTCCCACCCGGTTTCTGCTGGGGAATTACAATGTGAGCCTGGTCGAGCCACGTGCCCCTCAGTGCCTCCATTTCCCATTAAGGAAATGAGAATATCTCATTTCAAAAGAGCACCTGGAGCTGTGATTTATACTTTAAGTAACCCCCTTCTCTCTGGAGATTTACATGCCATCCTCTGTTATTCAAACAGCCCAGGATGCAGTAAGTCATGCTTTGGATGTGTGTTAGCTTGTATGTTTGTATGCATGCTTGTGCAGATTTGCGCACATACATGTACATGCACATGCACACACGCGTACACACACACACACACTCTTCTTCTCATCCTCACCTGCATATGGGTAATATAACCATCTAAATGGCATCAGATGCAGGTGAAATAATTGCATAGTATTAAAGAGCTTTGAACTGTTCTGTCCTGAAAGCCCTTTGGATGCAAATGAAGTGGAAGTTTGTGGGGGCAGGGTTGTGACCCCCCACATCCCCCAGTGATATTGGGCACCAGAGGCTCATCTGTCCTTTGGCTTTTGGTTTTAATATAAGCTACTAATACATAGAAGAAATGACAGGTGTAGATCCCATGGGGTGTGCTGCCTGCGTGCCCAAAAGCTGTCATGAACACACACATCCAGCTGCTGATGCATTTTATCTGCCCGTCAGTTAGAAAGGATGATCATCCTTTAAACATTTAATAATGATGCTTTTGCAGCGGTACTCAGATGCCTCAGGAAAGATCAGAGCTCACAGTGAGATGCAGTGTTAAAACACGTGAGAAGACAGGTCCCGACCTAGCCAGTTATGCACTTAATGCATGGCAAACTACCCCTTCTAACTGAGGAAAGGAAGAATCTCCTTAGTACTGTGGTATCTATCCAGGCTTGTATGTATAGAGGGGTGAGATGCCCTGGAGTGACACCATTAGCACATGCTGTCACACTTTCAGATCCAGGGTATTTTAGTAATGACAAAAATATCCCTGGAAGTTACTCAGCTTTGCTTCTCTGCCTGACCAAGAGCAAGCAAAGTACAGAACAAACCTTCATATATTCACAACTGAAAACCAGGAAAGATGGTCTCGCTGCAGTAAAGCATGACGCATCTACAGCTGCTGTCTAATGGTGGAGAGGTCTTTTATCTCGGTGTGCATTTACTGTGTAAACGGCAGAGCAACCGTGCCTGGCGCAAGACCGTGCTGCAATTTCAGAGCGTTACGGCGTGGGCTCCGATCCTGACAGCCATGGGGGGTCCACAGAAAACCCTGTGAGCGTCTGGTTTAAGCAGTCCCTCAGAAATTCACGGCTCTTATGTATCAGGATGATGGAGTCCAGTGCCGGGTGTCTCCCTTTCTCAGGGTGTCTCTATGCTGTAGACCCTGTGTGGTGACGAGATACCTGATTAGCTGGTCTGGACACTAGAAGCAGTCCAGCTCTGGTAGTGCAGCGACCCAGGAGGAGGAAGATAGAGGAAGTCAGCAAGTCTTTGCATGCATTTAAGCATTTGGCTATACAGCACAGAGCAGGGTCCTGCAGTGGTGCCCGAGCTTGCACTAAGGCAGTGATGCCCTGGGTTGCCTTGAGATCCTTTCAAGGGTGCCAGGGGATGCCAAGCTATGCTAGCACTGTTAGGTGTGCAAACACGACTCACACAATCAACCCAGGGATTTCAAATAGGAACCCAGAAACATTAAAAACATCCTGACCTCTTTGGGTCTTTCTGAGTTCTTTGCGCTGGAAGAACCGCTCTATTATTTTTGTGCAGTCAAAAAAAGGAAGTGAAACTCAAGAGCTGGCATTTTCTGGGGGGTGCCTTGAATTTATCAAGGGGTGTCTTGAGTCTATTGAGGGGTGCTTTGAACCTGAAAAGGCTGAGAACCACTGCTCCAAGGGAACGTAGTTCAGTGCCAGACGCAGTATGATTGCCTTGGACAGGTGCTCCTCCTGGGAGAACGTATGACACTGAGAAGAACTGATTTAGACCTAGCTTGGATATCACACCGTGACACTTTATGCAGGGTGGGCATACCCCAAGTCTCATCTCTACACTGTGCTGTAGATAAGTGCTTGGAGGGGGCGTGAGAACGGCGTAAGTGCTGAGTTATGCTGACTTTCTCCCAGCCCTGTCCTTGTCTTTCCCTCTGCCTAGCTCTGTTTTCCACGTGCCCCGTGCCCTGTTTCCACAGCTCTCAGACTCGGATGCTTGGCCCTCAATGGCCTGGGTTCCCATGTGCCCGCAATATTAGCGCATCTGTAGGACGAACCCTAGGACTAATTCAGGTGCACCAATGAGCAGATGTGCACACTGAACCACTTGCACGACCTTCCTTTGGCTTTCAGGAGGTGATTTTCTTTGTCTTGAGCTAGGTACAGCAGGAAAATGCTGGGACTAAATATACGAGAGGGCTACAGAGGTACAACCCAGAAGTGTGTGCATCTGCTTTTCTTATTGCATACTGTCGAGCCTAGTTCCCTGTGGTTAAGGGAAAGACTAGGGCTGAACCACACAGGTGGGGTGGGCTGTGGGGAGCAAGAACGCACCGATAGCACTGTGGGGCAGACCTCAATTGCAGGTTCAAGTTGGAGTTATAACCTGACAGAGAGACATCTCAGACCTTCCTACGACAACACCCCCTTCCCCTCCAGCGTGCTTCATTCGTACTGCGCACGCTCTCTGCAAGAACCACCTAGGCTTGCCGTGCCAAAGTGGTGGGCTCGGCTGTCTGATGGGACATGTGTTGGGGTTAAGCGCCTGTTTGCAGGGACCCGAGGCTGCTGTGAAGCTGCTAACGAACGACAGCAGTTGGAAATGTATTCTAGGTTCTGCACTCACGACTGCCCGGGCCGACGAGCACAAATTTTAATTTGCAGCGATCGACCAAAGGCGAGGGGAGCAGGAAACGAACTTGACATATTCATTTTATGTTTTAGGGAGCACCAGCATGTTTCCTTTGAACCCAGATTATCCCATCTTTGGTACGTGACTAAAATGAATCAGCCTGACAGTATTTGGATTAAAACTTAATTCAGTTTATGGAGATTAAGCTGCATCATAAGAACATTTTAAGTGTGACATGATTCTGGACATCATTTTCAACGATGTCACTTCACTGAGCGAGATTCTGCTTTCGGCGACATGCGTGCGAGTTTGCCGTCGTATCAGTAAATGCGACGGAGCAACTCTAGACTCACAATGGCGTTGCTGGGAGAGCAGAATCTGACCCGTAATATTTTAATTCTGGTAAAATTATGAAAACCCCAGCTGCACCCTTCTGCATTTTAGATGAGCTCCTGCCTGAGAAACAATGTCATTCACACTGGAAAGCGGAGCATTGGCAACGAGGCAGATGGATAATCCCATCCCCTCCTACCTTTTTTACATTTATGCACTTGTGTTCTCTCTCTCTAAATGGTGGCCTCTGTTTTCTTGGCAGTCAAGTCTTCCATCTCTCAAAATGCTAGCAACAGCAAATAGATTTAAAAAAAAAAAAATCATCTGTCTGGTTTGTATCCATATGAGGAGCGGTGACTCAATACGGGAAAAATCCGTAGGAACGCGTGAACGCACCGAGTTAGAAACTGCGTGGAAAATCTTTGGAGGAGAACGTCAGCTGATGGATCAAGTCAGCGTCCTCTTTTCATCTCGTGACTGGACCGTTTGGAACATCGTTCTCTCGCGAGGGGACTGCCTGGCTGCCAGGAAAAGGCGCATTGTGTCTTACTCTGAAATTTTAAATGCCTGGTTTTCTGTTAGGCATGCAGCTGCAAAAATGTATTATTCAACCTCCTATTTGCCTGCTCAGTTACCGTAACTGCATGGACAGAGGAGGTACGTGGATGCAAAAGGGCAAGTTTTGCATTTAGATGACCATTATTTCCCCTGCAAATACCCCATTTCCATGTGCAGTCGTCCTGAATGCATATGGAAATTAGGCAAACCATCTCGTATCTGTTTGAAAATTGGGTATATAACTTTTGGACTTGAACACACAGAATTGCCACAGTAAAAGACTGATCTAGGTTGGTGCTGTGTCCATGGCTATCCAGTTGGCATCAGGGGGAGCTCTGTATAGAGAAGACCAGTGGGACCAGGTCTATAGGCAGTTTCATTGTTGTTGGCCAAGCTGGTGAACTGTAAAATGGGTATGCCGGAGCCGCTGATCACTGGTTCCAGCAATGCCTACGCATGTCCGCCCGTAGACCTGAGTCCTGCTCTATAATATCTCTTGCTTTTCTAGCTATTATGGCCCTCAAAGGTTTGCCAGTGCCAACTCTGAACTGCTGCATCTCTATACTCTTGTTGCATCTTAGGCCTTTTCTGAGCGCACTGGCGACTGTGCTGCGTTATGAAAAAGTTTGGCATTGGGCAGGGTAAGACTTAAAAAGAAAAAAAAAAAATCCTCTAAACGTGATCCAACCTCGAGGTGTGATTCTAGTGGAGCAGCACTGACGGATGGGTTTCACTGGAGATCCTCCTGATTGATCCCAGCGTGTCCGAGAGCAGCGTTGGACTCTCCGGGTCCATGAGTGGATGGGTTTGTGCGCTGAACCATTGTTTCAACTTTCCTGTGATTTTTCTGGATTTTTTTCCCCCTTTAACCGTAGCTACGGTATGGAAATGCTACTGCCAAATAGGCCAGAGGGAAGTAGGACTGCACTGTAGCAGCAGTACAGCCCGGACAGTGTTTGCATCTGCTTTTCATATTGCATCCTGACACGGGCAGCATTTCCCTGTTCACCGGGCCCCTCGGAGCCCTGGGAGCGGAGGGGTCATAGTAACCACACAAGGGGTTAACCAAGGGACCCCCAGAAACTGCGTGGGGTGGGATTGAGGAGAGAGGTAACTAATGGACTAGTCAGAAGCAACTTAGCACTGATGTATGTTAGGTGTTGCCTGATTCTGCGCTCTCTCCAGTCCGGCTACGATGGTTGCACATGCGATCACGGGGTATAAATCGAGTGGGGGAAATAGCATAGCACTCCCCTATCTGATATTTGGTGGGGGGGCTTCACGAAGGCATCATAAGCAGCGGGGGAAGTGTTGCAGGGGGCCTTATCCCAGAGAAAGAAGCTAACGTAGGGTGTGAGAGAGAACGGATGCGAATCAGGAGTTCAGTCGGAGCCAGCGGCATGAAGCCAACGCAAGAGCAAAACAGGCCTTTCCATGGGAGCTGCATTTCTTTCCTCCTGGTTGAATCTGGCCCAGAGACTCTCCAGAAACACGAGATAAGCCCGGTGCTGGGTGCATTGCGGTGCGGGTTCCAAAAAAGGGGCCACCGCCCGGGCAGAGCTTTCCTTCTTCTGCGCTCTGGAAACAAACAACCGATTTTTCATTTTTAGTGGTTAATTCTGAAAATATGAAGGTCTGTTTAGTCTTGTCTCCCTAACATAAACCAGCCAGAACAAGGCAGCTTCAGGGAAGTTTGCAACAAGTTCCCTTATTTGGAATCACAGTCATTGTTTTAATGCAGATGCCGGGGGACTCTCGTTAGCCTCGGCGGATCCCGTTGTCCTCGGGGCGCGCCGGAGGGTTGGTCTCTGAACCAAGCAAGTGGCGTTGGGGTAATTGGAGTGGGGACGGTTAAATTTCTGGAAACGTATTGGATGAAATCCTGGCCTCTGATTTCATTGCAATTGCACAAGCGGAACCAAGGTGAAAACGGGGCCTAGAAAGAAGAAATGCAGGGTTTGAAGATCGGCTCTCTTTATGCCGGAGTCGCACCGTGTGTGTTTGACTCTGCCTGGAGGGGAGTGGGAGCTGCTGGTCTGGAAGGAGAGTCTCGTTTTGACGGGCTCTGACGTGTGCCGGAGGTGAATTTCTTTTCGGCAGGTGTCCCCTCCGAGCTGGCCCTCTGCTATGTGTTTGCAGGGCCATGCTGCAATCCCAGTGAAGTCCATAGCAGATCTTGGCTTGACTGGGTTGCTGCTCATTGATGGACAGTTTTCCAGCCGATAGCTCATTGATGGAATAGTTTTCCAGCCGATAGCAGCCGATCCATTTTCTCCCCTTTCTCCTAGTAAGCCGTGCCCTATTCTTCGTGACCCAGCTTAGGGCACAGTAGGACCAGGCAGCGAGGGTGCCTAAACCCCTTGCCGCGGCACTGCACAGACCGCAGAAGGAAGGACACGATAGCGCTGTTGGGCTGTAGAGATGGGAGGTACCGGCTGGACAGTTTTGTCCCACTTATTTTAATTTGACTGCGTCCACATTTATTCCAAACCGCTCGTTTTATTTAAACTTAGAAGCAAAAAGGGGAGAAGGAAGTTATGCCAGCCATGTTTATGAACACCCCTGCTGAGCCTGCTCTGTCGATGAGAGACACCAGTTACAGAGGGGGCCAGGGAGGTAACAGCCAAGTGCGACACCAGGATTTGGCCCACCGACTTCACTAAAGGCAGATTTTGTCGGGGTGTAATTTGTTTGAAGAGCTGCGTTTCAGGGGTTTCCTCAGCCGGAAGATGGGGAATATTTTCTTTAGCTTCGGCAGCAGTGTTTCAAAGCATCGAATTCCCTGTTCTCTGCGTGTTTCCTGCTGGGTTTTGTGCTGCGGACTGTCCCTAATATGCCCCGCTCCTCCTCTACCAACACAGGACATAGCTGGCCAGTTGTAAGTGGTGTGAACCAGCAAAGCTTTAGTGTTGGCAGCTCCTCCAGCATGAAATGGCCATGCTATGAAGCAAAGGGGCAGTCATTTGGCTGCTAGTTAAACAGGGTGTTATCACTCGCTGCCAGTCTCCAGCATTTGGCACCCCCACCGGTCCTTGGCAGCATCTCTGCCCAGGGTACCAGAATTGGTGGCTATGTCTCTGGGAGGGGTTAAGACTCCCAAGAGCCTCTGCAATCACACGGGCTGGGCGGTAGGTTCGGGCGAGCTGAACGTGAGTGGCGTCATGGTGCGCGTCTTACTTATATTCCTGCCGACGGCTGCAGAATAACATTTTAGATGTTAAATGGCGTCTATCAGGCTGAATCTTCTCTTTGCTCCTCTTGGTCTACCTGGTATTCGTGGGTGGATCTCCCAGGGTTTAGTGAAGGGTTTAGTGGGGGGTGGGAGCAAGGTGCGGCCGGAGCCCCTGGGCTGGCAGGGGACACGAGGGAGCAGGCACAAAAGTAGGGGGGACCTACCTGCTGCCACTGCCGTCGTCCCCAGCTGATCCAGGGGCAGGGTGGGCTCCAGAGCTGCTCCTGGCGGCTGTGAGGGGTGCCAGACTGAGCTGGGGACAGCGACGGCAGCGTGTAGCTTCCTCCTTCCAGCCTGTCCCCCCACCACGTCCCCAGTGTTGCCCACTGGGCAGGAGCAGGAGCTGGAAGGAGGAACCTGTGCACCAAGCCTGACACCCTGTGCAGCTGCTCCCCTCCGCCTGCAGCTGGAGCAGGGCAGGAGCGGCTCTGGGTCTCCCCCCAGGCCCCGTTCGGCCGGGGACAACAGTGGCAGAGGGGTGTGTGACCACAGCACTGCACCCCCTTGGATGCAGCCCTGCTAGTACTGGTCTCCTCTCCTTTCTCACCACCTTCCCCCCCAAGCCTGTGAGCACAGGATCCTTCTTCTCTGCAGTACCTGGTGTCCGGAAGAGCCCTTCCCGTGTCCCTCTGCCTCTGGGATTCCCCTCTTAAAAACATCTCTTCCGCGCCCTCCATGCCTGCAATTTGTCTCTCTCCCGTTTTTATTTATTTCAAATGGTATTTCATGCTCACATTTTGCACGGAAAGTTTTATTAGCTTTGTTTATAATCCTGACACTTATATTTGCTCTTGTAGGCAGGCGTTTATCATTGCACAGGGTCGTTGTATTGTATTTCCATAAGCACCATCTAAATGACTTCACATTCATGCCCTGTAGAATATTTCACGGGTTGCTTTCAAGGAGGCACGCTGATCGCCAGGCAGCAGAAATGCGACTTGCCGCTGAACAACTATGTCCTTTTCATATGGTGTTTTTTGGAACCGGGTATTTATGATACCTTGTACTTCTCCTCAAGGCGCTTTTACAAACATTGGCCCCAATTCAGCAGCCCATCCCTGCTCAGCAGAGCTCTTAAGCACATGTTTAGCTTCGCAATACATACTGAAGTCCTATCAGCTTCAAGGCGCTCGGTCCTAATTCACAGGGCGAGCCAGTGACTGAATCAGGAAGAGAGCCCAGGAGAACCAGATCCCAGCCCCTTGATTTAACTGCTTCCTTCCCATCCTCTCTGCACCTGCCCTTACTAGACTCAGCATCTATCTCTGCTCCAGGATTTCTTCTTCAAGGATTTGAAATGGGATTGACGGAAACCTGAACTCGTGCAAGGTGCCCTCTTTATGGCCCGTCAAACCTGGGTCCTTCAGCAGCCCCGGCTGTCTTTTAGGCTAGGGATGGCCAACCTGTAGCATGCATGCCCCAAATGGTGCAGGTAGCCCGGTGTGGCACGCAGCAGATCAGAAGGGGGGCAGGCAGCACAGTGACAGATAGGGCAGGGAGCGGAAAGCAGAGCAGTAGATCATGCAGGGGAAGGGGATCCGAACGGCACCGGGGTGGATGCGGGGCTCGTTCATGGCACGCCTGCCACAAAGGTTGGCCTCTCCTGTTTCAGATGACAAAACGTGGTGCACTAAGGAGGCTGGCCTGATGCTGGAGTATTCAAAACGTCGCAAGGGTGGAGATTTTCAACGCCTCGCCACCTGTGTTTTATCTGCACGTGACAGCAGCATTTGGAAGTGCCCAAGCTCTTTTCTTCTGCATGGTGATTCAGGCTTCCAGCGCGGTGTTTCTCTGAGCCGGCCACTTTTTACACCCTTACACATGAACGCGTGTCCATTGAATGGCAGCCAGCACTGGGAAAGTTCATTTCCCTCCTCCCTCCTCAAACCAGCAGCAGGAAAACCCAAATTCCTCCGGATTCCTTTGCTCTCGATTCTGATGCAGGCGGCGAACGCTGAGGCTGACTTCTGACACGCTTTAAAGTCACTCAGCTGGGCGCTGGATTGTGGCTTGTGTTTCTGTCACCCCGCAATAGCAGTACAGATTGACTTTTATTAGTAGACGTTAAGGATTGTAAATCCAAAAAAGATGACAAAGCCGATAGGGAAATACAGAGCGCCCGGGCGAGGGACTAACAATAGAAGGTACTATTTACACTCTCTAGCCTAAAAGGCCAGCTCCTGTGTACGGTCACACCATCCGATTTTGGTAGTGGCAGTTTACAGTGAGAAGTATTCATACTTCTGGGAAAGAGTGACTATTGCATGGATCACACAGAGAGAAGGTATACTTACACCCCCTCTATGAGTGTGTGCGTGTGTGTATAATGTATGCATATAGGCATACGTATGCATGCATGTGCACACTCTCTCTCTCTCTCACTATAGCGATCAATATATAAGAAAAGCAGAACTCCCCATTTTCCTGTAACCATCAATATACAGTAAAGGAGAACTCCCCATTTGCCTATAACCATCAATATACGGTAAAGGAAGAATTCCAGATTCTCCTTGTTTTGTGCCGTGGATCTAGCATCTCCTGCGCGCGCTGGTTCGTCATGCAGCAGATGACACTCCAGTCGGCATCGGTGGAAACGTCACATCAGAACGTAACACGACAGACAGAAGCAGTGAAGATCAGAGAGGCACATTGCTGTTAAGATGAGCTACTATTAGTTGCTGAGATTAAATTTGTGTGAGATGAGAGAGATTTGCTGTGGGCTCAGCGCCTTTCCCTGTCTTAAAAGCCTCTTCTTTTTGCCCAGTCGGATATGAAATCCCAGAGCCTGCGTTGTGGGTCATCCTGGATCAGGTGACGCGTTATATTTTATTTTTAGGCATCGGAAGGTAGTTTTTGCTGAGCTTCCAGTGTTGCTGGACAGCAAGAAAGAGTCCGCAGCAGGGCACGTGGGAAATGGCACGATTTAAAGTGCGAGTCAGAGGCAGCCAGGGGCCAGGTGATGGGGAAAACAAATGTGAAAGGCAAAATGGTGGTCAGTTATTTGGGGCTGGGAAGGCATTTTGCTCGCCCGTAGACCCACATATGTAATTGGCCCCTCAGTAATGAATGAAGATATCCTGCTAATACTCTTGCGAGGCTGGGTGTTAGTGCCATTCAACAGATTGGGAGTAGAGGCACAGAGAGTTGACGGGTCTTGCTTATGGACACACAAGTAAGGCCGAGCCAGGAGTTGGGGGTCTTGCCGAAACCATCCAAAAGGGAAGGAACAAACAGCAAGATGAGCCCTCAACGTCCTCCTCTTCTGCCATCACTCGAGTCCCCCCCACAGGCTCCAAAACCCTGCCGGTATATGCTTGGGAACAACGTGCGGTTCACTTCCAGGAGTATGCAGGGAGCTTCATGCTTGTGCATCTCCCTTTGGGATAATGGGGTAGCAAGGCGTGATCTGGCAAGTGCTGCTGCATGGTCCTGGTTGTGTGCAGCAAGCCCATGGTGGACGTAGGATTTTGAAAATGGGAGTGCAAGTGGCGTGCTACATTACCTCTATAACACAACATTTTCTCCAGGTGAAAAGAAACTACAAGCTTTTCTAGCACGCTAGGGCCCAAGGGCTTCATGATTCACTTTCTGATGGAAACTAAAACCAATATAACTTTATTGGACTGTGCACTCCTTTGCTATCTCATACACCGTGTGTTAAAAAACACACAACACACTCGGCCAAAACAATCGAAAGACGTTGCTTCTTTAGTCCTGCAGTCACCGGGATTAAAGGTACATCTCTTTCAGATTGATAAAACGATATCAAGCCTTCTGGAGCATCTTGACACCGCATGCAAGTGCTTCACTGAACGTTATTTCCATGCTGGAGTTAATATTCACCTGTGTTAATGTTTTTCGCTAGAGTTAAAACCAGTCTGCAGTGCTGTGAAATAGGAGCTATGTGACCAGGAGCAGCTCACAGACCGCAGAATGGCAGAAGGAAGAATAGCTTGATTAGCGGGACATTTAGACCATTCAAAAAGGAGAGAGGGTCGTTGACACGTAAGGAAGGAAGAGTTCAGAAAGAGCCAGGTAGATGGGAATGAGCCATGAAGTCAATTGACTCCCTCAGCGCTGCCTGATTGGAAATGCTGCTGCCACGGCCAGGAAGCTGGTTTTAAACTCTGAGCGGAGCAGGGATGCAAGGGGGGTGCATCCCCACCCCTGGACCCGCCCCGATCAACCTGTCCCCTTGCCTCTGTTGGAGCCGTTCATGCAACTGCTTCCCTGTGAGACCCGGGATTGCAAAACGCAGCTCGAACGGAGAGGGGAGGAGGGCCCGCTCCGCCGTCACATGCAGCGTAAAGCTCAAGTGAGACACTCGCTCCTCTAAAATAGGGTAGCGCTGGTGGAAAGCCCCATGATAGCAGCAACCATGTAGTAACCCCCTGCCCCTGAGTTGCATGAATAATGCTTTTATTTCTAGGTTATCATGTGAGATTGTGAGTGGGCTGATTTTTATGATTTAGGCTGATTTTTAGGAGGAAGTCCCAGTACTATGAACCTTCACGACGTATTTTCTCTGCCCGGCCTTCAGTGGGGGACACTTTCGTAAGTGCAGTGATGTCAACTGACATACCATCCGTAGAAACCTGAATGCAATATCGTGATAACGTCAGGCATTGGTTCTAGTGGAGACAGGAATCGCTTCGATTCTCTCTGGACATAAGAATAGCTTTCATCTAGGGGCTGTGGTTTATGATTCAGTGATTTATCTATCCATGGCCTCTTTCATCCTGAAGTCTCAGACTGCCACGCGGTCTTTATATATTTGCAGACTAGGGTCACTTGGTCCATCAGAGAAATGCAGCAGCCACCTCTGGGGGGGAACATAGCAAAAGCATAACAGCAGGAAGAATATGTGCCCGTATGAGTGAAAGGTGAGCAGAAGGGATGACTCTGTTCAAAATAGGGCTGGCTTCTAGGGTTATCCTGAGAGATCCTATAGGAAGAGCCTTGGACTACGTGGGGCTGAAATATCTTGGATTTCATCGTTTTTGCTAGAGGGAATTTTTTTTTCCAGCAGTCCAGCAACATGACACAATGTCATGTGAAGCTGGTAAAGACTGACCCTGTCATCACTTCCAGCCCTAAACAAGGACTTCTCAGTATTAACCGTGAAGCTACTGTTTTCCCACTTCTCTGGAGGGCTTTGGGCTGCAGCTTTCCCCAGGTCCCCTTCTGCCAGGCTTTCCTGCCATTGGCAGGAAGAAACAGTGCGGCTTTTTGTACCCGCATAGGATAACTGTTAATCCCCCTTGGGTTGGTTAGAAAAAAAGAAAAAGTAAGCGGGAGAAAAAAAAACAGCTTTACTAAAGGGCGTTTCCAGTCTGCAAAAGTGCAGTTGTGTGCATCGAAGCACGGCGCGGCGCAAGGCACCAAACTTGTTTGTAGGACTGATGGTTTTGTGCAGACAGAAGCGCGTGTGAATCTTACCTGGGTACGTGGGCGCAGCAGACATCAGCGTGGAAATCCCCCCTCCAGAAGCGAGTTGTCAGCCTGGCACTTTTCCATATGTTCAATACCGCCGAGGGAAACGGTCAGAGCATAACAATCAGTTAGGATGGAAACCTCGTCACTTGAAGTTCGACGGCTTGAGATGGAAGAAGGGGGAAAGTGTGACTCGAATCCTAGAGCAAGCTGATGTGAGTGCTCCCCACATGAGCTCTCCGCTGATCCCCAGTGCACCCGTCTGCTGTAGGGGAGACCCGAGACCTCTCATTGAACCTGGCATCACGGAGAAGGGCACATTTGAGTCTTTCCAGGACGTACCCACTTGGATCCTCCTCTCTTGCCATGCGTTCACATCATCACTTTCTTTGGGCGGGCAGTTCAGAGGTGGAGCACGTGTATGCAGGCGGTGGGACGTTCTTCCTCTGGTATGATCCACTGAAGATGTCAGTGACTTTTGCCAGAGTTTCTCCTGATTTAATATCTGAGTAAATGAGATTGCAGTTGGGCCAGAGTCCAGATGTCACATGAGCTATGTCTGTTCACTCTGGCCAGAAATGTCAAATGTAGGCACCTAAGGTCAGACAGCACGAGGATGTTTCTCTAATGACACAGACATACGACTGCAGCACAACACGGACCAGGGACCATGGTGGTTTGCACTGTGCACCATGGAAAACCTCACCAAGGCTGCAGAACAAGCCATTTTATAAGCCCATTATTGAAAAACCCTGTAGTTGTGGTGGCAGGACACAACACGAAGAACCTAAAGCCAGGCCACCACTGCTGGGTTTGGGCATCTACCTTAAAAGACCTGATTTTCAAAGATTGGGTGTGTCCAAAACTTCCACAAAGGCAATCAGACCTGCAAGTGCTCAGTACATTTGAAAATCAGCCACTGTACATTTGATGTGCCCTGATACGGTACCGGTGACCCATAAGCCAGTGGGGATTTATTCTTTAGCAGGGGATGTTTCATATGTGCTAATTACTGATGCTAATTATTTAGTAGCTGCGCAGGGGTGGAGTGATGATAGATGCAATGCAAATGAGATAAGTCACTTATCGCAGTTGGGAAACCATAAGCCAAAAGGGAAAACCCGGTGTGAATCCTTTGGCGATGCGATGGTTTTGTAGTTAGCAATGTGGCGGTGTGCCGCAACCTTGCATTCAAGCTATTAAAATAAGGCCCCGGCGGTTTTCTAAAGATCTTGCGTAACCCCAGAGGATCAGGAAGAAGATGTGTTTTGCATTTTGGGCTGGACTTTCCCCTTTTGGCAGCCGGATAATCATTGCCATCATGTGAAAACAAGAGTGTGTCATGGGGATGGAAGATCCAGCATGTAACTAGGAGTCACAAGTGAAGTGAAGCGGTTGTTATCTAGCTTCCCTCGCTCCGGTGATGGGGAGTTAATCTGTACAAGCAGAACATGTGGCCGGTGATGGAGAAGATTAGGAATTTGTTCTTTGTACTTTGCAGTTAAGCCGAGAGCGGCCGCTCCATCTGTTGCACGTGGTCTGACCAGGACCGCGGTCTCCTGCACCATCGCGCTGCGTCTGATCAGCCCCAGCAATGTGGAGGGTGGTGTCTGGTGCCGGGGGGCTTCCCCGGGGAGGAAGTCACTGCCGACACGGAGGTGATGATCACAGACTCTCTGCATGCTCAACCCGCCGGGCAGCGGGAGGACTCGGTGCCTGCTCCACGCAGGTTTCTGAATGATAAGCTCGTGGCAGCTGTCTTGAGATATAAAGAAATAAAGCCCTTTATTTTTATATAGGAGGAGCGGTGGGCTAGACAGGCTGGCTGCCCTCCTTCCCCAGTGCCCGCTGGCTGTCCTTTCTGGCTGCCCTTGCAACCCAGTCTCGGCTGGCCGCTGGTGCTGGCTCTCCGTTCCCAGCTGGCTCTGCTCTTTTCCAAGTCCCTGCTGGCTCTTCTTGCTGTCTCCCCACCTTCCTCCTGGCCAGCGCTGCTGGCACACTCGTATCCCCGTCGGCTGTCCTCTTGCCCCAGTCCCTGCTGGCTGCCCTTACTGGCTTCTCTCCTTTCCTGGGCTCTGCTGGCTCCCACGGGCATCTCTTGCCTTGTTGCCCCAGTTCACCATACCTGCTCACCTGTGCCAAATCCAGTGCATTGCTGACCATACCAGGCCCAGGGTCCCCCCAAAAAACACCATTTGCTTTGACAGCACAGTTATACTAAGGAGCTTAGCTAAACCCCTTATTACCTTTAAAATAACCGAGGGGCCACTGTTGTGTTCAGGCTCCTGCCAGGCTCTTTAAACCAGCCGCGGAGTAAAAGCCAAATGCCGGCTGCAGCGGAGTCCGTGAAGTGAGTTTGGTGGTTGCGTTCAATCAGGCCACCGAGTGCCCCTTAGAGATCCCTTCTCTAACATTGCTTGTCAGCAAGCGCAGCCCGAAGGAAACCGTCGCAACTGCTGATAACATTTTGAGGCCAAAACCAACCGGGACATGAAGTCGTACGAATTTCATACCAAGGACTCAGGGCTTTGGCTTCGATGTACAGCTCGTCTCCGTTGAGAGGAAGCTGCCTGCCTGCAACGACTGGAGACTCGTGGCGTTCAAGATGTGCGTGCATAAGCGATAGACATCCTAACTTGCGCCAGTCTGGGATTCAGCAGTGTAAAGCAGGAGTAGGATTTATATACAGATGCTGTGGCAGGAGCTAGTGTAACAGGAAAAAATGTTTCCAAGGGAATGTGCGGGAGCAAGATACCATATTTTATTACACACATTGCATACATTTCCCACCCCCGGAAAACTAGCTGCTGGAAATGGAGCACGTATGATGTGCAATGAAATACTGCAATAGCAATTTCTGCCTCTTCCCGCATGCAAGTGAATGTAAAGTCTGGACGTGTCGCACAGGGAGTAGAGCAAGGAGCAGGCTTCCCTCCCTCGCTGCTGCTAACCAGTTACTACAAGGAGAGGGCTTTTTTCCTCTTCATTTTGCCCTTGAAAAAACCAAGTGTGTATCTTATGACTGTGTTGCATGCAAGAAAAGATGGTAGAATTACTCCCCCGCCCACCCTAGTGTTGTTAGCTTACCTGCGCCCTCCCTAATGCCCTTAGGTTAGATTTAGCCCTGGAGCAAGCCAGATTTAGATGTAGGTTTAGCCCTGGAGCAAGCCAGCCCCAGCGAGTTTAGAGGATGTGTTTGTGCCAGGTTTGACTTGGATCCGTGTGAACTACCAGCTCGCTGTAAAAGACACTTCTCTGCTCTGCTGACTGACCAGCTTCTCCCAGGTTGCCTTATTATACCCCATTTATATCGAAGCTGAATCTGAGCTCTTTTTTCCTTTCCAAACTACAGGACAAAACCCATTTTGCATAGCTGTGCATCTAGCTATGCACCGTTACTGGGACCACGTGCACAAAGGAAGCATTGGTTTTACCTGTGGGCTACGGGGCCCTGTTGTTTGCGTGCAATGGGAGACAGAGCTTGTACGGCTACCAGCATTGGTTAGAGAGCTGGGGCTGGGTTTGGAGGATTCGTAGGATATGTATGTACCTCTCAATTATAGCACGAGGAACTGCTGGACGGAGACTCAGTGTGCTGCTCCCTGCAGTCACCCAGATGGGAGCGGCGTAGCGGTGCTGGTTAATTGGCTCTGACCCTCAAGAGCTAATTGGCCTGCTTGCAACATGTGCTGCTTTCAGGTGGAGAGCTTACTGTGCACAGAGCCAAAGGGAGGGTATCAGCGCAGCACGGCCTGGGACCGAAGCTGAGCGTTGCAGGCATGCTGTCCTCCAAGCTGATGGTGTCCCTTTTGCTATTGAAAGCCTAGGAATAAAAGAAGTGCTCTACTGGGTCTGTCTAGCTTTGTATAAACACACCCGGTGCCTGCTTTCGAATGACCTACCATTTTCTAGCAAACCACAGTGGTTTATATTTCTGTTCCGCTATTTGCAAGTAAAATAGGTAGAAACGAGCCGGAAAGATTTTTGGATGGTACAGGTACGTGCTGTGTGCATTATCATCCGAATAGGTATCATGTGTGGGATCTTGCCCAAAATCCTGTTTGGCCCTAAAATAAGCAAAGGAAGACGACTTCTCCCGGCTCTGGGAAACTTGATTGAACCCCACAACACGTGCTTGTTTGCAGCATTGGGTGGCAGGCAGGAGACGGGTGGTAATACTGCACAACCTTACTCCTCATCCAAACACTTTATTTTTCTCTTTTCGTTGCCAGGTATTGATCTGACGCAGCTTTTACATTCTGCTCTTCTCTCCTCTTTC
>NW_005841986.1:1471193-1478037 GCF_000455745.1 Alligator sinensis
CAATGACGTGACGAGACGCTGCCGGCTTTCTGTCGGTGGGCTTTTTTTTCAGTCTTTTCCGTTCACACACAGAAATTGCTGTCATTTCCATGGCAAACCTGACACTCAAGAAGCCAGAGTCACTCGTTCTCATTGCTGACCTTTCTCCGGAAGAAACCGAAGGAGCAAAACACTCAGCCAAAGTTTTAAAACCAAATTTCATTGCTGTGAGGCTTGGAAATCTAACAGTCTGTGAAACCCCTCTATTCTCAGCCTAATTTCTAGTGGACTTGTGTCCCTTCCTCCCCAAATCCGTCGCCCAAATAGCATTCACTTGCTATTTAAACTGGGCAGAGCAGGTGTTGTCTGAAAAGGCATGGAAGATAACCTCTCCTTACACCAGAAGAAGGGTGTTTGTACCCCAAAGCTTGCAAAGAATCATTTTTCCAACTATTTAGTTGGTCTAATAAAAGATATCACATTTACCCAAAACCTATTACTTTTCATTCTCCAAGTGGTCTGTACTGGGGCTCATATAAAATAGGTGCCTTGGAGGAAACTTGTATTATAATTATCCAGCGTGAAAATAGGCATCTCGTTAGGTATCTAAGATGATCTGTATTTAGAGCACAGGTAATCTGGATTGCTTTGTTAAGAGCAGCTCTTACGTGTTAACCTGTCACATTTTATCAGCACTACATTCATTGCACGGAAAAAAAAGGGAGATAAATTAAGCTCATTACTGATAGCTGAGAGTGGGTTTCCTTCTGTCGGGAAGACAGGAGCTACCGCGCGCTGAAATCGTGTTTCTAATGTTGTAGAACTCATTGGAGAGTCGTTGCTCACGTGTAAATATTTTATAATATGAATCCATTTAACAGTTGAACATTTTAATCTGCGTATTGAATGCTTAAAAATCAGAAACCAGCTCCAGAATGATTCTCCATCTTCATGGCCCGTAAAACGTAAATAGCAACGATCCCGTCTGCCGCGGTTTGTTTCTGCTAGCTATGGAGAGCAAAGACCAGAGATGTTCAACATGCTGGAGACATCTTCAGCAAGTCAGTATTTAATCGCCGAATTAAACGAAACCTGAGAGCGAGTATAGCATCTAGGACTTATGGTCTTTTTTGCTGCCCAGGATGGTACAGGACTGCTTTTTCTGTTGTGCGAGGCTGGTGGATTGTGATCCCCCACCCACACTTAATCGTTAGCTAGCTAAGATGTACGGATTTAACTCTTTTAATCTTTCTTCTTACTACATCATCTTATACTTGTCTGAACACCCTCTGCTTACGCGTACTCACCGTATTGAGCGCTTTGCCCTGCCTATCCAGCTACACGATTCTGTTTATGAACCTCAGAAACGCCTTTTTCCCAGTTGTATCTAATGTACTCTTCTTTACCCTGCTGATTTCTTCCAAACGTCTCTGTTTCTTCCTCCCATAGAATTTAAATCAGCAGGATAATTTCTCCCAAATATTAATGAGATATTTGGGATTATTCCCCCAGGCTGTGTTAAATATATATTTCCTCCCCCCACCAAGTTGAATTTCCATTAGTTGTTTTCAGCTTTGCATCCGAGTCTCTCTTTGTTGCTCCTTTGTTTTTACTGATAATGCTTGTTCCTAATTAGCATGGTTGAATCCTAGAAAACGAGGGTGGAAGGGACCTCAGGAGGTCACATCTACTCCAACCCCTGCTCCAAGCGGGACCAGCCCCAACTCCATCATCCCAGCCAATATCTTCTATTTCATGTATGTAGTCTGGCAAACAGTGGAGGTATTTGATCAAGTTAAACTAAATGCAGGGCTCTCTGTAGCTTCCTAAATGTTTCCTAGAGTGTTCCCCTTTTGAAATGGCTCCAAAGGTCTGTGTCCGCACACCCACCGTGCACACGTCCATACCCGTGTGTGTCCCCCCCCACCCTCACTCTGTGTGTGACTTGACATTTGGCTATGCGACACTTCTTGGTGCTTTGCTTGTGCCGCAGCGATCCAGATCAGACTTTGTAGGTGGCATGGTTACTTCTTCCACAATAATCGTCATTGCAAGCATTCTCAGAAATGAAGTCCCGGATACAAATATGAAACAGCATGGGGCCAAGAATCCCAATACAAACCAATTTTGCTTTATGATGCTGATTTCTTGGTTTACAGTTGCATGTTGAGACCTATCAGTAAGCTGGCCTTTAATGCTTTTAATATGCACCATATTGAATTTCCTGTAGTTTCTTAATCAAAATGTTGAGCGGTATCATGTCGAATGTTTTATAGAAGTCGAAGTACATTACCCAGCAAGAATACCTGTATCAATCAAACTTGTAAGAGCAAAAAAAAGAAATCAAGTTACTTTGACAAGACTTATTTTTCATGCCTATTTTGATCGACATTAATTATGGAGCCCCTCTTTAATTCGTTATTAATCAAGAATTGTGTCAGCTGTGCCATTATTTTGTCTGGGACGGCTGTCAGGTTGACAGGCCTCTATTCCCCGGGTCATCCTTTTTACCTCTTTTGAAATAGTGGCACAACGTTAGCTTTCTCCCTCCCTGATACTTCCCAAGTGTTCACTGAAGATGAATACAGCGGTCCAGAGGGCCGTGGCCATTTCAAACTCCCAGATGAAAGATGTGAGCCTTTTGATCTAAAAAATGTTTAGTAGCTACTGTTTATCATCCCAATTGATTAGAGTCTGAACCGAAACTTGATCATCAACATGGGATATGAATAAATCACCTGGGATTTCTATACACACACACACCCACCCATTGTAGCCTTTTTTCATGATTTTGGCTTTTCGAGCCTCTGGTAGCATGTTCCCAATCCTCATTCGTGTTTTCCTTCTAAAACTTTCGTCCATTTGATTTGTCTCAGGCTCGTTCTAAGCTCCGTGAAGTTGGACTTTATTCTGTTTGCACAAACTAAGGGTAATCCAGTCCTGATCGCACGTACCTAAATACCGCTGGATTTGGGACAGAAGTTCCATAAACTGGTTTAACTTAAATCAGTTAAGTTTGATACTACATCCAACCAGGTTATCTTAAACTGGGTTCGGCCATTTTGAAAGTGGTTTATATGCACTCAACTTTGGTTTTGTTACAGGTTTAAACCAGTTTCAGATGACTTAAACTGGTTTGTGTGTAACTCCTGCCCCGACCCCAGACGTTTATCACAAGAATAAGACCGTCCGTTCCAGTGCCCTGGTTATTTCCCACCCAGCTATTCCTTCTAAGCTGGATTTTCCCCTATAGTTTCCTTCGGAAAGATTCTTCTTTAGTTTCCTCCTAAACTACTGAAAGGGATGACTGAGACCACCTTGTTTCACCTTCACATTTCAGGCATGGATTCGTGATATTTCGGGCAGCAAAATGCAGATGCTCAGATTAAGACGCGGTTGACAGTTTCAGGTATGTGAGATGAATGCCGGAGCTTTTCAATGATCGTATGCCGGGCCGGGGGACCGGCGTTACAACTTCGGAAGGCAGATGAAATATTCCTGTTTAAAGAAATGATTCTTGTGAGCAAGGCAGGTGCTCCCAAGAAGAGCTTTCTTTTTCTGAAAGGGATCTCAGCTACAGACAGGGCATCTCCTACTTGTCCCAAGTGATCTTCACAGCTGATCTCATCAAAGGCATTATTTATGAGGCTTGACTGCATATATGAGGTGACAGGCACTGAGTCTAGCTTATTTTTATTAGATTAAAAAAAAATGTCAGTGGATCATCTGTTGTAGGCGGAAAAACTATTAACCGAATCCGGCTAGCCGGGGAACCCCAGAGGACAGCGCTGCTTTTGACAGCAAGGGAGTAACTTTGAAGCAGCTATTGTAGTACCAAGAAATTATTCTGTAACCTTCATTTATATTCCACTTTTCATTTGGGTGAAACCTCAGAAATACTCATTATTAGAAAGAGAAGCCTGCTTGCCAATAAAATGATCTGTTTTTATTCATCCAGTCTAAGTTATATAGAGAGGGCCATTTAGCGTAGGATCTTGGAACTATGATACGCCTGGAATAAATACAAGGAATGGGTCTCTTTAGAAATGGATTTCAAAGTACGCTCAGAACAACTCTGAAGGTGATTTAACGGCATATCAGACTGTTTTGAAACTTTGAGGGGATGGATGGGTGGGGGCAAGGGGATCTGTCTAGCAGCGTTGCAAATATCTGGCTGAAAGACTGGACTATCCGAGGGTTGCCAGGTATCCGGCCAGCTCCTGCTGTCACTTATTCCAGTGCATAATTTAAAATTGGGAGTGAGTTCCTCAGGAGGTGAAGCTATGAAAAAATGCACCAGTTCAGGATGTGGCTATTGCTTCATCTTCACGGTTGATTTTCCCTCGCAAGTTAGAGCATCTTCTACTAAGTGCAGGGGTCGATAACGGGTTGTTGGTTGTAGGGATCGATAACATTAATACCTTTTTATGTGAGCAGTCTGCACGACCATTTGTCCCTCCTAACTCCCTGCCTTTCTGCATTCTCTGAGCTTTCACTCTTTTAACTGCTGCGGACAAAATAGTCCAAAGTAGACAAAACTTTTGTACCCGAAGCTGGGTTCAGTTGGCTTTTGCTGGGGAGAGAGTTTGAAGGGAAACACAACTGCTGGAATTGCCCTTGGATAAGAGAGGCCAGGAGAGCCCCAAAATGGATATTGTCGGCCAAGGGAGGTTGTGGGTGCCTTTCTGCGTCTGCAGCACAGCTTCTGCTAGTGGGTTCCCAGTGCAGCTATCAGCTGAAACCACAGGCCCTTGTTACACATTAATTTTAGCGGCTCCTGGAGCTCTTTTAACCCATGGACAGTCCACACATTAATACTGAAAACTAGTTTTAAGCACACTTTAGGCGGCTTAAAGTTATGCCATTCTGTGGCAGGTTTCTCTCTAATCCGTGTGACCTAGCTCTTGTTACATTAATGTGCGGCCACTCCCCACAGGCGAGCCACCCAAGCTGCAGTCCTTCAGCGTCCCAGGATGCCGTGTTCCCTTTTTTCACCCTCCTCTTCCGCGTGGACAAGCTTTCTACCCCTTGACCTACTGCCCAGGGAGTGTTCGGGCACCAAGCCGACTCCCCTTTCCGTCCCCAGGGGCATGACCTTCCCACCCCCCGGGGTACAACCCCATGCAAACGGCCTGCAGAGCACAGGCCAGCTAGCCAGGTCCAAGAGGGGGGCAAGGGAAGGTGGGGGGAAATAAGGTAGGGGCCAGATCAGGTCCCCAAAAGCACCTCCCCTCCCTGCTCCCATCTCCTAGCCACCCAGGGAAGCATGACCAGCACCCCTCCACTCCAATCCCAATCCCAGTTTATTAAAACATGAGACCTTCTTTAATTTGCTTTCACTTTATTTCTTTCTATTTTTTTCCTTCTATTTTATCCTTCAGTGGCTGGTTCCCTTCACTTCACCATCCTTCCTCCCCCCCTGTTTCCTTTCCACCTCCCATTTCATTGCCCACCCCCATCCCTTTAACTCTCCACCTCCCAGCTTCATGTTCCTCCCCTCCCCATCATCCATCTCTCACACCCGCCGCCCCAGGAATATAGGCTTGTCCTGGCTCCCCCACCCCCCCCTCGCGCACCAGCTCGCCAACCCGCTCGTGGCGATCACAGCCGTGCAGGTGGGGGACAGTCAGAGAAGGTTTTTAGCCTGAAGGCGTGACTGCTCCAGACTCAAGCTAGCATTACCACTGATGGCAGCTCAGGGTGCAAGGGGCAACGAGGCCCAAAGTTGCCTTCTCAAACAGAGAGAAAAGAGAAACTTGGAGGAAGGGCAGGCTGAGGAAATGACACTTGAATCCTTTAGGGAGCTGGGCTACCGCCTTTGATGGACCCGTGGCTTGAGCTGTCAAAGCAGTCCCTAACTTAAGGAAGTCTCGTTGGTCCGGTGTAGGGTCCGTCCAGTCCAAGAACCTGCTTCTCTTTTGTCGGCAGTACCTAAGAAAACAGGGAGCGGCACCAAAAGGAACATTTATTTGCAGTGCACTGAATCCCTTTAAAAACAATGAATTGTTGGGGAGGAAAAAGCCCGTTCTCTATTCAGACATCAATGCTGAGGCAGCCCATACGGTGATATCACTCCAAGCTGCAAGGCCCTGAAACAAAGACGCCAGGCGTGATTGCTGGAGTTTTGAATGAGAGGTTTTTTTAGGAAAACAAACCTTCAAAGCTCCTTTTGTGAAGGAAAAGCACCTGATCTCCTTTGAAGAAAAGACTCTTCAAAACGCTGTTGTCTGACAGTTCTCCTTTGTTGGTATTTGTTGCCATAACCTTTTGGGCAGGTTTGAGTTGTTATCACTATTCAAAAGGAATAATTTTCTCAGTTGCATCCGGAGAACAGCTACTCATCTGCTCCTCTCAAGGGACAAAACCGAAGCCCTTGACCATTTTGAAGTCCAAATACTCTCAATATGTTGGAAAAATGCAAAAGCAACGAGATGAATGTGGTAAAAGGCAGTGGCCAAATATGGCACATAGGAAGAAGAAATCAAAAGCAGAAATAGTAAGGGGAGATTTATGGATAGGGTCTGCACTGCAGGAAGGATCTGGGAGTTATAAAAAAAAAAAAATCTCTTTTTGGGAAGTATTAACAGAGGAGTCAGACACAAGATATACTCTGTTGTATTTGGTGCTGGTGACGCATCAGGAGTCCCGTGTCTAGTTCTGGGCATTGCACCTTAAGAAAAATGTAGGCAAGAGTCCAAAGAGAGAACAAGAAGAACAGCAAGTTTGGAAAGCATGTTGTCCAAGGAAACTTCGGCTGAAAGAACTGGGTTTGCTTTAGAAAAGAGGAGACCACGGAGAGGATGGGGTAATGATCTTCTGGTTTGTAAAAGTGTGTCCTAAAGAGAACTGGCTGGTTTGTTTCCTG
>NW_005841986.1:1478068-1482962 GCF_000455745.1 Alligator sinensis
AAACCCAGGTGGCTGGGATATTTCTGTGGGTGCATTTTAGTGCTAAGGTAGCCAAGTGGGTGCTAATGTATTCCTTAGCTTTCTCTCTCTCTTTCTTTTGGACGATGTCTTATGACACCAATTTTGCACTGAAAGATATTTTTCTGCATGCCTGACTTACTAACATAATGGCCAGTTTCTGTGATTGGAGTAGGAAGGATAGTTGGGGGTCCTGCTTTAAGAACAGAAAGAAGAAAATTGTCGGTGATCTGAATTTCTGGTCACGCTATTGGACACGTTAGTAAATCGGGGAGCACGTTCTTATTGTTTTGAATTCTTGCCTTCTCATCTGCTAAAACCCCATTAATGCAGGAGGTGGATGTGTCCTCCTTCTCCCTGACTTAATCTTAAAGCTGAGAAGACAGTAACAGAAGAAGATCCACTAATGGATTTTCACAGACTTAAACAGGACGGGATAGGATTGCACTCGAGTGCCGAACTCCACCGAGGCATCTGAGTGGTAGAATATGATCCGGTGCCCGTCGCCCATCAGGATTAGGTCTCTTTCTAAGGCAGGGGATTGCCGCGTCTCAATTAGTGGCGACACATCTAGATTCAAGGTACTGGGGCTTGTTACCGAGGCCTCCTTCTGAGCGTGCCACCAATCATTCTGTACTGCAGGCCTGATCGGAGCCCATTGAAGTGGGTGTAGTGACCCCCAGCGGGTTTGCACGCAGAGCCTGAACAATGCAGTGCCAAAGAAAGGACTTGCCTCCACGTAAAACCTGGGACGGGCATCCCAGGGGCGCGATCTCTTTTCTTTTCCCAAAGCTCTGTCCAGGATTTGGATGGGGGTGTTTGCAGACTTGGTGGCTCAATAAAACGGGAGCCTCAAGTGCTGTTCCTTAGGCATATTTAAGCTCCTAAGTAATTGAACAAATTTGCAAGAGTGATGAACACCCAGCAGCTTCCAGAAACCCTCTCGGAGAGCCAGGGAGCTTTCCAGGTGCCCGTAGGATTGCAATCAAGCTGACAGGCCAGCTTGCATGTTTAGTTACCTCTGGTGGGGTTGGCATCACGTCTTGCTCACAGTCGTGAAGCTAGTTCAGTTCACATCACAAAACACTTCCCAAATTTGTTGTTCGGTTCTGGAAAGCATCTGACCACAGCTCTTTGTTGGGCTGGCTGCTTCACTTCTGAAGAGCAGGTTCCCGAGGGCTGACAGCGCTAGGGAATTGAATAGAGATTAATATTGCAAGAAAAGCAAAAATGAAGACCGTGTGGCGGAGCAGCAGGCGTAACTGGGGTTTTCTTCACTCATGTGAAGTCAAATCCTCTTTGTAGCATTACAATCAGCTCCCAGGCAGGTGGTATGCAGCTCACCTGCTGTCACCTGCTTCACAGGCTATTTGTATTGGGAGAAAGGCCAAACACAGGTGTGAAAGGCCACTGTAGAAACAATGGAGGATCCAGGTGCACAGGGAAGAGCCCAGGATCTATGATCAGTCTTACAATCTTTTATTGAGTACATCCCCTACAAAGAGCAGATATCTGCGCTCAACTACTGTCGTGTGCGGCTGCTTAATCTGAGCTCCGAGTGCTTTGCCTTACCATTTAAAGTGCTTTACAAACTAATTAATCTTATTTTCTGTTAGCTCTTTAGACCCTGCAGAAGTTTCTTGTAGAAATACACCGGCTTTACTGTCAGGAAAATATCGTTGATGGGCAAAGCCCTTTGTTCCTTGCCATTCCCCAAATGGAGAATTTGCTGCAAATCCAGCACAGCTCAGCATCTTTGGTTTGTGATGTATTTACATTTTTAGCTTTTACCGTTGTTTAAAAAAAAAAAGAAAAGAAGAAGCTCTTTGGCTCGGAGCAGAATAGGAATCGCTGCGGTGAAGGAGGCTGCTGCAGTGGCTCGAGTGCTGACCCGGCACCGGAGACAGCTGAGCTCAGTGCTCTGCTCTGCCACCGACTCGTTGTGTGACCTTGGGCAAGCCACTTAGCCCCAAATGTTGTCAGGCATTTTTGTGCCTGATTGTCTCTGGGGACGCGGGTCCTAGGCTTGTGTAATGGGAGAGACCGGCTAACTCTTCTTTTGGGCATGACTGAAGATAAACTGCATTCAAGAGGCGGAGCTGCTCAGTTCTGTGGGTCGCTGCCAGCATCTTTAGCATCGAGAACACTTGATATTTGGAGATGTATCAAAGCCTTCCCTCCCTGCTGCTGCTGCTTGCATGTGAATGACGTGTAACACGCGGCTCTGAACAGCTCGGTCCTGCAGCTTTCACTTGGCCATTCAAAGGCAATAGGAGAGTGGGCCTGGGGGGGACAGGAGGGCAAGGTGTTCCCATGGACATTTTTAAATTCAGAGGTGTTTGTTGTCATCCCTTCCCATTTTTCTCATCCCTCCTCAAACTTGTTCACCTTTTGGGGAAAGCCCTATTTTCCCCAGAAAGAGGAGCGTACTGTTGGCAGGGGTGATGGGGGCTGGCGTCGAGGTGGGTCTAGAGTCCCAGCCGTACCAGGCTCCGAGGCATGAAGGTTTGGGCCTGTCTAGGCAATAGAAATGTTTCTGGAGCCGGGGGGGGGCCGCATTTATACACGTGCCTTTTTGTCCTGCGACGTGCCAGAGATCTGCCGTGTCGGAGCAGACTCAACTAATCGAGTGGGAAGGAGGGAGGGAAGGCTTCAGGAGGGGACACTTGCCCCCTCCTCAAACCAGAGCCCATGTTAGGACCGAAAACCTGGAACGCCGGCAGCATTTTTTGGGTTAAGGACGGAGTATTTTATTAGTCAACTACTGAGCTTCTGCTACTGATTAGCAAGTGCAAAATGCAAAACATGAAACCCCCCACAATTTCTAGTCTTGGCCAGAGATTTGCTGATAATCCTCTGGATGACAAGAAACCCAAGCCTTTCTCCAAAAAAGAGCTGCCTCCTTAATTGAGTCATAGCAGCATGCAAAACCCCCAGCCTGTGCCATGAGAGCTTAGGCCAGTTTACTTCATGTTTAACAACCCCAACAGGACAGTCGTCCCTGGGAAGCATTTTTCTCTGTTCAGGATTTTTTTTTCACCAGTGAAGCTGCCATTCGAAGAGGGAAATGCCCGAGTGATGGTGTTTGGCCCCGGAGCTGTATTGGAAATGAGTGGTTGGTCCGAAGTTGCAAACATTTGGGTCTGATCCTGAACGTTCCCAGGGTTTGCGGGTCTGGGGATGGGAGAGCTGGGTTGTGCCCGTCTCTGGAAAGGTGCATATTGACTCCAAGTAGTAAAACGGGCATGTGTTTTCTCTAGAGCGTGTCCATGCAAGGATCTCGGTGCACTTTGCATACATACCAACGAGCCTCTCAACAGTCCTCTAATGCAGGTGTTGAACAAGTATAATCGCAGGTAACTGGAGCCCGGGTGAACTGGACCTCTTGCTCATATTCCTCTCCCCTCATCCAGGGCTGGATTACAGTCTTCTCCGTACTCCGGTTACCCAAATGCATGCATACCTTGACTCCAGGGTTTTGTGCAGCTCTGTGTTTTATTCCTGGCTTTGCCCCTGAGTTTGAGGCACTTCAACTTCCTCAGATTCATTTTGCGCAGGTGTAAAATCGAACCCGAGGCAGCAAAAATATCCAAGGAAACGTTTGCACAAATCTCACCTGGCTCCCTGGGGAGCCTGATATCACGGGAATGAACGTTCACCTTGTTCTCGGTTTAGCTGTGAATATTTTTAACCTGAGCCTTGTTTTGTTTCAGTCTCTTGCTTTGAGGATCAAATAAATGCAAGTCTTCCCTTCCTAGACACAACTGCCCCCAAGGCACAAGGGATGGTTGCTGGGACCGGACATTAAGATGCCCGCATCCCTCCGCTTTGCCCGTGGCGTGTTAGCATGCTCTGATATTCTCATGCAGAATCACGGACGCTGCTATGGAGTTGGTCCAGAGACCTAAAAACCCACAACACCTGCCCGCGATCTTGTTTATGCCACTGGTAGAATAACTTCTGATTTGTATGGCTGTGCGACGAGCGTCGCTCTCTATCGTTTTCAGGGGAGTTCGGGCTTTGAGGTTTTGTTGCTAATCACGTGCTGTCGTTAGCTGGAAGCCAGTCGATTGAATCCTCAAATGCATCTAGTAAATGTAGGCAGGAGAATTTCACAGGAGCCATTTGCGACTTGCTGGTACACCGCGTTTTGCTGTCTGTGGCTGTCCTAGAGCCCCCGGCATGGTACCTGCTTCCCGCACCGATCTCAGCTGATGTTTGGGAGGGAGGGATCTCCACATCTGGGTTTGTCCAGCTGCTCAGACACCCCAGCTTTCCAGTTACTTGCAATAAGGCTAAAAGAGCTGACCCAATTATGTTACAGTGGTGTGAGTGGATCCAGAAACCGGGCCTGAATGACTAGGATAAAGTTTTTAAAGCCTCTTTGGGCGCATCCAGACATGCGTGGACGTTTGGATCCCCAGGGACAAGTAGTGTCAGGGCACCTTGCACCACTGCTACTTGTCCCTGCGAAATGCTTGTGCCACGCACACTTTGGCGTGTGGCAAGTTGCCCCGGGTGGGGTAGGGGAGGCTGGGGGTGGCCCCAGCAGCCTTACCTAGGGTCCTGGGGCCCCCCAGGCTGCAGCTCCAGGCCGGCAGCCGCGGCACAGCTCCAGGTGGCTCAGCTCCGCTTTTCAGCAGCGCGTGCTGGCCAAGCGTGCATTGCACCAGGTTTTCCGTGGGTTTTTTTAACCCCGGTCGAAAACCCCTGCAGGAAGAAAATCCAGTGCAGCGCACTCTTGGGCAGCGCGGAGAACCCTGGATTGTGCGGCACGTGGCGTTTGCCGTGCCACATACCTACCGCACAACCACGCTTGTCTGGACGTGCCCTTCGTGTTTTCGGCAGCGCGCGTGCACATGTGTGTCAGAGAAAA
>NW_005841986.1:1482972-1491824 GCF_000455745.1 Alligator sinensis
GAGGGAAGGGACGGAGCGAAGTGACAATGGAGCGTAATCCCGTCGGCCTCGGCGGACTTGTTCCAAACATCCGCTGGTGTAAACTCATGCAGGATCTGGGCCGTCGGCCTCTGCATGTTGGCAATCCCGTCCAAATCTCCCTCCTTATCCAAACACGCAGCCTTTGAGGTTTTCTGCTAATTGCATAACTGCGGTTTCTAACCATTTTTCTTCCTAGTTTAGTCAAAATCTTTTTGACGTTTACTTAGCAGCTTGGAGTTGTGCTCGCATCTCCACAACAAGCGGGCCAATTTGTTTAAGGTGGCAATGCTTTTAGAGGAAAATGCGGGGACTCTTGGAAGCTCAAGGACCTGGGAAGAGAAGCTCGAGATCCTCCCCGGGACAGCCACGTTTCACTGCTTGGCGCGATGGTGGTGATGATGATGGGCAGTTGGGTGAGTGCTTTTTCTTTTTGCCTGTCGAGGATTTGCCTTTTATGCTTTTGGCTTCAAGCCTCAGGGGAAGCCGCGCGGCCTCCTGGACTGAGCAAACGGCTAGGAGCCAGGCGCTCGCTGGTTCTGCTCTTGGCTTTGCTACTAATTTGTTTTATTGCCTCGGTCAGTTCAGTGTGGTCAGCGCTCCACCGTGCTCTGAGCGCCGTCGTCCGCGGGCTCAGCACTGTACAGCATCAGGCTCTGGCTGCGTATCTCTGGTCCCTCCTTTGTGCAATGTGGATACTTGGTTACCGCATACGGGCGGTTGTCAGAGCTAATTAGCTAATGCGTGTGCTCAGCTGGCTGTGGTGTAAAGTGCGGCTTTATCATTCCTAGCCCTGACAGGTTTGGGTGTTGAAAAATGGGATTCCAGATTGAAATGATATAACATCCCTTTCTGTTTATACAGTGTAAAGGGGCTGTCTCGATCAACTGTCTCCTGAGCTAAATAACTTCTGAGGCAGAGGTCGGTGAAGAAGGCAGCGTGGACCAGGGATGCTCAACCCCCAGCCTGCAGAGCCACATAATCTAGCCTGCGGGTCTGGAAATTTGGGGGGAGCGGTGGCAATTAGCACCCCCCGCTGCTCCCCTGCTGCCAAATTTCCAAGCTCCTTGTGTCCGGATCATCCCCGTACAGAGGGATCGGGCTTCATCCCCATGCGGCGGGGTCGAGCCGGGGCCCAGCGCTATTGCTCAGGAACGGCCCAGCTGCAGCCAGACCCAGCCATGCAGGATTGGGCCCTGGCCAGGCCATTTCTGAGCGGCCGTGTTAGCCGGGCCAGCACCGTGTGCTGGATCCGGACCACGGATGCACCTGGCTCCACTCATCTGACCTGCAGGTGAGACTGATCATTCGGAGAGGAGCTTTCATAAGCGACAGCTGACTTTGTCAGAGGCTCCGCGTTGGTCCCTGAGGTCCCGAACTCTCAATTTTTGCACAGCGCCTGTGTCCGAGCACCTGGGGGTGGCAGCCAGGTTGCACAGAAAAGGCTCTTTGGACGTATCTGGACGTTTTCAAAGCCTGCTGCTTGCTTGAATGCTTGACACTTCTGCGAGAGTGTTACACCGCTGCATTTTCAGTGGGCGACGGTGGTCTACCAGAGGCTGCGCAGTCCATCAGAGAGGGAGGGATTGCACGCATTGCACCAAGGTCAGCATTTGGCCCCAAATACTATTTAAAAGCCAGCCCAGGTACAACTTAAAAGTTGACTTTTCGATGCTCGCCAGTGCTTTTCCATGCTGACCGTCCAATCGGTTGCCTCCTGGGCTCCTCCATGGCCATCAGAGCCTGCTCAAGGGGTTAACTTTTACCTTTTGGGGGTTTTTTTATACGATTTTTTTGTAATCACTGATGCTAATTTCTCAAAGAGGGCTGCAGCGTTGCATGCAAGAGGCTAACGTGCGCTGAATTCCCGTTTAGCTTTGCAACGTTTCCAGCCCATCCCTTCCTGCTAAGGCGGCGGTGACATTTCGGGACGACCAGCTCTTTCAGCGAAGGTCACTGGAAGTTCAGCCTATTTGCAGACACTTAGCTTATCTGTGCATGTCCTTATTGGAGGGTGACTGTTTATTCTCATTTGAGAGCCCCATGCGTCGGATGACTTTTTACACGTTCATTATAAATTATGCTCAACGTGTTTCCATTTGGCATGGATTTCTGCCTTTC
This sequence comes from Alligator sinensis, assembly GCF_000455745.1. Lineage (NCBI taxonomy): Eukaryota > Metazoa > Chordata > Crocodylia > Alligatoridae > Alligator > Alligator sinensis. The sequence continues at coordinate 1,485,112 of NW_005841986.1, forward strand.
TTTCTAGAAGCCGATTCCAGTCCTCGCTCGCTGTTTCATATTCGCGGGATCCTTTTGTAACCCTTGAGATGTCTTGCCTGCAGTTTTAAGGCTCGGGTCCGATTTCAACGTGGAGAACGCTTTTGCTGAGAGCAGTAACAAGGATTTCCTTTTGCTTTCGACACAGCGGTCGAAGCATCCTTGCTCAGAAAGCTGCAAGGATTTGGTTACCAGGAAAATTCCTCGGCGAGCGGGCTGCTGTCTTAATTTCACGATGCTGGGGTGGGGGCGAGGGGAATAGGAGGGCATCGTCGCTGGTGAGTTCAGTAATAATGTAGTAGCTAATGGATGCCCACCGAAGTATTTCACCGTTGCGTTATGCACACCCCGGGGACACAAAAAATCGTGGCAACCGTTGGAGTAAAAGTATGAATCTCCTTTGCCAAAAGCACAGGCCTCCTGGACTTGAAGTAAGGAAAATTCTCCTTGGCTGCCGCAGTATAGGGTCTATGATATATGGTCAAGCGTCTCTGACTGCAGCTGTTGCTGCTCTGCAGTTGGATAGGTCATCTGTTAAGTGCTCTGGAAGAGCCATATATGCACTTATGGAGCCCCTTTCATCAGAGGCTGTCCACTCGTTTTTCCCCCCGAATTTATCATCTCTGTCCCACAAACGAGGCTCGTTCCAGCTCTGCACATTTAATCCCAGCGCTGGAAACCGAGCTCGTGTCTTTTGACTCTTGGTTTTGTGTCTTAACAATGAGATCCCCGGGGCTTTCGTCACCTTCACACCAGACTTTCATTAAATACCTTCCCCCCCTATCCCCTGTTGAAGTCAGGTTACTAGCCTACGATGGTCTTTATATGTTGACGTACGGTGGTAAGTACCGGGTACCGATACGGCCGGCCCCAACCTGGAGCCTGTGGGGCTTGAAAAGGCTTATATAAATCAAAACAAAAAAGTGGCCCATGTGCTGGTGTTCATATTAGCCAGCAATGTGAGATCATTTGCTGGACGGGACCGTACAGAGAGAGCGCGGCGTCCCGTGTGTTTGTGCAGGGGGTGCTGACGCTTGGTGGAGCCCTTGGGTATTGCTGCGGTATTATATTTTGCAGTGGACAGGCAGTCTTGTCAAAAGGGCCAATGGGAAAGTCCTTTTAAGGGCAGCAGCCTGGTGTCTCGGGAAGCCGTTGGCACGGGTTCTTCACATGCAATTTTAGGAACAAGGAAAATATTAGCAAACGTCGTTGGGAACTGAACTGCCAAGTGAGATCGTTCTTCAGGGCGTCAACTTTTGACGCCGGATTTCTCTGCCTTCCTATGGGTTGTATTGCCCATCGTTGGCTTGGTGTATTGGATGCATTATTGCCTCCTCCTGGACACCAAGCACTGGCCGTGGACTGAGGCAGTGTCAGCGCGGTTGTGGGAAGAGCCCCTAAGAGCCCGTTCTTGAAAACCCCGACACCAGCAGAGGGACGAGCCTGGGCTGATTCTTGCTATGCGCAGAAATGTCCCAGCTGGGTGGCAACAGCCGGCCCCTGGCAGAGGTGACCGGGCCCTGGGTGTAATAAATACTTCCATTTTCTCTAGGTTCTTCTGCTGGGCCCCGACATTGGATCTGTCCTTAGCATGGAGCATTTTCAAACATCTCTGCTCGGTGGAGGGTTTCAACAGCTTGCCTTGCAAATAGCACCGGCGTAGGCTGGCGGCTGGTGCAGGCAGCCCCTTCTCAGGGTGTTGGCTCTGGAAATGCTCTTCTTAGGCATTTGCTTCTCCCTGTGCCTTGCACAGGCACCTACCTTGGGTCTGGGGATTTGGGCAAGGAGCAATGGTCAAGGGGCGTTGACGGTGGATATTAGGAAAAACCTCACTGGGAGAGGGGTGAAGCACTAGAAGAGGTTACCCAGAGAGGTGGCGGTGTCCTCATCCTTGGAGGTTTTGCAGACCCGGCTAGACAGTCTTGGCTGGGGTGATATAGTTGGGGCTGGTCCTGCTTGGAGCAGGGGGTTGGACTGGATGTGACCTCCTGAGGTCCCTTCCACCCTCCTTCTCTGATGCCAGCTGACCGCCATCCACATCCTAAAAGTCCCTGGCCCATCAGTAGGCCAGCGGGCTGCATGGAGCAGCTTTGTGGGCTGTATCTGGCCCATGGGTCATGTTTGGGACCGTGGACCTGTGTGTCCCTGTGCATGACAGCAAGACATGGCTGTTTGCCCTTTGTGTTGCAGGTGACTTTCAAAAGGGGGAAGAAAACAAATCACCTTCCTTCTGCCTCCATCCTCCCACCCCCTTTTTTGCTGCTTTGTGATGGATAAAGAAGGCCTGAGCATTTTCAGGCGCTTAAATCTAATTGGATTTTCTGTTTGATATTGCAGCCTTACTTATTGTGGAAGGCTAAACAGTATCTGAAGAAGTAATGAAATTGGGAACCTCATGGGAGTGAAAGCTGAGCGATTTGGGGCGAGGGGAGGTTTTTAAGCTGATTTTATTGTTGTTGTTTGTTTTACTTAATACCTCTTTGTGTTCGACGAATATTGCTTATTTTGGAGAAGCAATGTCACTGTTCAAATATGGAGACAGCCTCAGGGCAAAAGGACTTCAGACAGCCACAGCAGACAGATGCTCTCGTGGACCAAGGAGCGGTGCCCCAAGGAGGGTAGGTACTGGGAAACTACCAGCACGCTGGGAGACCTGTTGAGTTACCGTTTGACAGTACTTGTAAATAAAGTAGACCCTCGTTTATCTGAACTCGACGGATATAAACACTTGGATAAATCAAAAGCAAAAAAGCTAATGCTTGCACAGGTACTAAGTTTTGTAACATGCCTGGACCATTGCAGGTGGTTTTCATTTTTATGCTCTTTTTCGCTGCTTTTTTGTACGGTGTATGTCTGATATCTCTGAATATTTTCCATATATGAGCAGGGATGTTCCCACAGGGTTCAGATAAGCTGTGGGTCTGCTGTATTTCTCTGTATTGTTAAAATGTGGCTGAGATGAACAGTATGGGTGACAGAAGTTGTGCGTATGTAGGACCGGGTGCGGTGACACTCAGGTGTCTGAACAGGACAGACTTGACTGGCGTGTCCTCTCTGCACCTCCCAGCGGGCGGTAAGGCTCTTGCTGACCTTGCGTGTTATAGGTCCTATAACCCTGACCAACATCCCGTCATACTACGTGCCCTCATTATAAGGTGCTGTACTCGACCTGCTCCGACAGCTCAGCTTGGCCAGGTTCCTTTCCCCCTCAGGAAGGCAGCCATGCAACAAAAACCTTCAATTATGACAGGAAAACTCAGAAAACAGATCCTGGCAGACACTTCGGATTCCTTGCAATGCAACCAAAACCACGAGTCATAATGCTCTGGATATTTTTGAGGTTGAAAATTAGCAGGAAAGAAATGAAAACACTTTATATACATATAACACACTATCTATCTATCTACCTATCTATCTATCTATCTATCTAGGAAGATAGATAGATAGATAGATAGATAGATAGATAGATAGATAGATAGATAGATAGATAGATATAAGGTCCATTGGAGGGAGATGAGGTTCTTCTTGTCTATATCTATCTATCCATCTATCTAGCTAGCTATAGACAAGAAGAACCTCGTCTCTCTGCAAGGGACCTTATCTCTCTCTCAGACATATCTATCTATCTATCTATCTATCTATGAGGTATATATATATAGATATAGAGAGAGAGAGAGAGAGAGAAGGTCCATTGCAGGGAGATGAGGTTCTATATATAGATATATCAATATCTCTCTATATATATCAGGGACCTTGTCTCCCTGCAATGGACCTTATTTCTCTCTCTCTCTCTATATATATATATATAGAGAGAGAGAGAGAGAGATGTATATATATCTATATAGAGATCTATATCTCTTTCTCTATATAAAGATATATATACAGAGAGAGAGAAAGAGAGATAAGGTCCATTGCAGGGAGACAAGGTCCCTGCTATTTACAGAGAGATATCTTTATATCTAGATATAGAGAGAGCTATAGATATAAGGTCCATTGCAGGGAGACGAGGCTCTTCTTTGTCCATCGCAAAGAGCTGAAAAGGCAGAGCTGCCCAACTTCTATAAAGATCCTCCTCAGACAAGTTCACTGCTCATCCCTCCATTCCTGGGATCAAACTCACCGGTAGGGCCCTGCCACACGTTCACATGAAAACTGGATAGAGACCAGTTGTAAAATGGTTACGCATTTTCGAGCACTCACTTTGTAGCTGGTTGGCTCTTTTGATAGCTGGATGGGCATTTTTATGGCGTGATAATTGGTTTGCACATGTGGAGCTGGGCTGTTCTCAGTGGTGAGAGATGACAGAAGAAGGAGCAATGGGCTCAAGCTGCAGCAAAGGGGGTTTAGATTGGATATTAGGAAAAACTTTCCCACAAGGAGGGTGGTAAAGGAACAGACTACCCAGAGAGGTGGGGGGATCTCCATCCTTGGAGGTTTTTAAGACCTGGCTCAACAAAGCCCTGTCTGGGATGATGCAGTTGGGGCTGGTCCTGCTTGGAGCAGGGGGTTGCACTAGATGTGACCTCTTGAGGTCCTTTCCCACCCTCATTTTCTCTGATTCTAAATGTATTTCATGATTCACCAGTTAATTGTGTAATGTGTGTAACGTGGCAGGGGCTTTAGGTAGACGCCTAATTTCACTGAGGGATAAACTTAGTGCTTGGTGCCTAGGGGATGACTCGGGGCTGAGAAAGGACCAAGGCTTTTCAAGGGGAGGCTGTAGTTCATGACACAAGGTTATCAGCAGAAGTTAGGCCTGTCAGCGCTCTGGGTGCTGATCAAAGCCAAGACAAATCCCAATTTGATCCTTTGCCTTATTCTCTTGGCAGTATATTGAATTGCCTCTTATTCTCACTTTGCTGATTCTGCAGCAGCACTTGTCCCCAGGCATGTGCTGCAAGGAGTGCTGAACAAGCGTGGGATAAAACCGAGAAGAGCACAGGGTTATAACTCACTCTCTCTGCCTCTGTTACCTCCAGCTGTATGCATATTTCTAGGCGGCAGGTTACCTGGGCCTCAAAGTCATATAATGGCGTGCACCTGTCGTGTCTAACAAGCTGCACAGCTGCTCTGATGTATTTTGGTACATCTTCTGGCTTCGGCTGCAGGAAAATGTATGAAGCTGTGGCTGGCGCCCTGCCCGTCTGCACAATTGGGGACGGAAAGAAAGGTTCAGTCCCATTTTAATTCCAGAGGTGGGTTAAAGGCTTGGGAGGCATGGTGTTGTCACCCACCATCCGTCTTGCTCTCATTGCTCCTTCCCCTAATGAAGAGGGTTGGATGGAGGTGCAGCGGCTGTCGGCGCATGCTGAACCAGCACAGAAGCAAGCACTTTAAAGACAAGCAAAGCGTACGGCAGCTTTCCTTCCTGCAGCAGCTGCAAACTGCAGGACTTCTGCAGGGTTCCCATGTTTCCAGTCCCAAAAAAAGAGGACGCCTGTTGGGGGGACACCTCACTCCCAACCTGCAACCCCTCGTCCCTGCTGCTGCCCCGCACTCCCGACTCACAGTGCTTTGCCCCCCTGGACTGTGCTGGTGCCCCTCTCTCCTGACCCACAGCCCCCATCTCTGCTGCTCCCCCTCACTTTGGCCCTGCCTGGACAGCTGCCCCCAGTGCACGTGCGGAGGCACATGGTGCCCGCTGCCTCCAATTGCCCTCCCCCTGCTCCCGCAAAATCTCAGACGTTCATTCAGATTGCAAAAAAAAGGCCAAAAAAGATCAGAGGACGTGTCCGGGAAGACCCGGACGTATGGTCACCCTACTTCTGGCAACTGCTGTAGCATCTTTCTAAAGGCTGCATCACAAATTAGCAGCGTCCTCGCAGTAGTCGGCAGCACCGGGGTGCAGTGTGCAGCGGGGAGCTGCCTCTTGCTTTGCAGATGCAGCTAACCCTTGCCCATAAGCTCCTGGACCTCCCTTTTCGGCTGTCAGAGAGGTTCCTTCACACGTTAGGGCTGATGATGGTACCACACAGCAAAGGGTGCCGTTGCTGAGATGTCCACAGCCTGTGCTGAGAATACGTGGTCTGATCCGTCCTGGGCAGATCCAGCTATGAGTAGTACCAGCATGGTTCGAGGTAGCTAAAACTAAAACCTCAGAAACGTGGCCTGAAAATGGTCTCACTGTGGTGCCATCCCAAGCGATAGCAGGAGGATCCCAGGCTGACTGATCAGCTGCAAAAGCTGAGTTACACCCGTTTTCCTGGAGTAGATCAGGAGCATCCTCCCCGGTTCTGTATCTCTGCTAGGCGCCCCCGCCCCGCGAGAGCCGTTCAGAAGTCGCAGTGGGTGTTAGCCTGGGTACAGAGCTGACGGCTGTCGTGGGCACGCTGGAGGTGACAATCTGATATGATTGGCCTTCTCCTCTAATTAATTACTTAGCCAGCTGAATCCGTTTGCAGTCCCTGCTGGCAAGCCTTTGACCTCTGCCTGGGTGAGGAGGCGGTGGAATGTCGCCGTCCCCCGATTATGTTCTCAGATGTCAGCGGAGAGTAATTAGTGCAGATCACCCTCGCATCCGCAGCAAAGGGAACGAGGCTCATTAGTGCAGTAATGCTTAACGCTTAGGGGGGCATGCAGGCACGGGGTGCTGCATGATTTGCTGGTGTGTACACGGAGTGCCTTGCACCCTGCTCTTCCCTCCGTGCATCACCCTCTCGTTGTCCTGCATTTCAGACACTCCCCGTGTCCCCTTT
>NW_005841986.1:1491855-1495470 GCF_000455745.1 Alligator sinensis
GTCCCTGCCTTCCTCCTGTTACGGGCTCTATGTGCTCCTTATCCTTCCTGTTTCTCCCTCGTGCCCCCCATTTCATTCTCCCCCCTCCCCCATTATAGGGGTTTTTGGTTCCCTTTTCTCTCTCTCCCCTACCAGGAACAGTGTGTGCCATCCTTTCCTTCCTCATCCTCCCACCATCCCTCCTGCTTGGGAGATAAGTCATAATGAGTGTCAGCTGAGACACAGGCAGACAAGGTTCCTTGGGTGAATCTGATATCTTTTATTAGACCAACCCAAATAGTTGGAAAATAATTACTAAGCAAGCTTTTGGGTTCAAAAACCCTAACAGCTACTTTGACCGGATCTTTTAGCTGTGGGCACCCTCTCAGAGCTGCTTTGTCTGCTAACCAGAGGCAAACATGCTCCCTTGTGTACCCCTTTCTGGTTTTCACCCAAATCTGTAGGGCTCTGCTCACGGTATAGGGAATTCCCTGAAATTTTGGAATTGATGGGAAGTGGCGTTCTTAAAATCTTGCACTACAGCTCTCATGCTGAGTAAGACCTTGCAGAGCTTTGTCTAAGTGCTCCTTCCCAGGCACTTAAGGATGAGACTGGTTTTGCAGGACTGCTGATGGCATTTATAAGGTGTTTATGTTACAGTCTTCCTCAGAGGTAGTGTCATAGCTCTGTGACATGAAGAGGGATGCTTGTCGAAGTGTAACTCGCTGGCCATTGACAATCATCTTGGTACAAACACTGAGAGAGGATAGTACAGGTAGCCCAAGCATTGCAATTCAGACCCTCTCCGGAGGACAGGTCATCTTGTGGGTCTGCTCCAGCGAGCTTTCTCTCTCTCTCACTGCTGTATTCAGCGACAGGTCAGTCAGTCTCGTGATATCGTTTCTGCTCCCTGCTTGGATGACTGTAACCGTTTTGGTTTCTCATGTGGACATTTACATTTACAAATACACCCACAGACACAGCTTGGCCCATCAAACATTTCGGGCAAGTAAAATAGGATCCCGAAAGTTGTTGAACTGAATTCACTGGTAGCATTTTGCGGAATATTTGGGGATACTGGTGTGTCTACATGTGCAATTAATGCACAGTAAGATCACTGTGCAGTAAAATAAGGGACAGTAAATTGCACCAGGAACATGTCTACACGTGCGCCCTGTTGGGCACAGATTTGCACCCAACGGGAGGAGCCTGGTCCAGGGCTTCTTCTGCCCTGCTCTGCCCCCCCTGCACCAGCGAAGGGGAGCTCCAGGCTTCCCCAGGTGCCAGCCCGGAGGCTGGCAGGGGCCACAAGGGCTGGTCCTGATGTTTCATAGCTTCACAGTTTCATAGTCTGACCCCCCACTATGCAGGGGGTTGCACGAGATGATCTATTGAGGTCCCTTCCGACCCTAACATCTATGAATCTATGAATCTGTGAATAGTTGTTAGGGGCTGGAAGGGACCTTACAGACCATTGGGTCCAGCCCCCCTGCAGATGTGCACAGGGCTGGGAGAACTGTGCAGCTGCAGGTGCAGCATCTGCACGTGTGCTACTGCGCAATAGCTACTGTGCGGTTAATCTACTACCTGTACCTACAGGTACTAGCAAACCGCTGAGTAGACTAACTTGCTGCATAGCAAATACCGTGCACATGTAGACAGTGATGCTTTACTGTTCGTTCGATTAGTTTAATGCACAGTAAAGTGTCTCATGTAGACGCGCCCGCTGTGAAGTTATTTGCATAGTTCCAGCTGAGCGATGACTGCAGCGTTGGGGCCACGTTGTATGGGATTGTAGATAAAGCAGGGGACTTTTGCTGCTAGGATTCTTTAATTGCTTTTGAAATGTTTCTTATAGCCAAGAAATGCGAAAGATGGGTGAGGGGGGAGCTATCCATTCTGCTTCAATGAAAAGAAATTGTCAGAGAAAGTTCTCTGCAGTGGAGAAACACGCTCCAAACCGGCAGTATTAAAGAAGAACACCGAACCAAACCATGTTCGGCTTCCTTCTGTTGTTGGGGTTCACAATAAGGAACAGTAACTTGGCAGCTGTCATAACCAGTCTGTCACCAGCAATCCTTCCTGAGGCCATGACTGCCTTTGTATTTCCCGTCAGCAGAGTGCCGGTGCATTCAGGGGAGGCAGGTGGGCACTCTTGATTCATATTCTCTGCTTTGATGCCCCATCCCCACCAGGGAACCTTTCAGGAGAAGGGTTCAGGATCAGGTCCTTGCTTAGATGCAGCACTGGACAACTCCCAGTTTTGTCCCAGGTGGGATCTGTCTCTGCCCAGTGCCATCCATCCTTCCCGGGACTCATCCCTAAGGGAGCTGGGGCTAGCTAACGCTCGCTCATGCCTTTTGATTGCTTTTTTTCACTTGTTTCAATGATTGAAACAAGATGAATGTAAAAAAAACAAAAACGCCATTGGACGTGCAGCTTGTTTCCACTGCTCCTACAGCATTACCATGTAATTTTTCACACGTGGTTAAGGGGCAAGCTTTCCAATTACCGCGTGAATCGACTTTTTGTCTCTTTAGCGGAATGCCTTACCCTGGGCTCCGAGCAGAGTCGCCGGAGGATGGAGATTAACCGGGAGAAAGAGCAAATACAAGGTCTTGGGAGTTTTTGCCTTGCTTGGTGTGGAGCAGAGGGCAGTGGCGGGAGGGGTAATGCACACCCAGTGGTCTATTGTCCAAGTGATTTTCAGAAAGGAATAATATTTGCACCTCTGGCAGCCTTCGGAGTGAAAATCACAGGAGCGTCTATGCTATCACCCACTTCCAAAAATGCAGCTTGAACCTCACCCCCAGATCTTAATGCCCTGAAGCTTTGGAGCTGGATTCAGCTGCTCCCACTGGGGCCCATCTCTTCACACTTGACTTAACAACTGGTTATCATCTTCGGCTGGTGAAGGATGCTCTGGCTGAGCTTCCTGGAGACTCCAGTCTATAGCCTATCCAGAGTTTAGCCAGAAGTGGCCAATCAGGCTTTCCCAGACTATCTCAATTTTTTTGCCCAGGACCATCCTGGAGGATTAAGCATTATGGCAGCGAGGGTGCTCTGCCTCCAGGCCTGTTCTCTCCCAGGTTTCTCTGTTGAATGCAAGGGAGCCCATTTTTGCCAGTAGCGTGACCTTGTCCGCTAGGACAGACCCTGTCCTGGACTAGGACACTACGTTGTGTGTCCTGTTTCCCTCTGTATACTGAATAGGAATCCTGAGATGGGTCTCCTGATCCCTGCCCAGGTTTCTGAAGCTTTATTTCATTCATCCATTTTGTCCTGAGTCTGTGCTGATCTCACGGACGGTTCCTTCATGGATCTGCAAGGTGGTGCGTTACTCTGCCACGATAAAGCCTTCAAATATATTGAAAAAGTCTTTTAACCTTCTATACAAATTAAAAAAACATCCTGAAGGCTCCATGATATCCTCCTGATCAGTGCAGATGTAGGGAAGCTATGACATACTGTTTTAATGAATGTCCTATAATGCACGTTTCATAACGGCAAGTTCTGAAACTCTCTTAAAAGAAGCTTTAAATTGCTGAAGAGGTAGATACATACTGAACTGTTGAATATCTTCTCAGTCTCACCTCTGGAGGCCTTTGCTCAGAGGTTTCAGAGATGGTGGCTTTT
>NW_005841986.1:1495501-1518724 GCF_000455745.1 Alligator sinensis
TCTTCTGTGATTATTGGGTGTCTCCCATGCGTCTGAGGAACTGCAGCCTTATAAAGCAATGCTTCTGAAGGACCAGAGCTCTTTGTACCATGCCCCTTTAGCCAGGGTAGGTTCCAGATATTATCCCTTTATTGTTGCCTCTTTGGAAAGGTCTGTCTGTGATTCCCAAGCGGGCGGAAGAGGCTAGTTTGGTCTAATTACAAACCAGATTTATTAAGACTCAACAGAGGGCTGGAGGTGAGCAAAAAAAAAGCAATCGAAGTGAAGGCAGATATGCATACCGTGGAGGAGCTGCAGCGAAGATGCAAGTCTTGCCTTTCTACAGAGCAGGCTCGGCCTGAGAGGGAAGCATGGGCCCAGACTGTATGATTCGGACCAGATGTTTCGTTTTTTGAAGGAGCTCTGCACCCAGCGTGTTCGGCTGTCGTGCAAATCTGACCCCCAAGTCTGATACCGAGGTGGGAGCCAAGCAGTTTCGAAAACCTGGCTCAGGCTGTCTCATCATTTCCCTTCATACTTGACTCCAGGGCCTGTTACATGGGCTCCTTTGCATCTCTTTGGTATCCCCTTCTGCACCTGCCGTGCCCCAGGTCACCCCCTTGCCTGTATGGGAGCGCAGTTGAGGACTGTTGGCTGGTTTGGATGGCCTGCTGCAGTTCGTTTTCCTTCTCTCTCCTCTTAGCCCAATGACACATTCGTTGCCTGGAGGGCTCTCGTTCCTAAAAGCCTTGTTTTCCATGTTAACTGCCCTGGTTTTAAAAAGACAAATCCTCAGCTTGGCTTAAGTTGCTCAATTGCATTGACTTCAAGAAAGCCACGATGATTTGCACCAGTGAAGGGTCTGGTCCCATGGGTTTCCATAACTCCTTCCTATCATTACCATAATTCTTCTTTATATCACACATAACTCACAGACATATTAGCTAATTTTTCACAGGGATATTTTCCTTTTGTGCCCTAAATGCAAAGCCTTTGCTTTACTGATGGTTATTTGCATAATAAATAATACACAGCAAAAGTGAATAACTCCTGAGAGAACAGCTTAGTTGCTGTTTTGTCTCTATTTTTCCTCTGCATTATTTTTTGCAGATGATGGCTTTATTGACTGAGTGTAAGCATCCAAATGGAAACCCAGTGCAATTGCAAATACATATTTTTTTCTAAATGTGACTCAGCAAATGGCAGCCTTTACAAGCTGCAAGAAAAATCCCTTGAAATACCTTGGCACTGGATAATGGTATGTGTGGGGGATGTAAAATAACCCAGCAGCCTAGGTACCTTATTTACCCAGTGTACGGTATTGTGACATTTTGCATAGACCTAATGTGGCGAACACATTTCCTCTTTTTTCCATTTTGACTTCAGTGGGCAAAACCGTCATGGATTTCATTGGCATTAAGGTCATTCCCTACGTGCTGCTGTGTCCGGGAGCTGGCCCAAACTCTCCTTCATTGTTCTGCCCATCCTCCCAACCTTTTTGGGGCTTCCCGCTGCACCTTGTGCCAACTGGACATTCAGATTTTCAGCTTTCACAAGAGTCTCTCATGTCAGTTCAGACGTCTGCAAATCTAGATGAAACTGTGCTCTTCAATAAAGCCCTAATAGCTCAGAGGTTCATCATCGGAAATAATGCCACAGCCACGTAACACAGACATACTTTATTAGCATTAAGCATGCAGTGATATTAATCTTTCCGTGCCCAGTGTCTAGTGTTCCCAGTTTAATTTAGAAGGGTGAAGATTTATACCACCAAGCTGTCATGTATTAAAGAACAATGAACCTCATTCTCAACTAATTGACGCCGTCCTAACCATAGACCAGTAGGAGCACTCCCGTACTCCGACCAATACAAGGGAGATCAGAGTCCAGCCTAAACGGGAGTTTGGGGAATATCAGTGGAACATATGAGTCACGGTATAGTTTGAATCTGAGTTCATCAAGACACGGGGGATTGGACGTCGGCTGTTAATAGCACAGACAGTCTATCTTATAGCTTTTTTCCAGAACTGAAAGTTGGAGGAGATTTATGTGGGATGACACGAGACAAAAATGAGGGTTTTGCGTGGAGGGAAATGCACAGCGCCACCAGCAAAGCTACCGTTCAGGTTCCTGAAATGAAAACGCAAAAGGAGAAGTGAGCTTGCTTTTGCTTTTTCCTCTGACTGCGTCACAGAATGGGTAACCACGATGGACTCCTATCCACTCGGGGGGTGCGGACACCACGCACATGGACTCTGAAATGTTCTCCGTTTCCTCCAGAGATGCATAACTCTCAGCACTACTTTAGAGGATGCTCTTCTCCAGTAGAAAGTTACTGCTTTGGACAACGGAAGCAAGTTGACTCTGGAGAAAGTGACTGTCTTGTACCTGCCGTGTGTCCACTGCCAGTGTCAGTCTCCATCTAAGGTAGTCATTTAACGCTGGCTCCTCCACCAGTATGAAGTCCCCTGCTGTGACCAGTTCCCTACTGGTGCCTACTTTGGGCAGCCGCCTTGGGGAAAGCAGGCCACGTGTCTGCTCTTTACCGTGGAGTGAATTGACTATGGAGTAGAAACCAGGGTAAATGACCCCAGATTTGTACGTCGCATCCACATCCTTAGGGATGCTTCCAGCCATTCTCCTTCCCTATGCAGGCCCAGCCAGGTATTTGGCCAGGTGCTGCACGTGAACTCTTTGTCACACAAGGGGCAGACCATTAACCTGACTAGACACCGAGGAGCTAGCCCGGAGAGTACTGTGCCATTGGTGTAACTTGGTTTTTTGGAGCATTTCTGGAGCTCATCTCCTCTCTTTGCTGATATGTGCTTATAGCTTCAAGCTACCTCTGCTTTTTCCATTCTGATTTTATGCAGGAATAATGAACCTGAGGGGTGTTTTTTAGTCCCAAGCTGAATAGAGCTTAAAGGTAATTTTCCTTTTTTTTTAAGTGGAGGCATTGTGGTCATTATTAGGAACAAGTAAACGTGACGGATTCCCTTCGGGAAACACCCCAAGACCTAGCATCCCAGAACAAAATTAACGGCTACATTTCTGCAATGTGAAGACTATGAAAATAATGATGCAACTTTCTACTGAAGTCCATATTTTGAGGGCCTTCCTTTCCTTTCTCCTGTCCTTGTGTGATAAGGTGTTTAGCAGAATTTGCAGATCCGTTGGAAACTGCCACGAGCACGTCTGCTGTGCACGCAAACCCTCGACCTCTGGGCTTCCAGCCATTCGCCCCAGTGTCCATGTTACCGGAGTGGGGTGTATTTTGAGGTATTACCAGCAGCATCTTTTATTTCTATAGGCACCTATTGGTTTCAACCCTGTTGCTTTCTGCAGGACTTTTCTACACGCGCAGAATCGTAGAATTATAGAAAACGAGGGTTGAAGGGACCTCAAGAGGTCACATCTAGTCCAACCCTGTGCTCCAAGCAGGACCAGCCCCAACTACATCATCCCAGCCACAGCTTTGGCAACCTGGGTCTTAAAAACCTTAAAAAGATCTTAAAGGTCTTAAAAAGATTCCACCACCTCTTTAGGTAACTTGTTCCAGTGTTTAACTACCTCCCTCGTGAGAAACTTGCTTCCTAGTATCCAACCTAAGCCTCCCTTGCTGCAGCCTGAGCCCATTGCTCCTTGTCCTGTATCTGCCCCCACTGAGAACAGCCCAGCTCCGTCCTCTTTGCAGCCCCCCTGCAGGGAGCTGAAGGCTGCTATTCAATCCCCCTCGCTCTTCTCTTCTGCAGACTCAATCAGCCCAGTTCCCTCAGCCTCTCCTCACCAGTCCTGTGCCCCAGCCCACAACCATTTTCATTGCTCCCTGCTCCCAACGTGTCCACATCCTTTCTATAGTGGGAGTCCCAAAACTGGACATAGGACTCCAGATGTGGCCTCCCCAGTGCAGAACAGAGAGGAAGAATTACTTCCCTCCATCTGCTGGCAGCGCTCCTACCAGCCCAGGATGCCATTTGCCTTCTTGGCACCAAGGGCACACTGCTGGCTCCTGTTCAGCTTCTTGTCCCCTGTCCCCCAGGTCCTTTTCTGCAGAGCTGCTGCCCAGCCCGTCACCCCCAGCCTGCACCGGTGCAGGGGATCGCTCCCTCCTCAGTGCAGGACTTTGCACTTGTCCTTGTTGAACCTCATGAGATTTCTTTTGGCCCAATCCTCTGATTTGTCTAGGTCGCTCTGAATCCTAGCCCTAGCGTAACTATCTACTACGTGCCGCAGCTGAGGGTGCACTGTTTGCCATCTTCCCGATTGTTAATGAAGATATTGAACAAAACCAGCCCCAGGACCAACCCCTGGGGCACTCGACTTGATACTGGCTGCCAGCTAGGCATTGAGCCATGGATTACTACTTATTGAGCTTGACAATCCAGCCAGCTTTCTGTCCACCTTATAGTCTATTCATCCAGCCCATAGTTCCTTAACTTGCTTACAAGAATGCTATGGGAGATGGTATCAAGAGCCTTGCTTATGTCAAGGTACACCACATCCACTGCTTCCCTGCATCCACAGAGCCACCACCTCCTCGTAGAAGGCATCAGGTTGGTCAGGCATGACTTGCCCCTGGTGAATCCATGCTGACCGCTCCTAATCACTTCTCCAGGTGCTTATAAATGGTTTCCTTGAGGATCTGCTCTGTGATTTTTCCAGGGACTGAGGTGAGGCTGACTGGTCTGTAGTCCCCTGGATCCTCCTTTTCCCTTTCTTAAATATGGGCACTATGTTTGCCCTTTCCCAATCATCGCGAACCTCCCCTGATCGCTATGAGTTTTCAAAGATGATGGCCCATGGCTCTGCAGTCTCACCAGCCAACACCTGTAGCACCCTTGGGTGCATCCCATCCAGCCCCATGGACTTGTACACGTCCAGCTTGTCTGAATAGTCCCTAACCTGATCTTTAACCACTGAGGGCTGCTCACCTCCTCCCCCAACTGTGCTGCCCAGTGCAGTAAAATGGGAGCTGCCCTTGCCTGTGAACACCAAGATAAAAAAGGCATCAAACTGGACAGCCTAATTCAATTCCTCATCTCTGAGTAGAAAAGTGTACAAGAGTTGAGATGTTTAGATTTTTAAATATTCTTTGACTTTTAAGTCATCCACCACGCTGTTGATAACACTGATGATCCAATTTTGCCCTAACTGTGATATAAGTTAAAGAGATGCACTGGGTTAATTGAGTTATTTTTCCGTTCCATCAATAAGCAATGAACAAGGTGACACTAAGAACAAGGGAAATGCCAAATAAAGCATAAAGATCGCACCTAGTCTTGCAATTATTTCCACACAGGTGCCTGCACTGATCCCCATGGAAACTTTATGCAAGGAGCAAGGTCCAGCCCTAGTGCTTAGATCACAGGATCAGGTCCTTCCTATGTAGTTGCTTTACAGGGACTGTCGAAGCCCCCTTTGCTCTGTAGAGATTCATGTTGCACTTGGATGCCCATATACTTCTCACGTCCCTTTTGAGTTTCTGCAGCGTTGTTTCACGTGACGCACGCTTGCCCTTCATGCATGTATGCAACTAAAATAGCTGAGTTCTGTAGGCACCACTAGCTGCCTGGTATGTAATTGCACCCTCTAGGCAAATTATTTATCCCAAGTCTGTCTTTTTTTATCTTAAAATAAGCCCTTTCTTTTAAAACAGATGCATTTTGGCATTCGTGCCTCATGCTGGAACATCAGCCTGGTAAGAAATAAAGCCGTCCAGGTCCACAATGGGGAAATGGATGTTTAGGTTTGATGTGGCAGGCGGCAGCAGAAAATGCAGGGGCAAGTGCCTGGGCTCTGTGCCTGGTGTTCAGGCCCCGTAGCACTGCCTGTGTTAAACAAGGGTGTGTTCCCTCGTTGTGCAAGCACTTGTGTTCGCACCCAGCGAGGTCCTGAACCCCAGAGCTCAGTTTTAAATAGGGCTACTTCATGTAGTGTATTATGGCCTGAGCGACTGGCGAACAAGGTGACGGTGGCCCTGAATCCACCACTCCCTTTAAGCAGGAGCTACTCATTTGCTGAAAGTGTCTTGCTGTTGGAGGCTTATATCAGTGGCGTGGTGTATAGACCAACGTATTAGTGCTCACTCATTCAAAACGATGTGCCTGGGAGCGTTAAACTCTCTGTTTTTGATGGGGAGTTGAATATCCTTCCTTTTCTCATCCTCCCGGTGGAGGCTGGGCTTAGCAGGGCCTTCAACGTTCGTGGAAACTTTTGAGGTCTGGCTGTATGAAAGGCACGATTCAGTGTGAGGCAGGAGGAATACGAAGGCAAAGGAGGAAAGATAAAATTTCAGGAGTGAGTGGAGAAAGTGCAGAGGGGACCAGGTAGGAAGCAATTTCAGATAAGAGAAGAGGAGGGCAGACAGGAGGCAGGTGATAGATGGGGAGAGGGGGTGGGAAAGAAGAGCTGTGAAAGCAATATGTGACTTTTGCTGGATTAGACACGACGGATTCGTATCTGGCACGCTGTGGGAAACAAATAGTGCCCTGTAGCTACGTCCTCCACCCAGTCCTTATCGCCTTGGAGGAGCTGCACCTAAGACAACTTGAATAAGCAGCACCATAATGCCAGCCTTATGGCAGAGAGAAGTAGCTAGGCGTGTTAGACTCATGGCAGGCAGAAGCCAGGGTAGATTTACACCTTATAGACTAAATCAGAGATGCAGAAACGTTCATAAGCGGTGGCTGGCTTCATCAGATACTGTCTGATCATCAGATCAGCATCCTGTGGGAGAGCCGCCGACTGGAATAGCCAGGGATCCGCTTTGTGACACGAGGAGCAGCCCCTGCTTGGGGAGCAGCTCTTGGGGAGCTGGGTGCGGGGTTTGGGGAGAAACGAAAGAGCTGAGCTGGACGCTGATGTGCCAGGCAGGCTTGTCGAGGCAGGGCAGGGCTCTCCTACCGGGCAGAGCTCAGCACCAGGCTGCATGAAGGCCGTGATGCATCCTGCCCAGGGCTCTTCCTGCCCCTAATAAAGCTTTCTGGTTTGTCATTGCCTGCCCAATGCAGAGGCCAAAGTTACTGCTTTGGAGAGGGACATGTGATAAAAGGCAGCGTCTTCTTGCTTCTCAGCCTGTCACCAGCTCAAACACCAATTTTTATTTGATCTTATTTTATTTTTTTGCAACTAGCTGTCCTTCCTTTCTCACTCAAGGACTTTCAGTGGGATGGAGTCTTGCCCAGAGGAGTAAAAAGGTGCTTCTCTGCTTCTGCTGTTTACATCACAAACCAAAGCAGCTTTTGTTTGGTTGCAAACATGTGCACCGATAGCAGGGAGGGGAGAAGGAAACTATGCAGGGCTTTTCCTTTTCTGTCTTTAAAAAAAAAAAAAATTAATGTTTGGAAATTGCACACTTGCATCCACAGCAAAAAAAAAAATTAAGATTTCAGTGTCAAGCATTCAGAAGTTCATAGGATCGTAGGAAAGTTGGGCTGGATGGGACCTCATAAGGTCATGTAGTCCGGCCCTCTGCTCAAGACAGGATCATCCCTGGCTAAACCACCCCGGCCAAGTGTCTGTCCAGCCTGCTCGTGAAAACTTTTAAGGATGGAGAGTTCACAATTTCTCTAGGCAGCTTGTTCCAGTGCATGACCACCCTCATAGTCAGGAAGTTCCCCCTAATCGCCAACCTAAATTTCCCCCTTTGCAGATGGGGTAAATGCCAGAACTAAAGGATGTCTGTGCAACCTCAGTTTGGCTCCTTGTGTATGTGAATTGGGATGGTCTTTAATTGCTTTGCACACTGTTTTCCCCCACAGGACCCCTGCCTCATTCTGTGCGCGGTACTGGTGGCGCGCTGGAAATGAATCAGCATTATATAGCACATTTGTGCGATGCCTGCTTCACTTGTTACAAAAGTTGGAATATGTTCTGAGCTCTACAACTGATCTAATGCCAACTCATTTTCCAGGGGGGGTGATGAAGATTGAGTCATTAGTGTTTGCAGAACACTAAGATATTATGGTGAGAACACCATAGAAATCCCCAGAGAGTAATGAATGATATCCTGCTCAGTACGGGGCTTGGGACTGTCTCAGTTCCACTGATACCAAGCAGACTCAAACCTGTGATGACTTCATGGCCTTGGGTGTGCCTGCAATCATAAGCAAAATTAGCAATCTTATTTTATGGCACGTAAGAAATTCCACTGAGTCTTATTTGAACTAAAGGCCCTTCTCAGCTCAAAAGTGAATGTCGTTAGAGGGTTTGATAGACATGAGTTTCGTTTTTGACACTTAGGTTTAATGTCTCGCTAGGTAGATGTCTTCCCCCTCAGATACTTTTGATGACACTTGAGTTATTTAGAAATGAGGACTTTGAAAAAGCATTTTCTGAAATGGCAGTAAGAATTGGCACCTTTGTCTTGATTGATGCAACTTTGGTGCATAGGTATCAGAGCTGGGAGTATTTAGCGTTAGAACAAGTATCACGTGTATTCTTGGGACAAATTTTGGACATCGGTGAATGGACTTTAGGCTGGGGACTTTCTGCAAAAACAGTGTAACGTTCACTCGTATTCTGCTCAGTTTGCATTTATTGGCTAAAAATTGCATTCCAGCAACATAATGCTGCGTTCCGAATGTATTTTTAATATCAGGTTTTCCCATTCCTGGCATTTGCGATCTTGAATTATACCCACAGGATTTTATGGACCGCACTGGACTTAGATAATGCAATGGCATTCCAGGAGCCAGGGGCCTCACTAGGCTTTTGTAACATTAATTCCTTTTCCTGATAACGGCACGTGCAGGGTGACCTTGAATATCAACCTTTACAAATAAAAAATGCATCCATGGGGGACTTAACTGTTTCTGCATTCAGATGGGACCAAGCTGCTCTCTGTTAGATTGGGGTTAATTCAGTTCCTCACCTTGGAAATCCTTTCAGTTTCTTATCTCCATGTCTTCTCTTTTTTTTGGCCAGTGCTGCATTTTGCTCTTTTACCAGCCCTGTAGACAGTTGCACACAAAATGGCCTGATAAAGCCCCGAGAGTGCTGGCAATTGCAGAGTTAAGCCCCTAAAACTCTAGCCCATCTTCTACTCTAGTGACATTTGCTCACTACAGTTGTGTGTAAGCCAGGATTACCTGGCTGTAACTGGTCTGTTTGTCTTTGGGATATCCCATTGCATCTGGGTATTGTTGTGCATGTGGTGTAAGGTCTCCATTTACTTGCTGCTGCGGTACCTGTAAGGATAGGGGTGGAACCGAATATGACAAAGGTGCAGTTAAAGTTAAATTGGCTTCCGACTTTAGTCTCTCACTTGTATTCCAAGAAGACCAGACAACCTGGCCACGTTAGGCACCTGTATACACCACAGGGTTTAATCCTCATTCAATTAAATAGGTTTATAACATTTAAACGTGTTTATTTTTGAGCGTTGCATCAGTGTTTGCACGCACTAGGTTTTCAAATGAATTAAGCTTTGGAGTGTCACACCAGTGTTTGTACACACTTGGTTTTCGAACAAATTAAGCCCGGGCTCCAGCTGTCACCGCAGGAGAGTGGGATGGTCCAGCGCTGCCCTCCTAGCCCAGGGCCCCCCAACCCGTGCTCTGCCACACAGCTGTGGGAGCATGGAGCTGGCACATGCCACAAGAAAAAAAAAAGCAGAAGTAATTTGAAAGTGGAAGCAATTCAAATGGGTGATCTACAAAAAAGTCGCAGCCATCTGGTGGACAAAGAGGCTCATTACATGTCTTTGACTGCTTTTGTGTTTGCACGCAGTGAATCCATGGATGCGATGCTTTAATTTGCAGCAAGCCAAACTAAACTACATCCAAGGAGTTTTATTTTAATGCGCTGGAAAGACTTTTAAAGCATCTGGAAAACGTGCTCATGCAAACAGTCACGCCACTGCAGCACAAGAAGGGGCAAAAACCGTGGCGTGTACAAAGGCATGTACAAGCAGTAACTCCCTGCTGTGCTTCCTTAGATGCTGATGTCAGGGCAGAAGCCTTCCTTGCTGTCCTACTGTGGTGTTCAGCTTGATGCAAACACCGGAGCCCTCAACTCATGCTAAGTTCAGCCGTATGCGGTCATTTCACACCATACTGGACTGAACTCTGAACTCCTCTGTGTTTAAAAGCCTCCGCCACCCACCAGTGCTAAATGTCAGGCTGGTTCAAACACCAGATGGATTATACTGCATCAGAGTTTGACCCCGAGGACATGCAGGAGAAGCACAGCTGTCCTCTCCCTGCAGCGACAACTTGCACGTGGCCCTTCCTCAGCGTGTAGCACTAATATAGCAGCATCTTGAGCCATGCCCACCAGTGAGATGGGAGCCATTTTGCAAGACCGGTGTCATGCTCATGCTGATTCGAGCCCCTCGCTGAAGGTGCTGCATCCAAGATCTGTTTGTCTGCTTTAGAGAACACATATGGAAAGCGTCTTGGTACGGTAGTACATGCTATAGCACTGCCAGACTCCCAAATCATCCTCTGACATCGCTGAGCTCATCCTGTATAAGAGCCTCATCTTCTTTACAGTGCAGTGTCACTCCCATGCATCTGAGCGCCAGGAAAATGCTACCCCTCATCCCAAACCTGATGGATGTCTTTATTGTTCTACTCAGAAATCTTTGCCGTTGTGACACATGCCATTTCTGTCACTTAAATAAATGAATCTGATGTCTGATTTGCATCAGGTACAAATGGCAGGAGGATATTCAGAGTAAAAATGTCCTTAGCTTATCCTGTTGTGGGGATAGACAGCTCAGCAGTTAGCATAGTGATTACAGCAGTTCACTTCCTCAGGATGAATGGTTGCATTTGTTAAAGAATTTGAGCCTGAGTCCTGAATTGTTTTGGTTGGAGACTCTTAAATTAGGCTTATACTTAGAAGCAGGGTTTTATTATACTGCTTAGCATTGACATGAATCTTTATATTGTCAAACTGCTATTTAGACATCAACTCATTTTCATAACACCCTGCCAGGTCAGCACTGTTAATCCCCATCCGATAGACAAGGAAACTGGAGCAGGGACCTGTTAGGTGATTTCCCCCAAGATCAGGGGGTTTCCTGGCTCTAATCCTCGATTCAGTCCCTGTGACCACACTACATCGTGCTTTAAAAAGACAGTCTGTCTTGGACACTGTCATGGAAAGAGCAGCATGTTCCTCCTAGAGCCATATGGTAGTTTCCTGGAGGAAGTTTTGTTTTCCTGGCACGTGAGATTTGTACACAGATATTAGTGTGAGATCGCTGTTGGAAAGGAGAGCGGGGCACCAGGCTTGGAGTCTGTCAAAGCAGATAAGCCAGGAGAAAAAATTTCCTTGCAATCACTTAGCTTCACAAATAATGGCCTACCTTTAAACGTCTCCAGGGATGCATTGAGTGCAAGGGGACTTTTCCGACCATAAAGTCAGGGCAGATTGCAAGAAAGAAATGGACGGCACCTCCTCGAAAAAATGTGACAGCATGCAGTGACCCCGTCTGTGGCGAGCAGGGGGTAAACTTCATCTGACTAACCCCTCCTTTTGCCCTGGCTCTCGAAAGAGGGGCGATACACTGGATGCTGGGGGCAGTTCAACCCCAGAGCCCTTGGACTCCCCATAGCAGGGAGGGAGACTTCCAGTGGCTCTGTGTTGGCTTGCGTTAACGGCTCGTGTCATTAAAGGTAAATGTCAGTTCTGAGCTCATTCTCTCAAAATTTGCCTTTTCACTTCTCTGCTCGCTGCGGGTAATTCAGTTTGCTTGTATGCCATGGCAAAACGGACCCTTCAGAAAAAATCCAGGCTTCGTTGTGGTCTGCCAGCTATTGCAGCGCGACCGTGCCGGTCGCAGGGATAAACCAGAGTTCCTGCAGTATAGGAAGCGAGTCTGCTTCGTGTCTGATCCTGCGCTTGCAGCCAGGAGATAGCATTAATACATGTAAGACATGCAATCATGTTCGAGGAAACATAGTGCAGAGACTCAGATGGTAATGTGGAGTGTGGGATGAGTATTATATCATTTATATGGCCGTCGTACTCGAGGGGGAGCGGTCCCGGATCCCGGTATTTGTGTCTTGTTGTATTAGGTATCTCGATGGACACCCAAGAGACAGACCCTTTCCCTGAAGAGCTAGCAGCCTGTATCAAGGGTGAGACAAGAAGTGAATAGAGCAGGCAAATGGGGGAGCACCAAGAAACAAGGCGATGAGACCGGTCAATATGGGAAGCAGTGGTCCCAGTTCACGCGCTGCCTCATCTTCGCCAGGCAGGGTTGTCCTAGGAGATCTTTTTTCCATCCACGCGCTTCTGTCAAAGCTTCCCATGACTGACTATCAGCCAGAGCCTGATTTGCTTGTTGGGAGACGACGGAGGCCACATACCTGCCGCTTCCTCCTTTGACGTGACACCTGACCTCCGAGCAGAGGAGCTTATCTGTCGACGTAACGCCCTCGTCTTGCAAAGCAATGCATCACAGTGATAGGTGGAGACAGGAGTGGAGATTGAGGACAGCAATCATCTTCTTTGGTGCGTGTGGGAAAATAGGCTGCATACATTGCACATGCGACCGGCTGAGAAACACCGAGCTGCTCTGGCTTTTAGAAAGGGAGAGGCCAGTGATGACACTGGAGTAGATGAAGAACTGTGGTGTAGGTTGAGCCACAGATAATTGAGCTGCAGAAGTAGCAATGGACAGATTAACAGGTACAGAAGGAGGATCCAGGGTCAGGGATGATTGTATAGTCCCACTGTAGGTAATTTATGTACATAATTATACAAAATTCCCCTGGATCATAGCTCCCAGGCACTGCCGTGATACCGCCCTCCAAATTAAAGAAGAGCAGGTCTCAAGGGGGATGGGAACATTGACATCAGGGACGTTGGTAGTAAGATTTTCCCGGATTCACCTGATCACTTTTTTCCAATTTTGAGATAACTGCGAACGAACAAATGAAGAGAAAGCAGTTGTTGAAATATATGTGAATTTTAGCAAAGCGTCGGATATTGTCTCGCAAGATGTAACATTCATAATGGATTCAAATCTGCTCGGATCGCAACGCTGTCTCTTAGCTTAGAAACGCTATTGGATGCTATTCCCCTATGGCATAGCATTGATTTAGTGAGTGCAGTCGCTCTTGGGCATTGTGCTAATACCCTCATCAGTAATTCAGAAGAGGGAATATTATTGATGCTTGTAAGCGATGCTAAAATAAGAAGCCTTGCAAACGTCAGCGAGGGCAATGAAGTCACACGAGGAGGCCGGAGGTTAAAACACGGGAATAATAGGAAGACAGCTTGAAGGCATGTAGCTAATGTGTCGGGGGGAAAAATCCACAGCATAAATAAATGGAAGGGGACACCCTGGACGATAGTAACGGCTAAAAGAGACATATGGGTGATAATAAGGTGCAATTCAGAAAGAGGCTTCAATGTGATGTGGCTGCAAAAGAAAGGTCAATACTGTTTGAGTTGCCTGCATAACTCTCATGGCACCGGGCAAGCAAGGTGCGGTCGTTCTGCATCTCGATCCAGCCCTGATGTGATCCTGCCTGGAGCAGTGCTCTTGCTCGTGGGCAGGCGTTACAAGAAGGCACTGACAAATTAAGTTGGGGAAGTTCAGGGAAGAGCACTAAATATGATCAAGGCAAAAGAAATGGATTTATGAATCCAGATTAAGAGTTAAATCTGGATTGTTTAGGTGCATAACGGCTACGGGTGAGTTATTTAGCACGTGTGCTTCCAAGTGGTGCTGGGTACTAAACAGAGCCAAGAGGAAATTTTTGCATGGATGTTTTATTCATTGACCAGTGCCGGTCTGAGTTAGCTGAAGCTGTTCAGAAAACCAGGCCGGTGAATTGGTTAAAAAATAAAAAGAGTCAAGTGTCACATGTTTTTTGAAAGAAAACGCTTTGATTTTTTTTGTCCCCTTGGAGCCTCATTTTAAAATTAGATTTGCCTGTATTGCATTTTTTGTTAAAAAGAAAAAGAAGAAATA
The DNA here is from genome assembly GCF_000455745.1 of Alligator sinensis. Lineage (NCBI taxonomy): Eukaryota > Metazoa > Chordata > Crocodylia > Alligatoridae > Alligator > Alligator sinensis. The sequence continues at coordinate 1,509,414 of NW_005841986.1, forward strand.
ACCCTCAACACTAAGTTTCATTTTAGTTTAAAAGGAAATGTTTAGCTGAAAATGAAAACGAACCTTTCGTAGCAGGGCAACCCGAAGTGGGTATTTTTGCAGCTTTTGGTTCCAGCTGCTCATTTGCATGTTGCTTGCAGTGATGGGACGGGCAGGCAGGGCGCGGCTGGGAGCACGCGATGATGCCGAGAGGGACAATTTTAGGCTGAGATTCAGGACAAGGCTTCCTTCCTGACAGATCTTGCCCCACTGAAGTCACCCCGAGCTACTGCAAACTTCAGCGTCCCCACGTGCGTGGGAAGGTGGTGAAACCCCCTTTGCTTGTGACCAGGCTCAGAAGGGAGCAAATAACTGGGGACAGGCAAGGAGGTGGGTGAACCGGGGTGGTCCCGTCCTTCCCTAACCCCTGCGATTCTGGGCTGCCCCTTCACCCCTGGCTTCACCTTGCATGGTAGCGCAGCCGTGGGGCTCTCCTTTTGTCGCGGCCGTAAATGCAGCATCATCTGGGAGGAGGGGGGACAGGAAACGGCTCCTGCCAAGAAGCTGCCGTAAGGTCTGCAGAGTGCAATTGCCAGCAGGGAGGAGCTCGGTGCAGGCGCTGCGGGCTCGTCCAGGGCAAAGCTCCCTTTCAGCTCCGGGGGTCAAGCTCCTGCCTCCAGACTGAAAGGGTCCAAGTTGGAGCCTCAGCTCTGATGGACAGAAGTAAGTCCCGGCATCAGCTGGGGGACTCTGCTATCCTAGAGATCAGCTGGCGACTGAGTAGTGGACCAGGGAAGTGCCGGCTGTGCTGAGGAGCCAGCTAGGACAGCGCAAGAGCACTTCTGCGTTGCACAGCTCTAGTACAAACACATGGCCTGATTTGTTCCCCCCCCGGGTGCTGAGCCCCTCTCAGCTCCCCAAATCCAAGGAGCAAACCTTACAGCCCTGTGGTAAGATAAAATATTCCTTCCTATTTTTCAGGTGAGAGGATTGGAGGCCGTGAGCGCGAGGCACGGTCGCAGGAGGTGGAGGCAGGACCGGGGGGCGAGACCCGCGGCGTTGCGGGAGAGGGGCAGGCGCGACTTCTGCGATCGCAGCGTAGCGCAGAGATACCCGAGCACGCGTTAGACTAGCCAGCCGGGGACAGGTAACCGGGGAGCTGCGGCTGGACCCATGCGCTGCTGGTTTGGAGAGGTGCGGGGAGCGAGGGGAGACTATTCCAGCTGGCAAGCGTAACAAAGAAAGCGAGTCTTGCCTCGAGCGCGAAGGGCAGGGAGGAAGGCGGTGGTAGCCGGACGCCTCCCGAGAGTCTCCCGTGCACCCCTGTCGACCTGCCTCGATTTCCCCCGGCTTTCCGTCACTCCTGCCATAGTCGGGCAGCAGAGGCAACGGCCTGGAGAGCGGGACGCGTCGTGTCCGAGCTGAGCGTGCGGCGCTGTCGCAGAAGGGTTTACAGGGGAGTCCTGTTTTTACCGCTCCAAACCTCTGCCAACCCTTCTGCATTTGAAGCACTTCTACCTTGCTTTTTAAATAACGAAGCATTAGCTGGCAGAGGCCTTTTAAAGACTCTGGCAGAGCGATGTCTGCTAATAACCTTTTTTTCTTTTTCCATTTGCGATCCATCTCTCTTGTAGGATTATGCGCTGGAAGAGAGTAAAACATGCACAAGGGGAGAGGGAGAAAGTTGCTGAGGGCCAAACCTCCCCCCCCTTGCTTCCTCCCCCTTGATTTATAAATAAGCCGGTGTTTTTATTTGCAACGAAGTTGGCAGGGGCCAGTGCTTTGTTCTGCGGGTTGCTTGGAAGCAGGGTACCGCTGGGTTTACACCAAGGCAAGCAGCCATCTCCATCATACTGTAGCACGCTGCGTTCTTCCCAGAGATTTATCTGAACTGAGATTGCGGCTGGGGCATTGAAACCAGCAGCAGCAGCAAAAACAAAAGGGTTCGGGCGCCCGTTTGGACTGTCCCCAGGTTCCTTTAGCTCGCCGTCCGGCGGTCGGGATGTGGCATCTGTAACATGTTGTGAGCTCTCCCCCGGCTATTTCAGGAAGCCTCCGAGTCTCCTCCTTCTTATGTAAATAGATGTGACAGAGCCCACTGCTTTTGCTGAGGCAGGGAGGATCTGCGAGTGGGTGGAGGCTGCTTGAAAGGGTTAGCAGGCTTCGGTGGTGTGCGGAGTGTGCGTGTGTGTGCACGCACTGACTTGGGAGGCACTAAGCCGGCGCGCGCGTGTGTGTGTGCATGCATGCACGCGTGCTGATAATGCTCGCGGGCGTGCGGCTCTACATCACTGCTCAGTGAGAGTGGGACTGCGAGGTAGCCGGCCACCTGGCACGGTACTATGGGGGGACAGATAACGAGAAACACTCTATACGGTAAGGAGCTAGCCAGCGCCGATGTTTGTACAGTCAGTTGTGTGTGTCAATCGTCTGCCTGACTCCTCTGCTGCAGAGCGAATATGGCTCTGAAAGGTAAGCGAGGTACAGTGTTAGGGGCTGCAGTTGCTGTTCTTCCCCCCCCACCTCCTCCTCCTAGTTCTTGTGCGAGAGGTGACCTTATTTAAAACAGAAGCCTTGGATACGGACGTGTTTATCTTATCTAATTCCATATGTCGTCTTGTTTCATTGCTTTGAATAAGAGGCAAATATTTATCCATGTAACACCGGCTGCTGCGCTGACAGATAACACGGACAAAGAGAAAGTGTGTGCATTTAGCCTGACAACCTCAAGCAGGAAACAGAGTCAAAAGCATCCAGATAGATTTAAGCTTCAGAGAAGGGGCCAGGGTTTTGTTGTTGTTTTTAATTCGCGTGGGAGCCACGGGGTCTTTTAATCACGAATTGTGCGGTTGCATTTCGTTTGATGTGGTTCTCACTTCAGGTGGTTTGAAACAGGAGTGCTGGTTTGAATGGACCGATTTTAGACCAAGCTAAATCCATTACGCACAGCGTGCTCGGTGTGTCTGCGGTTGCAGGAGATGTGAGCTCAAGCAGGGGAGGAAAGGGGGAGTGGGGGGCTCGGAGAATATCGCACAGGCCAGTGATAAGGGGAACTTCACGTCCACAGAAAATGATACACCTGGGGCTGTGCATCCGACCCGCCAGACAGGTTGCTTGCGGGGCTGCACCCAATTTATACGGAGCTTGTTCATTGCTCTGAAATGTTCCCTTTAACTTTTGGATGTGCTGAAGAGGCAGAGTATTCACCACCACCCAAATGTGTATCGCAGTGGCATCAGTGAATTTGGATTGAGTGTGTCTGTGTATCACAGTAGCATCAGTGAATTTGGATTGAGTGTGTCAAATGTTATATAGGGCTCTATCTATAAGCACGTAGCCTATACATTATGCACACGTGTTGTGTTTCGGAGCCTATCTTGTAGCTCCTCTGTCAGGTTGAGACGTTGTTTGAAGTATACATTTATATGTAAGTTATAAGTAGTTTCAAGCCTGATTTGGTTTTACATCCTCTCATGTTTGAACCATATAGGAATACATTGTATGAATATGAAGCAAAGGAATATATATATGATCCCTTAGGTATATTGAGGACTGTCTGTCTGATAGCAAGGACGTCTCTATTGGGCTGATGATTTATTCATTGAATTAACTGCATCGGTTTCATCTGTAAGCTGACCAGTTTTTGTTTCTTTACTAATCCACAATTCACATGATATTTCCAAAACAGCAATCCTGTTGTGTCATCAAGAAAAAAAAAAAAAAAGGGAGAAGTCTGTGGCTAGTTGCTTTGTCATCACTGCTGGATTTTTCCCCTGGGGTTTTTTTTCTCTTTCATCTATTAAAATATTAATGAATTGGAAAAACCCAGATAGGAAAAATATTTTCATGTGTTTAATGAGGTGTTGCCTTCTCCGACTAAGGATTTCTTCCCTCTGTCGCCACCAGTGCTCTGCGGCACTGTACAGCGATCCCACAACTTCTGCTTTGAATTATTCCTCATCGGTGACGGCCGATCTTGGATTCTCACTTTGCTGGGACACGGATGCAAAGTGAAGGGATGTGGGTCATTCATTCTTGTCAGCGTTGTGCCTTCCTTTGAAGAGGAAGAGCTACAAACAAGGTGACAATCCAAGGTGGGGTACCACTGGTCGATGAGGACAGATATGATTTAAAAACAATGGACATTTGTGACTTAACCAAAAAAACCAGAAAGAAAGAAAGCAAACTGAGCAATGCAAATCGAGATAGGAACTGTGAGCACATTTATCTGAGGCTGCCATTCCTTTATTCCACACTGATGTTGAAGGCAGTTTTTTTAGTGTCAAATTAACAGTTAAACAGAAAAAAAGAACTGGGAGTGTATTAGTTTACTAAAGAAGAACCGAAAATAGACGCAGTGCTAGTGAAAGGAGCCGTATCGACGGGAATCCCCAGAGGCAGCACAAACAGAGCAAGAGCCCACCGAATAGTCGTGGACCAGTGCCCTTGCACTTTGCGTGGAAGGAAGCGGGTGGCATTTACTGTGATGCCTACGTGACTCGGGAGACTCGCCCGCCCTCAGTGACAGTTAATCTTTGGAGAGAAGCCACCAGTAGCTCAGCCTCCGTTGTCCTTTGTACCTCTGCTGAAGTGGGCCCGTGGTTTTGCTTACGATGCTACTTATGATGGGACTTGCCCACGTCCATGAGAAACTGGGCTGGGGACAGGGACCCATTTCATAGAGGTAATTAGGAATATGACATGTTATTACTGACCTTGCGGAGATGCAAGGCTCCCAAACGAGCTGGCCTTGCAAACCAGAAAAACAAGTTGGCTGTGGGTCTTTCGGAGACTCTTTAGCCTGGGGAAGAGCCTAACAACAGTAAAGAAAGCCTAGAAAACATTTATACCATATGTCACTGTAACTCCGAATAGTTGGCATTCTTACAACCGCTTCTATCCAACAATCTCCGAGTCCTTTACAAACAATGAATTAAGCCTAACAGCATTTATTCCCCGGGAAGGAAAGCAGCAGGGTCATCATCCCAGTTTGCAAAGGAACGGAGGGCGGGCGAGCTGCAGTGAGCCGAGGTAGCGCTAAGAGCAGCGTTCAGGGGTCCTGCAGCTCGGGGTTGCGCTTTAGCCACACGACCGTCCTTCCAAGGTCCCTGCTGACAATAGCTTTCAATCATTTGGAAAGGTATGGGCAGGCTCATGTCCAGTCTTCCTCTGGGGATGGGTGATTTGTATTGAAGAGGAGGCTGTCTACCAGACCTCCCCCTGGTTCCCTGGAGAGGGCAGGGCAGCAGCGCAGGCGAACCCCGGGAGCGGAGCTGGGAGGTCTTGAATGAAGCCCGGTGTCAGATGGTGCCACCACTTTGGGCTCAGAGGGAAGGAGCTTTCAACCAGAGAGGATGGAGCTGAGCTGAGTTGAGCCTCCCATGCCAGATCCCTGCATTAAATCCTCTTTAACCAGATTAAGGGATGCCTTTCTTGTGCAACTGCCAAACCCCTTTATTTTAAAAGGAAATGTCTGCTAGCTTGGGGTGCGTAGCATCACTATCTCGCCCCGTGAATGTACATGTCCTGCGTTACCGGAGCATCACCACAGCGTCTGTGCGTGTCCACGTTCTCCCGCGTACCACGTGCTTCGTGGTTTCATCCTCCTCTCTCCCTCTCACACACCTATGAACTTCCTTTCTGCAATTTTGGAGACTGTCTATAATGCAGAGGCAGTAAAACGTACAAACGGTAAGTCCTAGGGTCAAGCAGCGTTGATAGGTGGGTCCACAAATGATTTAAAAAATGATGTCCGTAAATGAGTGTTTTAAAGAACCTTTTTAAATAGGAAACGTTTGCCGCGTTGGAGATTTCGCTCGGGTTTTATCTGAGGCTGCGTTGCTCCTAGCAGTAGAAAAGTGTGCGCATACATGTATCTGTGTGTATTCATATAGCGTGTATAACTATAATATATATATTCACACATACACACACTGTTCAAAGTTATCCTAAATATTTATATCCAACAGTACTTGCTAATTAATCATAAAGGAAGCATATCTGTAATATATACATATTTAGTAGTCAGTATGCTGTCGCAGTGCTTTGGGCTCGACTCTGAATCATCTGCTGTCTTCCTTTTTTAATTCCTTGTTTTCTGGCAGGAAGTTCAGATGGTTGTCTCCCTTTTTTTTTTTTGATCTTTAAGGGAAACTTCTATAACTCTTATGTGTTGAAGACATTTTCTTAATTCAGTGGGACCCAGTCCTCAGGGTTTTATTGGCATAAAGAGCTGCAAGCCTTTGATGCCTTTGTCTTTCTTTCTCAGAATAAAGGCTAGCTAAAAAGGCAACCTTTAGCAAGGAAAGCCGCTGCATTGCTCTGGTGAGAGAGAAAGCCGGGGTGTGTATGCGTGTAAAGATTAGTGATTTACATGTGCAGGGCTCTTCGGAGGCCGTTCTGCTTGCTGGGACACACCCAGGATGTTAATTCACACGTGGGGTACGTACGTGCTCACGTTCTGCTCACGTAACTTCAGCAGTGTCATTAGTGATCATCACCAATAATGCCTTTTTTTCCAGGGGGGTAATGTTATTTGTGTCTACTTCGTCACATGTGACAAGCGTTTAATTATGTTACAGAATCATTTTCACCAACAGCAGCGGGGGGGAAAGGTGTGCAAGACACCGTTTCCCAAGTTGTCACCAGCGCCTTTGTAATTACAGAAACAAATCCCCGGTGAGAACGGAGAGTTGGGTTTTTGGCTGGGAAAACAGCCCAGATCGGCAGATATATTTCCCGACATCGTGGATTGTTTAGATTGCAGGCTTGTTTCAATGGAAAGTGCTCTTTCCGTAAGTAGTAAATAAATAGCAAATAGTAGTGTGTGTGTGTGTGTGTGTGTGTGTGTGTGTGTGTGTGTGTGTGCGCGCGCACGCACGCACGTGTGTAATGGCCAAGTTTTCAGCCCTCTCATACACACGTAAGGCTGCATGGAGGAAGGGGGAACAAGCTGCCCGGACAGTGCCGGTGTACTAGTTCTCCACTGTCTCCACGCAGCGATATCGAGAGGATTTTGCCCTGTGCATGATGATATCCACTCATCTGCAGTCCAAAGCCCTATTGGGTTGGTTTTCCTCTCCCCTGCACCCTGCGTGACCATTCATCCCCGCGCAGAATGGCCGTAAGCCCTACGTTCTGATGCGGTTGCAGATTTTATCCCCTGAGAACAGTTGTAAGTGGTTATATGAGGTTCATGGTATAGGATCTGCATCCTGGGGTGTGCATGTAGGGGCTGGAGAGCGCAGGGCAGCAGGCATGGCTAAGGCAGCTGTGCTCTTGCTCTGTGGTTCTCAGAAACTCGATGCCATTTCCTTAGCTCTAAAATAGCTCCACAGGCATTTTCATTTATTCCAACTTTGCACAATGACGCTCTATTTTTACCACTCTCATGACTACTTGCCCCGATGAGCTTTGTGTCTATATGTAGTAACTGATTCGGCTCTGATTTAGACACGGGTATGAATTAGGATTGAGGCCAGTGGGGTTGCACTAATGTAAGGGCAGCAAATCGGGCTCTTTGGCCTGGTTTTCATTGCATATGACATGTAATTGTTGCAGATAAAGTGATGGCTTGATAACCTTTCCAAACAGTGAATTTTCACCTTTGCAATTATTGTCGGCCATTAATGCTTTATCCCAAGTGCACATTATAACACCCATCCTCTGGCATAGTGTTTTTCTACTTCTTACTTGCAAATGCTCTAAACAGAAAAGGGACCAGACGTGGCTTAAAATGCTAAATCATTAGTGTGAAACATGATGATTTGACAACTTGGCTCTTAGCAAAGTCTCTCTGCAGATTAAAGCTATGTCAGAGTTAGATTATATTCTGTATGGCCTCCAAATCACCACTGAGCCGTTTGGATAATTGATCTGACTCTCAGATTGTATAGAGTGATTGACAATAAGCTCAGCCATGCTAAAATGGATAGTTTATATTCTGTTTTCTATTGGCACGTGTTCACCAAGAACAGTCGCTTAGCAGAGGAGCGAAGGCCATTGCCAAACTCTCCCTGTGTTCAGAGGACTATTACACAGCCCTAAAAGTGTATGTGCATGTGTGTGTATGTGTCTTTTTTTAATTTAATCCAGCTCAGAGCTAGATTAACTGGTGCAGAAGACCCTGGGCAGAGTGCCAGAGCAACGCTAGCATTTACTGAAAATGGGGCTGTCGGAGATTTTCAGTGCAAGCCTCTGACCTTGTCCCATTCAGGTGTCCCGGATCACTGGTGACAGAGCTGCTGTGACTGCTGGCAGGTCTTTTGGTACAAAGTGTGCAGTGTCCCTACCTGGCCATGGGTATCCACAGTGGCTTCGGCAGTTTTAAACCTGTTTTGGATGGCAGCTTTCTTCTGTCATTAGCTGTGGCTTTCTTAGATACTGCAGAGATCTAGTCATATCTAAATGGCAACGTATTCTCTTCTGAGTCTGCCCTTTCCTTCCAGAGAGGCAAGCGTTTCTTAGGGCGATGTCTTTTGTCGGACCAATTGTGTCACTGGGATCAAGGTAAATGAGCTTTCCTAATGCAAGGCATTCTTCGTCAGGTCTCTCAGCACTTTATTTTCAGGGCCTTCCTTCTTTTGGGGGTCTTCCAGCCCCTTCAAATGGCTTGCAGCCTACAAGGCATCTACGATGAAACCTAAAGACTCAATGACAGGGTTTAGCCTGTATTCTCATAGCAGTTTTGACCCCCACCTCCTTAACAGCGACGAGTGGCACTGATGGTCCTGCTCCGACTGCAGAAGCTTTGCTCGTGTAGTGGGGTAAAATGACCATCATAACACTTTAATTCATAACTAGCCTCTCAAGTAGCCTTGTGTCTCTCGTGTGTATGACTGGAGACTGCAAACTCAAAAGCAGAGACGTGTGGCGGGAAGGTGGACGAGGGTAGGAGTTCTCGGAGAGATCAATGAGAGAGGACAAGGTATATGCAACTACAGTAATGTCTGCACCATTCACTGTTTTGCATCTGTAAAGCACCCATTGCTTTATGCACCTATATCAGAACTTTTTGCACTGACTTGTCTCTTCAGTCTTTTCTATCTTGGCTCTATCTGAAAGTCTTTCGATGCCTTTAATGATTCCTCATCTCTTCCTTGAGTTCTTCTGTGTTAAGTGTGGCGGATGGCACGTTCACCCATCATTCACTTAACCCTGAAGTAGTTTCTAGACCATCAGGAAGGGTTTTCTAGGTTCTCTAACATGACCTAGGGAGTCCTTTGCATGCTTAATCAAAAGCTGTTATTCCCAGAGACAAAAGAATCACCTTGTTAAAACTTACCTCGCACAAAGTCAAATTTGCTTAACAAATATCATTAGCCTTGCTCATC
>NW_005841986.1:1518734-1541194 GCF_000455745.1 Alligator sinensis
GAGCTGTGCAGGTGTGTTTGTGGATTCAGGGGGTGTAGGTTGTAGCTGTGTTGGTGTACGGACATGGGCAGGCCAGGGTCTTTGGGTAGATGTGATCTCTTTTATGAGACTCACTAAATAGTTGGAAAAATTGTTCTTTGCAAGCTTTTGGGCACAAACACCCTTCGCCTGCTGGTGTTTGTGCAGACTACATATAGACAGTGGATTTATGGCACGTTACCACCTGCCTGCCAGCTGATAACCCCGGACCTGCATTTTGCATATCGGCTCCTATTCTACCCAGGAGAGCACACAAACACCAACAGACTCCCCGTACGCCTGCCGAAGGGTGTTTGTGCCTGCAAGCTTGCAAAGAACAAATTTTCTAATTATTCAGTTGGTCTAATAAAAGACATCACATCTACCCAAAGAACCTCGTCTGCCTTTGTGGATTCAGGGCATCTGTCTTGCTTTTAAGAGACTGTTATTACATGATGTCCCGAAGTACAGTTGGGAACAATCTGGTGGTTTAGCAGTACATAATTAAATTGATTAAGGAAAAAGGGAAGGTGCATTTGCAAAGTAGAGAACGGCTCTCAACTTTCGGGGTCAAAGAGCCAGGCTGGATTCCCAGTTTTGTAGCAACATACAGTGCTCAGGGGAGAGAGCGATCCTCCGTATCCTACACAAAGTCCTGACGTAGACAGTGTAAATGTGCAGTGTGCTGCCAGACCCTAGACTCACGAACAGCGTGCCTGTGATGAAAGCAGAAACCAGTAGAGCCCAGAGTCCTGACTGGGAATGTGAGTCTCTTCCAGGGTGGGCCTTGCCTTACTCATCATCATCAGTCACCTCTCCCCTCTTGTCTAAACAGCATCATTTTCCTTGCAAATTATCCTTATTTGCATCAAACTGATCCCGAGCCTCCTCTTTTGCGGTTCCTGCCTTCACAGACTGCCCTACACGCCTTTCTGACTCTGCCGATGGGGCACCATCATTTTTGGTCGTGAGAAGAAACACCCGGGATTGCTATAATTGACCGCCACGGTGGGGGGGAGGAGGTATTCTGTAGCTCCCCCTCTGCTAAAGGCCAGCTCCGTTCTACAGTGTTGTTTGCCACTCTTTCTCTGGAGTAAATAGCGTGGGACACGCGTGGGAAAACCAGTTTTAGGCCAAATTACATTATTGTAACCAAGATCCGAATCCAGCCTATCTGGCGGAAGACGTTGTGCAAAACACAGCCGTGCTGCATGGTGGGGTTATGTGTGGAGGCAGCATTTGGAGCAGTACGGCAGCAGGATGTGGTCCCCACCCAGCAGCTCTGTTTTTAGGATAGGTTATCATTTGCATGTGCTTTGACTAGAGGACCTCTTTCCTGCCGTGGCCAGCTGAGCCCACCAGTGCCCGAGAAGTTGGTCCCAGTAGGTAGGGTGTGGTGGACCAGTCTGTTGGTCTGTGCCTCTCTCCTCGCACGATTTGCTTGCAGGGACCAGAGCAGCGGGAGCTGGACATGGCACAGGAGGGAGTGGGGTGTCTCCTTTCCAAGCCCACCCTCAAATTCACATGAATCAAAGGGCACTGCAGGTCCTGACCCAGCACGAGGAGCAGTAGGAGGAAAACACAAGCAGTTTGCCAAAGAGGCTTCCTGAGCGTGCCGCTCCTTGCTCCACCGTGGATACAGTCCTCGCTCCATCCATCACTGCTGCTTTCTGCTGACCACGCTCGTTTGACGCTGCTATTTTTGAGCGCCTAATTTTGCTCGTTCAGTGCCAGGCTGAACTTTCTGGGAAATAAAAGAGGATGTCTCTACTTTCCTTTCCCCGCTAGCTCTCAAGAAGCAGCCGTAGGCTCCGGAGGCTGGCAGGGTTAGGCGCAGGTCTGAGCCAGGCTGCCTGGCACGGACGCTGCGTTATCTTGGGCAAGCCACTTCATGCCTCAGGGTTTCGGTTCTCGGTATCAGCCGTGGGAGAGGTGGCTGCTTGCTTGCTTTGTTCGACACTTCGGCGTTTCACAGGAGAGGCACCATGGGGTGGAGCAGCTCCCATAAAAGCTGATTTCACCCACGGACAGGAGGAGAAGTGCGAAGCCATCATCTCCGCCATCCATAGCTTGGGGCTAGGTGCTGCCTGCAAGCATAGAGGGAAGGTGCAGGTCCATAAGCCACAGTGACACACACACTAGCCCTTTCTGGCTCTCCAAGGCGCTGGGATAAAAACCGGCAAGACTAGCGCAAAAGAGAAATGTTTAGGCTTTGAGGAGCGTAAAAACGGAACGATTAAAAGCACTTGCTAATCTCTTTTGAAAATGCAGGCAGTTAACGTGCTGCAACTCAGCAGGCCTAAAACACGACGTGGGAGTACAAGCACAATGTACTGAGGCTCAATTAAAGCTTTGAAAAATTAACGAGACTGGCTGCAAAGCTCTTTTGCTTAATGAAAACCTCTCCGGGGGTTGTTTCATTTTCCTGTTTGGAAAGGCTAGAATGGGGTCCCAATGCTGGTTTTGCAGGGAGGCAGCCTATGGAGGGGAATAAATGCTGCCCTGCAATGCCTGTTGCTTACGGCAGGGCTTTACATAAATGCATGGTAGAGGTAGGGAGACAGAGGTTTTTCTCTCTTTTTTTCTTTTCTTTTTCATTTGAAGATCTGTAGACTGACTGAAGACACACAGATTGTTTGCAAATGGCATTTTCAAAGCCTCCTTTGAAAAACTCCAGCTTACAGAATGCCTTAGATTAAGGTGGAGAAAGCAAGAAGAAGAGACAAAAGTCTCTGGAAGGGCGATCGGGGCACGTGTCTCATCCATAAGATGCTGAAGCAACCGAGAAAAAAAATGACTTTTGTGTCTGCACACAGAAAAAACCAGTGAGGGCTGCAGGGAACAGCATCCCTGAAGATCAAACCGTGATTTAGGTGCCTAAATATGGAGTTAGATGGCTAACTGTATGCTAGCCTGCTTTCACCTCGTCGGCTTACGTATATGAGTGTGAGAGGTTATTCTGGTGAGTGTTGTGTGAGGTCTCTATTGTGGATGGAAATAAGAGCAATATAGGGGTCTTCCATGCTTAACAGGAGATCTTATGACACTCAGTTTTTAAAGTCACCATAAAAAAACCAGCCAAATTCCTCCTTCAGAAGCATGCATGAGACTACTGCTCCATCCCTTGGAAGATACTCGGCGGAAGTTGGCATTTTGCATCCTTTTCATGTTGAACCTCACCCCCCCAAAACCACTCCTTGCCACGCTTAGCAACGAGACTTCCAGTGATTAAAATGAGCAACCTTTTGAAACGCTCCTTCCCTTTTGGTTGATTCACCAAAGTTGTTCCCTTTCATTTCACTCAGCTTGGAAACAGAAAGTTGACTTGTTCACTTTCATTTTCTGGTTGTAAAGCACCTCCCGGCTCCTGCCTGCTTTCCCAGCCCCAGCAAGGAGCAGTGCAGACACGGTCGTCGGGGCGGTGTTCGCTTCCCCGTGGCGCGGCTGGCTCCGTTGGCTACAATACCAGGTGAAACCCAGCAAAAAGGGAAGGAAGTTTTTGTTGATTTAGCAGCTTATTTCTGTTCTCCAGTTGACTAAGAGGGAGAAACCCATGGTGTGGCTAGTATTTTCTCCAAGGAGTCTGCCACGTTTCTATGGAATTTGCTCCCAACTCCTCTTGGAAAGGTGTTGGCGACTTTGAAAATAAGGTTGATCCAGCATCAGAGATGCCAATCCTCCGCTGGACTCTCTCCAATGTGTCCACATCCTTTCTGTCGTGGGGGCCCACAGCTGGACACAGGACTCCAGATGTGGCCTCCCCAGTGCTGAATAGAGGGGAAGGATCACGTCCCTCCATCTGCTGGCACCGCTCCTACCAATGCAGCCCAGGATGAGCCAGGTCCTGCTCTAAGTTTGGCCCATGGGTTTGTGCAGCACAGCTTGGTTCTCCTTTGCTGGATGGTCCACACGCGCTATCCACTATTGTTGCACATGTCTCTTGTGTGCTCGAACAAGGGGGGTAGCCGTACCGATGTGGAGCACGTACCCTGAGCTTCCCCTTGTTTCCCACTGAGGGTGCGATGATCAGAGCAAGCTGACCAAAGTTTCCTCTTGAGCCCCGCATGGCTTGTGGTGTTGTGTTCAGCTAGAAAGCCCTTGCCCTAAGCCGCTCACACTGTTTGCAGACAGTTTCTTAGGTAGGCAGCGCTCGTTAGTTCTGTGAGCTTCACGGCTGGAGGCCAAGTCCTCCCTCAGCGTGCGAAGAGCACAAGGGTGGGCTGTATTGTGTGTCAGCTCCACCAAGGAGAAGCCAAAGGAGCTATCACGGGACGAGGGAAGGCACCGGAGGAATCCCAGAAGCAGTGTGTTCATGGAGAGCTGTAGGAGGAGATATGGTCCCTGCACTGCTTCCCACTGATGCTTCAGCACCCATGCACTGTGCTTCACCAGTGGCTTAGCACTGAAGCTCCAGGCCACGGGCCTGGTGTTTACGGTGCCACGGAAAGTTGCCCCTGGCAGCTTCTGCCTGTCACAAGAAGAGGTGCAGATGCCCTCTTAGCGCTCCAGCATTTGACATAGAGGATTGACCCGGCATTTGCCATAAGCATTATCTGCAGCACCTACAGACGGACCGACACAGATGTAGAGGGAGACCACCACGACACGTTGCCCACGTTTCACAGACCACAGGATGGCAAGCAGTCCTCTGCTCCCTCCACTTGTACAGCCTGCCTGCAAAGACTTGCTCCCTGGACCTCTTCACCCAGGAGTCCATCACAGTACCAATAAAGAGACCTCCACAAGCAAAGATACCGCCCTCCAATGTCCTGGTCATCACCTCAGGGATAGACAGTCGCTGGGATGGGTGTATTGAGACCCGAACCCGCCCGTGAAATACCAGAATGGATAACATTGCCCTTCTGGAAGCGCCCAGCTGACTTCAGGATGGAAAGGTCCTGTAACACGATAAACCCGACGGTTTGTGGACATCATGACGACAGTGTATTCCCCCCGTTTCAGTCCGTGCCTTCACCATGCTCCTTGCAAGTCCTTCCCATAGCATGTCTGAGGGTGATCGGTACAGATGACGATGGAAAGCACGTCCATCAGTGTTTACATCAAACGGGGTAGGGTGAAGCCTTTCTTCTGTTCCAGGAAACAGTCACATTTTGGGACCGGCTTCTCTGGCCTGAGATCTCCCTTCCTGCCGTGCACGCTCTCCTGGCCTGCAGAACAGCCCAATGCAACATTTAATTGGGCATTTCTCTTCAAATTACAAGCCAGACGTCAGATTCTGTTCTTTAAGGCAGCTTTTCGGTGCGATTATCAAGCAGACCTTTTCAGAGTGCAGAGAGATGTCATGTTTTCTGTTCCAGGGAAGGATCCTGTTCAATACCTTCCTGAGCCCATAGCTTGGGCAGGGGTGGGAGTAGGGAAGGAGAGGGGAGGAGGATGAAGTGGAAGGAGAACGGTTGCACATTGACCCTCCAATCCCTTGGTTCCCCCAAGTGCTTTGCAAAATCAGACGAGACCCAGTCAGACTGACTGTGAGAGCCCATCTGTGGCTGAGACAGCTCTCCAAATATTCTGTATTTATTGCCTATCCGGCCCTGGGCCCTAGCTCGTCTGCTCAGCATGGGCAGATGATCTAACACGCCTACATAAAGTCTCTTCACCATCTCTTCATGTGCATATTCCACTATTGTTGCACATGTCTCTTGTGTGCTCGAGCCGGGGGGGGTAGCCGTACCAATGTGGAGCGCATACCCGTGGCCTCGATGCTGGGTGGCTGGTGAGTGCAGAATCATCTTGCTCTTCGTGGTCTGGGCCATTTTGATCAAAGGAAAGTCTACCAGGCAGATATACCTGATGGAGCG
Organism: Alligator sinensis; assembly: GCF_000455745.1. Taxonomy (NCBI): domain Eukaryota; kingdom Metazoa; phylum Chordata; order Crocodylia; family Alligatoridae; genus Alligator; species Alligator sinensis. The sequence continues at coordinate 1,524,572 of NW_005841986.1, forward strand.
GACTAAGAAAGTTTTCCTGGCGCAGTAGAGAATTGCGATGCCATCACGAGCCCATCCTGCTCCATCTGAATCAAGAGATATATATTCTCAGGCTCTTCCCCCAACCATGCATGTCCAAGGCTGTCGGCCCACTGTGCGATGTGCCTCGGCTGTTAACTCAGAAAGGCCAAAACTGTTTAGGTTACCTCCCTGGCTCTTTGCAGCCACAGACGAGAAAGATGAAAGGTAAAGCAGTTTCCCCCTCCTCAGACATTCCCCAAATGTGTTTCAGCTGGTGGAAGGATATGGTATGTGATAGTCCATGTGGACCCGCTTACAGCTGGGAGAATGCAATCCACTGACCCAAGCAATGCATGCAGCTTGGCTTAATAAGTACCTGCCCCAGGCATTTGTACAGCAGCCAAATGGAGCTCAGTTTGCACGGCATTGTGAAGCCTCTTGGGCCCCCAGATCCGCTGCAGCATGCGACAGAGGAGAGCTCCAGGCGCTGTTTTCTGATTTCCCATTGCAGAGCGAAATGGTTGCAGCTCTGGTGCTAAAGGAGGGTGTATACGAGGAATCACTCAAAGAGGAGTAAGGAGCAATGGTCTCAAGTTGTAGCAAGGGAAGTTGCAGGTAGATATGAGGAAATACTTTATCACGAGGAGGATAGTAAAGCACTGGAGCAGGCGTCCCAGAGAGGTTTTGAAGACCTGGCTAGACAAAGCCTTGGCTGGGATGATGCAGTTGGGGCTGGTCCTGCTTTGAGCAGGGGGTTGGACTAGATGTGACCTCCTGAGCTCCCTTCAACCCTCGTTTTCTATGTTCTTTACATTATTGGAGTCCTTTTATATGTTATTTATATGTGCATTACAACACCCACTGCTCTCCTCCTGCCTCAGAGTCCTACACGTCTGAATTCTGCGGTCGGGAGGAAACTGAGGTCTGATTCATGTGTTTTGCCCCATTTGTCCTCAGCGTGAAACACAAGGAGTCCCAGGGTGGATGCTCATGACATGGTCCTCCAGACCACCAGCTGCTGGTTGTGCATGTGAACAAGACATCTCAACATGACTGAAAGCAAATGATTGCTTAGTCCGTCATCTGGACGAGTAGAGCGTTGGAGCGGTCCATGCAGTCCATGTCTTATGTCGAACATTTTTACTGAGCCCAGCTTACTCAGAGAGCACGGCTCTGCTGCTGCCTGGAGCTCCGCTGCTGGGTGAAATAACACACGGGCACGGGGGTCCCAGTGCGTGGATTTTCTGATCCAGCAGGTGTGTCCCACCGTGTCGTGGTGGGTGCAGTAAATGTTTGACCTCGCTTGGAGTCCCGTGGGTGCAGGGCGCTGAGCGAGTGGCTCTCTTGTAGAGACAAGCATGTCAGACCCAATCCCGTAATCTTTATTCCTGTCGTAGTCAGGCAAAGCTCCCCCACGTTAGGGTGAGATCTTTGCCTGAGTAGGAACGGCAGGGCCTTGCGCAGTCTGTCAGGTTACAAATAGGGGAATTTATGAAGGATGACACCGGAGGGCTTGTTTCCTCTCCTGGGGTGTTTCCTCCAGTATTGCTCATGCAGATGGTTCAAGACAAGCCATGCATCCTTCGAAGCCTTCGTGCCACAGTTGTGGCTGCGTGTGGAACAGCGCGCCGAACATTGCAATGCTGCATTTCTTCTTCTTTCTGCCCCCGTCGATGCCCCGCTATGTTAAGTTAGTTTGCATGAGTGTCAAATAGCAGTTTTTATTCCCATTCCAGGGTGTTTCCAGCAGCCAGGCTGCCTTGTTCCTTCCACCTATCCCTCTTTAGCTGATCAGAAATCCAGCCTTTCTCATCTCGCTGTCCTTTTCTTCATCAGTCATCATCTGCCAGGCAGGGATGATCCTGCCTCGGCCAGGAGGCTGGATTGCATGACCTGCTGAAGTGCTTTACGGCCTTGCTTCTCTCGGATTTGGAGTAATCCAGCTGAAGCAGAGGTCCTGTGTGCACCCCAGTAAGGAACAGCCGTGAGTCCAAGTTTGCAGAATTGCACCTTTGGTAACGAGGTTAATAAACCCTCGTTCCTGAGTCGTGAAAGCATCCATCCTACAGATAAACCCGGGCGACCCGTGTGGGCGCGCGCAGATCTCTGTCTCCAGGTGCTGGACTTGAGTACGGGAACGATGACTAAAACTCATAGTATCCGAGCTAGATAAGAGGCATCTTCCCAAAAATAGTTTGTTCCGGGGGCGGCTTCCTCCTTGAATGAAAGTGCTTTGTTTTTGAACGCAGGGCTTGAGAAACAGGCTTTGTACTACAGGTGATGATGAGAAATCATCCAACTGAGGCTTACTAGGGGACCGCGTGGGATGCTTATTGCAAGAGTTGCCAGTTGGCTCTTGTTTTAATTGGGGTTTTTTTTTTCTCCTGTTGAACTTGTAGCGAGCCTACTGGTAGTTTCATAAGCCATCATAATAGTGTAAGGTGCATATATGTGTGGGGTATGTCCCAGTCCCCTTCCACTGGATGGGGTCAGAAATGGGGGGGGTGCTGTGCTGCTTTCTGTTAAAAAAGAGCCACCAAAATGAAGACAAAATTCCTTTCACTTGTAAACTTTTCTTTTTTCGCCCATACAGAAAGAGAAAACAAGTTCCTGTGTGGACTATTTCTAGGAAAACATTGAATAATATCTGTACCGGGCTGGTGTGGGAGTTGGTAATGAAGTGGGTTGCAGTCCGATTCACACTTCAGTCTTTGCAATGAGCACGTGGGGAGGCACTAGCGTGGTGGCCCATCTTGCTCGTGCCCTTTTGGTTTTGTGCTCGGCAGTAATAAAGAAAAAACCGCCACCGCTATTATGTTCCCCAAATCCACTGGCTGCGAGAGCTGTTTATTCCCCGAGTGCAACGGTCATTCGGTGTGTGGTCTATACATAAAGCAATATCTCCTCTTTATGCAATGCGGGTTCACGCTGTAACTTAGCGGGCCCTGGTTAAAAGTGATCTGGAGGGGGAGGTTAATTAGTAGTAACGGCTTGTCTAAATTGGCATAGCTTACATCAAAGGAAGTGGAAATGACAGCAGTTCGGAGCCACCCCCTGAATTTCGCCCAAATACTGCAGACAGACAAAAGAAGGTTTTGCATATTAGCTGATTAATGCATTAGTGATGGGAATGGAATTAAATGCCATTGCTAAGCTCGGTTCGTGGCTGAAGGCAGCATATTTGCCCATTATCCTGGTTTAGGCTGGGGGGGACCGAATCAGTAGCTTGAAAAAGAAGATTAAAATAAGATCAGCTGCACATGTTAGCACTCTTCATTACTCCTGGAGATGGTTCCTATTAGGCAGGGGTTTCCGGAAAAGGTTGAATGAGTGGACAGGCGGTTGCTGGCCTGGAAAGCGTGTATTGTGGTGTTTAATTGGCAGATTTATCCCTGGATTTTTTCTCTTGCTCTGACGCAGATCACATGAATATTCAGGAGTTAGATCACAGGGCTGGGCCAAGTTGTTCCCGTCTTCTCAGATCCAGGTTTTGCAAGTGGCATAAACAGTATTAAAAGTGCTTTCAGGATCTTGGGCAACCTGGTGGCCAGGTCCTGTACTATACCTGTGCTATGTTGTGAAAGGGATTCATTAACAGCTGCCACCAATAATATTTATATTACCATCATGCAAAGGTTTCCCAGGTGTGTACAGTACTCGCTGTGCTAGGCACTGTCCAAACACAATAAAAAGGATGGTCTGTGCTTCAAAGAACTACTAATCTTTGTGTCCGATAAAAAAGCAGCGGAGAGCGGTGGAAGCACACGGAGCCAAAGAGACAGCACTGGTCAGTCTGGGACCCCAGCCAGCAGTCTTGCATAGGCATGATGCCACGGGCGCGTTTTAAGGATGGATGGGAAGAACAACGCAGTCATTTTACAGTCGTGGTGATCGTCTGTGAAAGGCATTAACAGCAAAGACAAGCAGCTGACGCTTATGCTGGAGCAAAGGAGGGGGTGGAAGAGGAAGGGCTGCTGGGTGGGCCAGGAAGATGGTCTTTGCCGCGTCCTTAGGGTTGCATCGGAGCAGGGCAAGGTCCTCCAAGGCCAGAGACAAGGCAGTGGTGCAACTTGAGTTGTGAGAGCCCAGACGAACGTTTTAGCAGGAGACTCAAGGCTGAACCCTGCAGATCTCCTGCCTGTAGTTGAAGGGAGGATGGGAGTCCTTAGGAGTCGGTCAGGAAGTGATCATAAGGGAAGCTCGAGAACCAGTGGACATGGGACGACGGGAGAGGACCTCCGGATAGCAATTGCCTGAAGAGTTGTCAATGAGCTGAGTGCGGGAAGGTGAAGGGTAAATGGAAGAGTAGCTGGAGTGGAAAGCTGGCCAGTTCAGGGGAAGAGATGCACCACTGCCATGGTATTTTTTTAGGATGGGGGAGACTAAAACATGCTTGTCCTACATTGGAAAAGGTCATGGCATGCTTGGTCAGGTCCCTCTGGGATGCACTTGGGGAAACCCTGTGTTGAAAGGGGAGAGGGGCAAAGGTGGCGGGGGGGGGGGGGGGGGGGGGGGTGCCCCCGGATCTGTGCAGGCCAGAAGGGCGGGGCTGGAGCTGCACCAGGCTGCTCTGGGAACAGGGGTGATGCCCTCTAGCCACTCGCTCAGCCCCAGCTGGGCGGGGGGGGGGGGGGGGGGGGGATTGGATGCATCAAAGGGAGGGACTGGGATTCAGTTTAGGATCTTGCACATCTCTTCGGTCCTGAGAAATGCAAGTAAAACTTGGCTAGAGAGTAAAAGCTGTGTCCACACACCAACTGACTTGGTTTCCAGTGTAAAGCCAAACAAATTATGGTCTAGGATATTTAAAAAAAAAAAGCCTGTTGAAACTCCTTCCCCCCTGGGAGTGCATCAAAGGGAGGGACTGGGATTCAGTTTAGGATCTTGCACATCTCTTCGGTCCTGAGAAATGCAAGTAAAACTTGGCTAGAGAGTAAAAGCTGTGTCCACACACCAACTGACTTGGTTTCCAGTGTAAAGCCAAACAAATTATGGTCTAGGATATTTAAAAAAAAAAAGCCTGTTGAAACTCCTTCCCCCCTGGGAGAATAGCTGAGGAGTTAGTTCAACAAAATGCCAGGGGAAAATCCACCTGCATTGAACCGATTTGTATTTGGGATTGCTTTAGCACGCCTCATGCTAAAGCTGCTTCTCTTGCACCCTTGAGGTTGGAAACGTTGGTGATCTGGTAGAGACAACACAGTCGACAGCGTGCAAGTCTGCATTGCCCCAACCGGTAGACTTTATAGTGAACAGACACGAATGAGGCCAAGTGAGGTCCTGGATGTCACGCAGGTTATATATGGGTAAGAAGTACCTTCCATCAAACATTAGAAGGGAAGCAGCAATCGGATGAAGAGCAGGACATCGATGCAAGAAAATCTTTGCAGGGCATCGATGCAAGAAAATCTTTGCAGAGGTCCATGGAAATGTTCGTCTATCTTAACAAAGTCACCATTAAATTGTCACAGCGAAGTGATCCCCTCCAGTGCTGCTTGGGGGAGAGGTAGGGGATGTTCCTAAAATGGCATTTTAGGAGAAGTGCAATTAATTTTTAAAAAGTTGTCTTAGACATGCCAGCTCTGAAACGTTTGATACTGCCCAGGCATCTACGCTCTCCGCCGCTGGATGCTCCTGTGGACTCAGGACTGCCCTTGTGCTAAATGAGCGGCTGTGATACCCACGTCCAATGCATCGGCTAGAGCACAACTGGAAAGGGAGCCTGGCCCTTGTTTCTGGATCCGAAGCGTTTCACGAATGTTTCCAGGCAGGAACCAGCCGAGGAAAAAACAGGTGATAAAGTCGTGAAAGTCATGCTGTAGAAACCTTAGCACTAAGTGTTGCCTGGATTTGGGAAAATAATCATGCCCTGAGTAAAGCACTTGTTAAGTTGTAAATAGTGGTGTGGTCAGGAGCTGCTGGTAGCAGGCATGTTCTCAAGAGACTCTGTAAATAGCAGAAGTGAGGAGCTTCAGGAAGAGGAGCTTGAAGTAAATACGACTCAAGTGCCACACTTGGAAATAAAACGAACAAGCCCAAATTGTCCCCACTTTTACAGCATCTCCAGACCAATTCTAGATGGCTGACTTGTCAAGGGGAAGAGCAGGAAAACTTCAGACGTAAAAACTCCTTGGGACTAAAAAAAGATTAAAGCGGTGGGTGAGATTCTTTCGAAAAGGGCATTGTTCGATAATGGTGTGCACCTGGAGGCCCTGAATGCTCAGCAAAAAACCCCATCGTGTCCAGCTGTGTAAAAGTGTGAAAACAGAGCTGAAGATGTCTTGCTCTGTGTAGGCTTGAAGGATGTCAGCAAAGAGAGCGTCCAAATTTGCAACAAGTCCGGGAAACGAATGCGAGCGTCACTGAAACCCCATGAGGTTTCTGACACCTGCTCCAAAATTGGCGTGAAATCTATTTGAGTTAAATTGGGGGGGGGAAAAATCTTATGACCGTGCTTTTTTTGTAAATTGAGCTATTGTTCAAAACCACTGAAAAGCAGAAGGTAACTGCGGGTGGATCTGCGTTGGGCAGGGTGGGCAGGGAAAAAAGAGTTTATAGCGCTGCCAGCTGGCCAACAGTATAGTCAAAATACTGAATTTCCTGAAGCTCTTTGAGGCAAGGACTGGTGTTTTACTATTATTTTCTATATCCAGTAGCATAGCAGGGCCCAGCCGAGTTATAGTCTTTGAGAGATGCCTCGGGGTCATTGTTAAACACTAACGATTTTGGAAAAATGCCAGTTTCTGCTAGGAAAAAAATGTAGAGGGCTCTGCTGTGAATGGGACAGCTTATGTCTTTCAGTTGGCTTCAGGCTCTCTCTGAAGCTGGGCAGGCGTTTCTCCGTCCATTGCCATGTGGTCATGGTCTCCGCATTCGAGTTGCAAACGTCATCTTTTAAAAACATGGAAGTTGTGTGTCTGGAGCACATTCATGCGGTAGGGAGTCAATCAGCTGCTGATTCGACCCCTGTAAAATTGCGGCTGTATATTGTCTACTGCGACTTGTATCTTCTCCCCACCCCTTGGCTTGGAAGTTTGTACCAGTGGAGGCTCCCACAAATGCTTCTTCACGTGCGACCTGCCTGAGTTTTGTTCTGCGGATTACTTCTCATGACTTTACCACGTCCCTGTGTTTATCTTTCTAAGCAGCAGGCAGGGTTTGTTCCTGACAGATCCATCTTTTCTTCTGTTTTCAGGAGATTTTACTATCATGGCTTCCAAGGTACTGCACGAGACATGGAAAATGTGTCCAGCATAGACTTTCTATTCAATTGCATTTGAACTGGAAGAGGTTGCTGGCACTTTGACAAGTATTCCAGAACTAGATCCCAAAATACTGACAGTGGTTACTCTTTTGGAAGAAAAACCCCCCAAACCCCTCTCCTGCTGATTTATATTTAGCAGGGGGAATGCCTTTTTTAAAGCATAGCCTCTCTGAGGCCCCTTGAAGAAAACATCTTCTACATTGATTTGTGGACCGTGGAAGCACGGCGTAGCCATAAACTATTTGCAGTGGGGGTCTGCTTTTATGCAACTGGTTTCTGAAGCCTGGTGCGTGATGAACTCTGTTAGACTGGGTCTGTGCCGAGCGCAGCTCCCTCCGGGGCGGAGGGTGGCAGCTGTATGCCAGGTCTTTGCACTGCTCCGGTATACTTCAACGTTTGCCCTTCTCTTGGGGATGCACGGTGCTCTGGCACTGAATGGGACTAGTGGTCTGTCAGCTGAGGGGTCTAACCTCATGCTTCAGAATAAGGCAGAATAACTCACATAATGTACTTGACTAATATCTCAGTCCTGCCAGCGGGAAAGGGGGAGAAAAAAATCTTTCCCATCCCTCTATCGATCTGTTTATACCCTGAAGCCTGAGATTTGATGATCCTTTATCTTTTCGTGTGTAAGAAGAGATGTTATCTTCTGCAAGGTAATTTAGATTCTGTAAAATAACCTAAGCTATAGCTATTGCCTCTCAGCCTGCTATGGGAATGAGTTGCATAGGTTGATAATATTTGATATACATTAGTATCTCCTGGTATTTATACCAAACTTATAGGCCATTGCTGTCACGTGGCATGAGATCTTTTTCTCCTTAGCACTTGGTTTCCATGACTCCCTTCATAATTTTTGACATACAAAATGCTTTTGTAATAACATGAAGCATCCACATGTTGCATTTTCAATGTAGATAGTTCCTTGGTACTCACACGGCGCGTCTACGTGTCACCCTACGGCGACGTTATTACTGCGCCGTGCTTTAGGACTTCCTTTTAGAAGTAACTAGCTGCCTGTACTGCACCGTGCGCATGGTGCACGGTTAGTTTTCACCGCTATTTCACAGCGGCGTGCTAAAACGGAGGAGCGCGCCGATACAGCGAAGTAGCTGCTGGTCACGTGTAGACCCACGTGCCCCAGCACATCATCATGGTGACGTGTAGACGTGCCCATAATCTTCTGCCCGATTCTGGGAGAGCATTGTCGCCCTTGTCTCATGCTGTAGGGCCAGGTCTGAGGCCATCTCTGCACTCGAGCATCATGGTGAATGTGCTGAAGGCAACTCCTCTTTTATGCCACTGAAAGTGAAGTAGAACCAAATCCTGCAGGTATTTAATTGGAAGTGAAGCCGTCGCAGCTACAGGGCTAACGTCGAAGGAGTTAAAAAAAAATTGCATGCATCTCTATCTTGTCTAAAGCTGCACCATCCCGAGATAGCATCTTAGGCCAGGCCTGCCTTCCCACACGCCAGGAGATACTTGTGCCCGCCTGGTTTCTCCGACCGTTCCCCAACCACTATCTCCTTTTGTTCTTGCCTGTTCCTGGACAAGATCTGTCCAAGTGCCTGCACAGGAGACCTGGCCAGACGGCTCCGAAGACAATCCTGTCGTCGTCGTACAACAGCGGTGGCCCATCTTTCTGGCAAGCACGCCGTGAGTTGCATCCAAAGTACGATGTAACGTCGCTCTGAGAATCGGCCACTGTCATGCCCAGCGCTAGCAAATCCTGGGGGCGTCACCAACCCCAGCAGCTCTTGCAGGGCCAAACCCTCAAGCTAGCGCTGACTCCGATTCCTGCCCCCTCCTTGACCGTGTCCCACCTCTTATTACTACTGTCCCTTTCTCTCAGTGCCTGGGGCTCGTGTGCCAAACACATTGGCTGCCAGTGTCACTTGGTGCCACGGGTTGGCCACCACTGTCCTAGAACAACCCCCAAGTGCTTGCTGAGAAGTGATTTGTCTTGAGCTATTATCAAGTCTTGAGCGCCCTTAAAGCTGAGACTCAATGAAACCAACAATTTCTATAGAAAATATCCCAATAACCAAGTCATCTTGCCGTTCAATGACTGTTCAATGACCACAGGACAGCTCTGAGCTTCCGCGCGTTACAAGTTTCCAGGCTGGGAAGAACGTGTAGATACAGCTGCATCAGACTGTAGACACCGAAGGGTGAAATCCTTACCAGCCCAACAGCAAAAGACCCCATTTGCCCTCGTGTATCCAACTGACCCTATCCTAAGAAATCATGGAGATCGTGATGTGCAACCACTTAACACACCCTCCATTTCGGTTTGATCGCTTCTTGTTCTCCGACTGTTACAACGATAGAGGGTAGTTAATATAATAGCATCCTTGTCCCAACGAATATCAGTCACGATTTTGTGCAATCCATTTCAAGCATCACTTCATAACTCTTCGGTGACTGGAATAAATCAGTGGTTTCAGCGTGGCGGCGGCAGCGATCCTCGGCAGTTCCCAGAGCCGGCTCGAACACAACTGGAGACTGAACTCGCCCCACATCTCGAGCGGCAGTTTCAGATTGTGGTATAATGTATTGGTCATCGCAGCAGCCGGTTACAACTTCTAACCAATGGCGGAAAGAACAAAGTGAGCAAAAATCAGCGGTAGCAGCATGTCGCGTCTGTTTAATCGGAGCAGGGATGTTTTGCATCGTTTGAAAATCAATGCTAGGGGCACCGAGTGAGGTAGAAAAGACAAGCAGCGAGTCCCACAGGGATTGTCAAGAGAAAAAGCTCATCAGTGGGAGGCTTGTCAGGTCCCTTCACGTTCCCCCCGTGCCGTACGTGCATATCGAGCTGCCCACGACGTAGAGCAGGACCCTGCTACCCAAAGGACCGAGCTTCTCCAAGGGACGGCGGGAGATTCTCACGCTCCGAATCAATGGCAGATGTTCGATGGCGAAGCAGGGCGATTATCGAAGAAGGCAAGTGTAAAAGTTAATTGCACATTAATAAAGGGAAGAGTTTTTTCTTTCTCCCTCTCAAACAGCTAGCTTGGCTTCCCATGTCGAACCCTGGTGCAGCTGTCTGCCCCGAAACAGGGACAGCTGTCTGGTGCAGCTCTGCGCCAGCTAATGGGAAACGCGAGCCTTTGCCAGCTAATGGGGCAGCACGCATGGCCTTGCCCCAGCTAATGGGGCAGCACGCATGGCCTTGCCCCAGCTAATGGGGCAGCATGCATGGCCTTGCCCCAGTTAATGGGGCAGCATGCATGGCCTTGCCCCAGCTAATGGGGCAGCACGCATGGCCTTGCCCCAGCTAATGGGGCAGCATGCATGGCCTTGCCCCAGTTAATGGGGCAGCATGCATGGCCTTGCCCCAGCTAATGGGGTAGCATGCAATTGCCAGCTACTGGGAAACATGAGCCTTTCAAAGCTTGGGCTCACGAAAGTTTATACTCTATATAGCTCTGATTTAGTTAGTAAAGAAGGTGCAAGTCTACCTAGCCTTTTGCTTGACTTAGACTAACCAGGCTAACTGCCTCGCTCTGTGTTAGCCTAAGCTCATCCACACGAGCCTTTGCCTTTTCAGTATCAAACCCATTTCAGTCTGCACCCGTTTTAGTTTGTCTGCCCCTGGTGCAGACAGATAAAGAAGGCAGAGCTGAAGTTAGCCCTGTAGCTGCGATGGCTTCATTTCCAATTAAGTACCTACAGGATTTGGTTCCCAGCTAACGGGAAAAAGACTAAAATGGGTCTTTTTCCAGTCCTGATGGCGAAGGAGAGTTTCAAGGAGGGATCTGAAGGAGGGCAATGCAGCAGCTCTACCAACGCTGACAAGGGGCCAAGGAGGCCACGTCCTTTCCTGGGCTGGGGTTAAGAGTATGCAAGGTAAACTCCTGCCATGTTGCCGACCTGCTGAATGGCAGCTGGATGAGACATTTCATCTCCAAGCTCTTGCTCGCTGTGAGCTCGTCGAGGTCTCTTCCTGCATGGTTGCATAGTGCCTACCCCAATGAGACCCTGGTCTCTACCGGAGCTAGGATACCACAGTTCAGCCATGTCATGTCCAGGGCCAGGAATTGCAGTGTGGTGTTGATCAGTAGGCAGTGTTTGGTGATGAAACAGTCGCACAAACCTGATGCTACTGTTCTCCGAGGGACCCATAGGGACTTGCTATAAATAAGCCAGTAATGGGGCTTGTGCTTTGAAGCCAAATAGCAAATATGTCTATCAGTGATGCAGGATGTGCATCAAAGTCCTCCAGGGTGCATCTACGCCAGGTTCCTAGACGGCACCTGCACCTGTGCATCCCCCACCTACCTGCTACTGCTCACAAAACCCCCACGCCCAGAAACATGGCAGGAGCAAGTGGACGGACTGACTCAGGAGCTTGCAAAAAGGCACCCACGCTCACCTGTTTCTCTCAAGGGGATGCATGTAAGTGAAAGCTATGCGCTACCAAAAAAGCATCTCTGATGCAGGGCTCAGCAAGACAGGGGCACCCGAGCTGCTATGCCCCATCTTGTACTTATCTTCTCCGAGGCTGGCTGTGTAAACAGGACACAATGGCAGTGCCTCTCCCCTGCCTGAAAACCGCCCCGAAGGCAAAACATGAAACCGGAGGTGGGGGAGCAGACAGATGAAGAAGGCAGAGCTGAAGTTAGGTGCTGGTGCAGCTGTCTGCCCCGAAACAAGGACACCTGAACACCTTAGGCACATCATTCATGACCTCCAACTCTTCCATCTCAAGGTAGCCATGGAGGACAAACTTGTCCTGGCTTGGAGACAGCCCCCACAACCTCAAACAGTGTTTCTCAAGCAACAGGCTACCTAATGCCCATTTTCACCAGGCTTTGCAGGGGATCCAGATGCCCCCTCACCAGTACAGACCACGTCAGTGGAGCAGATAACATGCAACATCCAAGGCGCATTCGCCTGCAACCCTACCAGTGTCATCTCTTCCATCACCTACTTATGGTGCCCCTCTTCGGTCTGCCTTGGATAGACAGGGCAATCCCTACATGCGAGAAAGAATGAACACCGATGTGGCATCAGGGCCAGAAAGACACAAAGGCCTCTGGCCAAACCCTTTAACCTCCCTGCACGCTCCATCGCTGAGCTCAGGCAGCTGTTTTTAGACCGGAGTAATTATTCATCCCCAGACTGGATGGTGTTAAGTATGATTTAAACAGAGATGATGGATTCTTATCCCGTTACCTGGATTAGCTTTTCTGACCCCGTTGCTCTTTGCTTGCTTGTTTGCCTCTCCTAGCACTGCCTGCCTCTGTTCTCTTCTCCATCCCTCCCTTCTCCCTCCATGCGTTTTATATTCAAATTGCTCTCTCCATTTTGTACGCGGCTCTGTGCATGTCCTTTTGCAGCATCTGACGAAGTGAGCTTGGGCTCAAGGAAGTTTATACTCTATATAGCTCTGATTTAGTTAGTAAAGAAGGTGCAACTCTACCTAGCCTTCTGCTTGACTTAGACTAACCAGGCTAACTACCTCGCTCTGTTTTAGTCTAAGCCCATCCACACGAGCCTTTGCCTTTTCAGTATCAAGCCCATTTCACATGTACCGAGTGTTTTCTTTGACATGTACCAAGTGTGTGCTCTCTTTGTGGAAATGCACAGTTTTTGCTGGCCAACTGCTAATTATACGGTCAGAAGTAGTCCCCGGTGACAATAGCCTGGCAGTATCATAAGGGTAATACATTTTTAAGGGGGGTGAGATGGGAGATTGTTCTCAATGTTTCCCTTGCTGTACTGGGCACAAGGAGACTTGTGCTTAAGTGTGGAACAGGCAGCTCCTTGTTCCTCCAAGAAAAGCAAATACACTTGCATTGGCAAGATAGGAAAAGCCTTCTCCTTGTTACCCATTCCCTCCCAGCACTTTCACTCTGTCCCGGGGCAGTTCGGAAAGGGGAAAATTGGTTGTGCGCCCCCGCCGCTCCTGTTTGTCTGGAGGAGCTGTGCTTGCCTCGGAGTTTGCTGTGAAGCGAAGTCTGCGGGAACAAGAGCTGATCGTGGTGGCTACCCGTGCAACAGCCCCACGCGTCCTGCAGTATCTTCCTCTGGATGAGTACCATCGCCCATCCCCGAGAGCAGGCTGGCAGGGGGAGGCTGCCTCCCCCCAGTATTATTTATCCAGGGCTGAACTTCTTTCATGCTGTCGTCTCGCTGCCCAGCCATCTCTCCCAGCAAGCCTGCCCTTCCAGGACCAGGATAGACGCGCCCTGCAAGGCAGGCAGTGCGGTGGGGCTGGACCCAGTGATTTTGGGAAGTCCCTTCCAGCCCCTTACAATCCATGCGTCTAAGGTAGACTCCGTCATTTTTCAGCCCCTCGCTGCGCTTGCAAATGTTTTCTCTTTTTTCCCTTTCTTGTTGCCTTAAGCATGCTTATGGGGAAGCCCCCTGGACTGCATATCCCGCTTCAGCCGCCTTCAGACAAGGACACGGCAATCCTATTTGGATCCTTTTACAGTGAACTTGTCTTTCCTCGCTCCCCACTTGCAGCCTCGGCCCATTCCCCTCCCTGTAGCTAGTCTGCCGGTCGGCTGACCCACGCTTATCCATGCCCACAGCCGAGAGACTTGCTTTTCTCCATTTCTGCTTTCAAAACAGTCATCGCCACATGCTGCAAAGCTTCCTGTCTTCTGTTCGAGTCCGGTTCTTTGTACCACACCTGTCGTTATGATCGTGTTTGATTGCCTTTCTGTTCAGATGTATCGAGGAGAGCTTTGCTTGTGATGCCCTGCAGGTAGGATGCTGTCTGTACTCTCGCAGCTGCAAGCCCGAGCCCCGTTTCAATGAGAAAAGGACAGAGCCCCCAATCCATTTAACAGCCTTTCCCATCAGTGTGTTTCTCAACGGTCACAGGTTCACTTTTGCAGAGCACAGATGCTACAGGGGAGGTCGGGAACGAGCTTTCGAGGCACGTTGTTAAGCTGAGAACTGCAGGAGCTTGGCCACCCGTGGCTCGGGAAGGACTGTGGGCCCGGTCACGCCCTTGAGTGGAAGGGCAATCCGTCCCCTCGGTGGCAATGACCCTCTTTTATGAGTTACGAGGACTGGGTGAGAGCCCTTTTGAGGTCCTGTGGATACGTGGCATGGCTTGGCACGTACGTTTGGCTTTGGTGGAAAGATGGGTCGTCTCTAGAGGGTGTCTATCACACAGGAGCTACCGGCTCTGCTGGAGACATGATACCTGGGAGCGTGGGAGCCCTGGAGGGTAGGTCCTGCAGGTGAGCAGGGCATCCTCCTCTTCACCTAGGATTAGTTCATGTCCCTGCAGATCTGGTTTATGGTCTGAAGAAAACAGCACGCCCCTGGCACCTTGGCAGCCGTCAGGATGGCGGCCATCACACTAACTCCCCTCTGGGATGGAAACGTCCCAGGAGGAGCCAAGCAAAGACCTTGGCATTGGGGCATCGCAGGGCTGTTTGCATGGAAATTCCTGCCCAGAGGACAGTCCCAGGCACGGACCCCTCTGTGAAATACGAAACACCGTAACCAGGAGGAAATCTGAATACATCCTGCTTACTAACAAACAGCTTCGAGGTAAAGAGACTGTTCCAACTTTTCTCTGAGCCGAATCCGCATATGAAACGCACTTCTCCAAACAGATTTTACCACCTTCAAATCTCCTGTGAAACGCGAACTTTCATCTCTGCCCAGGAGAACTGGTACAGTCTTTCTCCGATGCCTGATGAAGGGTGCTTGCGCCTGAAAGCTTGCAATTAAAGACATTTATTTGTTTTGTGCAAAAATCTAGTTGGTCTAATAAAAGATATCACCTCTACCACGAGTCCTGATTGCATTCGAAGCATTTCTAAGGCAGCCATCCCATTATTACTTGGGTGCCCTTTTTATGATGGATTTTTTTTTCCCCCCGGAGGTCGTTATTCAGCGCTTACCCAGGCAGATTTTCAGCGAGCAGTTTTCGCTGATAAGGAGACAGAAACTTGGCTCTTAATTAAGAGAGCGAGAAAGGACTCTCGTTCCTCATTTGCATTAACCTGCTGTGCGCGGGCTCTGCTCCCCGGCCTGTTTCTCCTGCTCTGAGGCTTGCTGTCTCGTGAGCTGTGCTGAGCTGCTGTTTTAAATGTGCAGGGCACAAGAGGAGCCTGTCAGGCAGGGTCCTACGATAGCTCAGTGCCTCTTTGCATTCAACGGTGCCAATGCCCTCGGTAAATCAGCGTTCGCCTAATATCGCTCCCGCAGAATTGCATGCTTCCCTATGGCTGCATAATGCTGCTGCAGCAGATGCTCCGGGCATATGCGGCATTGTTATCGGGGCCTGATTAGAAAGCTGCGAGCGCTTTTGGTCACTCCATTACCGCATTTTGAAAGGGCATGATGTCCTGTGGAGAGTTACAGCAGCCCTAATAACTGCAGCCGAGGTTTTCAATCTGATGAAAGCCCTCGTGTGCGAGAGCAGGTTAAAACTTGCGTTTCTACAATGCGCAGAGACACGGTGGGTGGATTAAGACCTCTGTTACCGGAGACAGGATTCAGGCCCAGATCCACAAGCGGCATTTGCAGAAGAGGGTGTTTGGCAAACCGGCCCCTTTTTATTGAAGTGAAACCCAAACCCCAGACCCAAAATCTAGAGGGAAGTTTGAACATGAAACAGCTCCCTTTGTATTTGCTTCTTGGCTTCTGCTTTCTGCATAAGGTCTCCAGCACATTATAGCTATAAGCATCTGTTTGTATCCGATGCTTGGACGTCACCCTCGTGTGCTGGGAATCCAGCTAATCCAGTGCCAAAGTGGCTTTTTATAAACCTCAGACGTCTCTGTGCAAGTGTAGTAAAGTCTTTCCACGTCCCTTTTGTGCCCTGGGGTTTGCCTGTAAAGGCTCATAGCAATTATGGCAGGAGCCTTGTGACCCTGGTTAGACAGCAGGGCCAGAGAAGACTTCTTGCTTCACCCCGTCTCGCCCCGGCCCCCAGCGTTTAGGGCATCACGCACAACCTCGCTCCCGTGGTCGGACGGCTGCAGCGACAGAGCGATCGCTGCCCCTCGGGAGTCTGCTCCACCGCTAAATTGCTGCTTCCGTCACGAGCTATTCTTAACAGCTAATCTCCACCAGCTTTCTCCCGCTGCGTCTTGTCCTGCGTCTTGCAGAGAGGGGCAGGATGCCCTCTTGTCGTTTTTATTTCACTCTCAAAGATATTTATAGTCTCTGACCCTGTCAGCCCCGCTCCTTTTCTACAGAACAGTTAGTATCGCTCCTCCGTCATCTTCTTTCGGGGACAGAAATTGCTATTCTGTGCGCGTGCTTACGCTCTGCCCTTCGCCGGGGTCCCTGATGGCAGCGAGACCCTCGGAGTGGGATGAGCGACTGCAAAAGGGTGTGATTATATACATTAGTGTCTCGGATGGAGATTCAGCAGG
>NW_005841986.1:1541225-1556611 GCF_000455745.1 Alligator sinensis
GATCACTTCAGCCAGCCCCGCAAGGCAGCATGCACCGGCACCTTATTTCCTGTTACTTCTCGTTCAGCTGCCATAAATCAGACGCATGTTCCTATGGAAAAGATGAATGGCGCTCATTGATTTCTCCTTCCATGCCTTCCCACCTGCAATACCACACCCACTTCACACTCACCAGCTGTTCCTGCAGCCCATAATCACTCATTTTCTGTTGGTAGTTTTATATATATTTTTAAAAAATATAAACAGTCTTCCCCCACACACACATGCCGGACTGGGCTTGGAAAAGGAGACGTGCTTTCCATATAATTTTTTTGTATCGCGTTGAATGGGGTGCATGTTTCGTCACCCACTTCATCCCTGCTAAAGCGGTATAGAAACCCTCGTGCACAGAACGGTCCTACCGATGTCTGGTCGAGCTTTCAGAGATCTACGGTGTAAGAATAAATCAAAAGCAGGATAAAACCAGCGACTAGCGGTGGAGCTCACCTGAAGACTTCTGATCAGAAACCAATCTTTCTCCAAAGTTTCAGAGGGCCTGGTTCAGCCATTATAGGAAGCAACCAAGTCTGGACACCGATACTAACTCCCCCAAAGTCTGGGAAGAGCGAAAGTCTGGGAAGATCGGGGTCCAGTTCTGTTTCTCTGTTGTCTCTAATTTAGACAATGTTGGTAGCTACAGCAGAAGTCATTTTACGACTCCATGGTATAAATCCTGAATCCATAATTGCCGTCTAAGCTGCACAGAGGGTTTTGTTTTCATTTGCTCATTTGATACAGCCCGTGCATCCGAATGCTGCAGTTAAACATGTGGCACATAGATGTGCATAACTTATGAGACAACTTGACGCACCGTGCCTTAGTTAATGCCTGAGTTCGCTTTGCTTTGGTTGTGTCCCATTGGGCACTGTCAATTAATGAGATTTTAAAAAATTGATAATCCATATCTTATTCCCGCGATCATCCCTCCCATATACACACATGCACGGTTCAAGCGTGGGAAAGGGAGCAGATGACTTGCTCTTGATGCTGTGGCTATGTTGTGTTCAAATGTGTGTGCTTCCTGTTACGGAGAAAGGCGGCAGATGAATTAATTTGTTCAACAGTTAAGAAAGCTACTTCACAATGCTGTATATTTAGTGTAGAGATATATATATAGTCCACAATGCTGTATGTTTAGTATGGGCGCGCGTGCGTGTGTGTAGTACAGCAGCTGGGAGGATATAGAGCAGTATTTTAGGGTGAAGTTACGTGTTACACTTAGTGCATACTAAGGGTGAGCGTCCATACGTTAAGGCTCATTAACTAATGCAATGTCAAAGTTACGCTGCTTCAGGTGAGGGTTAACTCTGAGCCCTGCTACCTGTTCAAGTCTGCTCCACGGAGATAAAACAATCTTCCAAGTCTTCCAGCATCCTAGGACGTGCCACTCCCAGCCCTCCCCGCCTAGGCAGGGACAGAGCCCGGGTGTCCGGGCTCCTAGGCTCACCCCAGCTCACCAGCCGTCTCTTGGCAAGTCAGAGCTGTGCAAGCAAGAAACAGTGGTGCCCCTTGCCTACTGCTCACAGCACGTCCTAACTTCAACGCTAGCAATGCTTCAACACTTGTCATCCCACAGATTTAGCATAGTCTAAGTGTAACGTGTAACTTCACCCGTATTAGAGGCAGCGGGGTGTTGTGAGACTGATGGAGCAGCGGGCGTGAGAGGAGGCTACGGGACACGTGCAGCTTGGTGGCGGCCGGGTGAAGAAGTGGTCAGGAAAGGGAAGCTGACTTCTCTTCTGAAACCGGGGGCCGGAAACTCTCTGCCGATTTGGAGGCTGGGGGGTTTTCTCCCTACTATGCTCTGCATCATCAGACGTGTGCGTGGTTATAGACTTGTACCAGCTAAGGCGTGGTCCAAATTTATCGGTGACTTATGGCATCGGGGTTTGGCCACCTGCGGTTCTGCTGTAACGTTGTCTTAGGGACTGGTGTCGAGAGCTCAGATCAGGTTTAACGAATCGCCCTTCTTTTTCTTGTGTTTTGCCAGACTCTATAGGTGGGCCCTTTCCAGCTTCTTCTCACCGATGCCACCACAAGCAGAAGCACTATCTCCCCATCCCGCAGTGTGGAGCTCTGTCGATCAGCCCGCTGCTTTTCCACCCCCACACCAAGGGGTCCCAGATCATCATGGACACAAGTCAGAAGGCAGTGAAGCGTCAGGCCAGCTTCTGCAACGCCATTACCTTCAGCAACAGGCCTATCGTTATCTACGAGCAGGTCAGGCTTAAGGTGAGTGAATGACTTCCTTCACCGTTACCATCACACGGGCGCTGCGTGCTGCAGCCTCCGAGAGACTGGCAAGAAAGACAAGGAGCATAAAATGTTAGCGAGCTATATATAGCCGAACCACCAGAGAAGTGCCATAGGGAAGGAAACCCTTTCTGCGGCAGCAACTTGAGTCTAGCACCAGATCAGCAGCACCTTGTCTTAATCGTGGAGCAGGACTCGGGTGTGCAAGGCGCTTTGCACCCAAAGAGGTTGAGATCTAAGTATTAGACAAGAGAAAATGGGTGAATGCAGCAGATGGGGAAGCACTGGGAGAGAGTGAGACAGTTACAGGATGCAAGCAGTGGAGCCCGGGGTTATAGGCATCATGGCAAGGGAGAGCGGAGGGGGATAACGAGGTAGGTGTATGCATGTTCATAGGGAGATCCTTCCGAGCAGGAGATGCAGCGCACCAGACATCCCGGAGCGCACGATGGTGAAGGTAACACGTGGGACGGTTGGAGGGCAGAGCTGGCTTCTCAATAACAGATGATCCGTGAAGCGACAGGACGCAAGAAGTCTTGGGAGCAGAGGCAAGCAGCTGGTGTTGGATGCAAGGGAGGAGGGGAGAGATGAAAAGAGACGGGCTGGTGCAATGGTCACGGCAGCATGGAAAGAGAATGATTTTTGCAGAAGAGCCTGGAGGGCAACACGGAGTTAGCCAAGGCCAGGAGAAAGATAGCGCAGCCATTGCGTTCTCCTATGGGCCAGGCTAACTCCCGCGTCAGCTGCTTGTTCTCTCAGGTACTTTGGTGGAGCGGTATTTGGCCACCACTTGCTTTGCACTGAAATTTCTGGTCTAAGTCCACGGACGTCGATCGGGTGCTGCTCAGCCACTCCGCTCTGTGCACGTCCCTTCACAGCACCTGAAGAGGTGAGGTTGGGCTCGCAATAGCTTATGCACCTCTGGTTTAGTTAGTCAATAAGACGCCTCTCTACACTGCCTTCAGACATGGTGCACTACCTCCTGCTGATTGGGCATTTCCCCTTGTACTTATTACTGCTCCCAGCTACGGGGATTTAGGAGCTGAGGGACCTTTTAGGATCCTGCTCAATTAAGGGATCTGGAGATCAGCTCTGCGGTGTGACCGTCTTCCCCTCACTTGCCCAGTCCTAGCGCCGATGACTGGAGCTGACTTTGCTGCTGTTCAGTGCTTTCTACCTGAGACCTTTGTGCTGGAAGATGGATTTTCCCAGTTGCTTTGCTACCAACTTCTGCACCCTGCTCCTGCGAGCAGCTGCCTCCGGAGGAGGGATCGCCAACGCGTCCTTCCCGGGCCAGACCTCGGTATCACCCCGGCCGTTCCTGTTGGAAGTGGATAAACTCGAGGGCTTTCTCCGGTTCCAGCCCATGACCGGTGAGGACGCTGGATGCGAGGACAAGCGGATGGCTTACCCGGAGGGTATGTTTCCAGGCCCGCCAGCAGCATCTCACTTGCTTCAGTAGCAGGCTGTGCTCGCGGATGTCAGCGCTACGCAGCGCTCGGCTCTTCCGAAGCAGCATTTCCCAGCCGTGCAGCTGAAACACGGGCCAGACCCCTTTGCCCCCTTGGAGCCGCTGTCACAGGGGAAAGGGAAGGCCTTGCCCTGCTTCTCTACTCCCGCTGCAATGCACAAGCACCTGCCAACAGGACTTGCTGCAATACTGTGGCTTCCCCTTCTGCGGTCCTCCTTGGTGGCTATTTCCTGCTTCCCCGGTTTCTGGTTCCTTTTCTGAGGGGGTGAGGAGATATTGGATACACCTACGTCACGCTGCCTTTTTCCCGTCAAGCCGGGGCTGCTAATCTTAAGATTACATCCTTTTTCAAGGTCGTGCTGTTGGCCTTGATCAGTGGTCCCCGGGGCGCTTCTAAACCAGGATAGATTAAGCTCCCCCGTGGAGTATTGATTGTGGCTCTTGAAGGGAGGTGAGCGGAGCCTCAGGAGATTTCATTACCCCTTCCATTCAGTTTAAATAAAGGATTAAAAGTCTGGATGCTTCTCTCAGATATCCAAAGCTCTTGGGTTTGCAAACCTGGACTCTGACCTTGGGGGTGATCAGACCTGGGAGTTGCCAAACGCCCTCGATTTCCTTTGGATTCAGCAGAAGAGGAATGTACTCAGCACCTCTCGAGATCAGACCCCGGGTGGGATATCCCTCGCACAGGCGTCTTCGCTGACAGTCTAGTTCCCAGTTCTTCCCTCCTTCTTCCACCCACGGCTGGAAATCCTGGACTCGCCTTCCAATCCTGGCCACAACTTGGAAATAGAAAACACATGTGGCTTGCAAACCGGAGAAAGGTGGTTGGGAGGGAGGTGAGATTTTGCTGGTCCTTTTTTTTTTTTTTTTTGCTTTTGAAAAAGCTCATCAAGGATTGGGTCTCGTTCTGTATCTCAGGCAGACTGTTGGCTGTTCCCTGCATTTTCTGAGCCAGCCCTCCCCTCTCAGCTTAGGAAGTGCATATCTGTAGGTGTCCATGTATATCGGGAGATTAGCTTTCGCCACGTGCGTGAAGGATTAGCTCGCAGATCTCCCATGGGTGCACAATGGTGCTTCCATGGAAACTGATGGGAATTTGGCACGTGAGCAAAATGCATGCTCAAGGGATGGGTGTAAATGTGGAGACGGTCTTTGCATTTCCACTGAGTCCATTTGTAGCCGCCTGATTATTTGCAAAATGCCCTTTTTTTCTACGATGCCCAATCCTGCAGTCCTTACTCCGTCTAACCTTCCCTGGAAGACGGGGCGATGGGCGGTGGGCTCTCAAACCATCTGCTAAATAGCAGAATAAAACCCAGAGGCGTCTCCGCCGCTCTAGGGAGCCCGGTGAAGCCAGAGCCCATCAGCTGTCCAGATAAAAAGGAGCGGAGACTTCCAGGGCCATGCCGATTCCCCCGTGCCCCCCTAAAGCTGGAATTTGGGGTACTGGGATATCAGGAGGGACCAGAGCGGCGGGTAGCATCAGCCACATTTCCCAGCACCAAGAGGACGTAGGAAACAGTAGCAATTACCAAACAGCTTCGTTGCTGCTTTGCAGCCGCACGTTCCCGGGTGTGGACGGTGCCTGTTCCCAGCCCTTCTCGTTGCGGGTGTTTGCTGAGCAGAGGATTTGGCCCATCACAAGCCATTGCCTTTTTTAGCTAAAAGAAGCATGTGTGTCCAAGTCCTGGCAGGGTGTACGTTAGATTGCAACGCTGATACCCGCTCGCCTATAGCCCGCCTATGTTGACAGCTGTTTGTTTATAGGCGCTGATTAATACAGGCGACATGTGCAGCCACACGAATGTTTATTCCATGGAGCATGCGATGAGCGTAAGACGCTTGTGAGAGACTGGGAAAGAGCGAGTTGTACTCATAACAGCAAGGCCGTGTTTATCCGGGTCCCAAGAGGCCTTTTCGGATTTGCAGGGAAATTGCTACAATAAATAATCCCACTTTTGTCTTCGAGTCCTCACGTGCATATATTTTCCACATGTGGGCGCGTGCATGCACAGAGGCCGTGGACAGCAGGACTTTGCAGGGAGGATGCTTTTTTGCTCTTCTCCGCATGTCCCTCCATCTATGGCTATAAGGCAGCAGAGCCTCCCTCATCTTTCCCGGTGCTCACACTGTTCCCGTGAGCTCACGGTCTCTTCTCAAGAGTTTGATGCCGTTTCATGTAAAAAGGTTAGGTAGGCGCTTGCAGAGATTTTGCCTGGCGAGAGGAGCATGCCTATCGCTCGTGGGCACAGCAGCGTCACCAGACAGGCAGTGTCTGAAGCCCCAAGGTTGCTACGTGAGGCCGAAGGCAGCAGAGAAAAATCCTCAAGGCAAACAAAACTTCTTACAGTCAGGGAGACGGCTAGGTTGTTAAACAACCAAGTGCCCGATTTGCCTTGGAGAAGGGCAAGTGAATGGCAAACCTGCATTTTTCTATCAAGTGCTCGAAAGTGCCGGGCGCATCGCTCGGAGAATCCCCTTGCAGAAAAATCTGTGTGTCCTGCCACCTCCCAGGAGCCGAGAGACCGGGCTTTTCTTTGCCTGGATGTCTTCCTCCACCTCCTCTGTCTCGCCGATTGAGAATAAGTCTCATTCTTCTAAACCTGAAATTTCCTGTAAGGTCCTCAACCTTCTTGCTTTGGCACCTCAAGAGGCTTCCAAGCGCAAGAAGTCATCACCTAGCAGCGACAAAGTCTCCAGGGGGGCCTCGTTTGCCCAAAAAACTTTCCTTATGAGCAAAATAAGAGTGAAGACTTTAGTCCACCGCTGCTCGCTGTTGTCTGATCTGCATTGCAGCATCTCCGGTCTGTTGAAAACAGGACGAGCTGGACTGATAACTCGGTGCCCACGACTGTAGCTTTGCTGTTGGCATTGGCTGTTGGTGCTGATCATGCCTGAAGGCCGTGTAGCGGCCGTGGATTTTCTGCGCTGTGGACTGGACGACATCTGAAGTGCTACGACGTCAGTGTTAACATGAATATGAGCCCCGACAAAATCTTCGGTAGCACGTCATCACTCACCCTCGTCATCACTCACAAAACAATCCGTGGTACCAGCGTGGCGGCCGTCCGCTCTACTGATGTGTACCAGGCATCCTAGACTGTCCTCTACCCTGACTGATGCTGCACCTGCTTTGCTGCAAGAGGGCTTGTACTCGTTGTCAGAGCCCGGCCCGAGCAGAGAGAGCTGTCCTGCTGTAGCAGACGTGTCAAGACTCTTCGCACCCATTAGTCTAGTGTGTCCGTCTAGGGAAACAGATCTGACAAGGCTGTAGACCTAAATTTCCCCCCATGGAGAAGGGCGTGATGGTCTCAAATACCATATGGCACCTACTTTGGTTTTATGGGGCTCTTTGGATTAGTGCTCCCATGCATTTTTTCTTCGACCAAGGTCCCCAACCCTGGTACCTCCTGTGGAAGCGTGCGGTGCCCACCGCGTGGGCAGGGTGAGTCTCCAGACTTGGCCCATCCACCTACAAGAGTCAGAGAAGCAGTTGCCTATGTACAGAGCATCGTCATCCTTGGCTGTGCTCCCAGAAACATCCTCTCCTGCTCCTGGGTCATCCTAGACCTTATGAGTGGTGAGACTTTGGTGCTAGAAGTGGTTCGAGAGAACCTGCATAAACTCATCAACAAGTTGCACCAACTCATACCGAGCAGAGCAGCTTTGTCTTCATGAAGCTCTCTTCCAGCCCCCGTACTTGCTTGGGCACATCGGTAGGTGCGTTTTAGCTCCTACAGATAAGACAATGGATAGGACAAATCAAGCTCTTGTGCAGGGAGCTGAACGACTGGTTTTTCCAAATCCTGGACTGCTTAGCGCGGTAGCAAATGAAAAACCCCCTCAAGACAGAACCAATAAAAATCAACTCGGAAAAAAAGCACCAGTGTTTCCTCCCAGCCCCAGCCTTCAGATGCATTTTGTGAAGCTCCAGGCTTAGTTTATCAAAACGCGGTTGCACTAATTGAGTTTCTATGGCAAGTTTGCTTGAAATCTCCTTCAACCTGAGGGATGTCGTCAAAGGCTGCTTCACTGCAGGAGACCTGCGGCTGTTGCTTGGTGCGATGGGCACGGTGCTCTGATCCGTGACTGGGAGGTGAGCATCGTGGCTCGGGTGTTTCCAGGGGGTACAAACAACAATAGAGGATTTGCCTTTTGAAAGGCAGAACCTATTTGCAGGCAAAACCAGTGAAGCATTGCAGTTCCCGGGGCCTGGCTCCAGTCTCTCAGAGTCTATATGCCAGCCACCCGCAGACAAAAGTGACTTCAGCAGTAGCAGAGATAGGTCTCTGCTCTGATCCGTCCAGACAAATTGATGCCTTCAAGAAGTGTCATAAATCCTGGAGACAGAAACAAGCTGCCTCCTCACATCAGGTACCTCCTACTGCAAAGAAACAGACTGGACTGGTTAATTGAGAGCAGACTGCCAGGCAGCTGCAGTCCTCCCATGCCATTTTCCTCTGTTTAGCTCCTTGCCTCAGTGCCTGGTCCTTGATCACTACCGAGAGAGGGTGATTGCTACCTCTCCCCTACCCCTACCCACCTTTCTATCCTCATCTAACCCAGTAAGATACCCGGGGGAAATCTTGTTTTATACATGGCTGGGGGCACTAGAAAAGGTGAAGGAGCTGCTGGAAACGGAGACAGTGATTCAGTAGTAGATGTTCTCCATCAAGTCATGATAGATCCAGTATCCAAGCCCAGTGCTGGTGGCTGCTGTGTAGCTTGTGGGGTTTTATATGAAATACAACATCTTTGAAATTTGGGCACTTTTTCAATTATCCGGGCAATACAACATAGACAGAGCTCTAGGGCTCCTTACACTCCCCTGCTAGGTTTCATTGGATGCAAAATGAATCATTTATATCGTGTCCCAGCTTTTAGTGCAGCGTTGCTGTGGGTTGGCAGAGCAGCTGCTAGCTCCCACCCCAGATGCAGCTGCCTCTTGGCAGCGAACAAAACGACCTGTGAGCACACACTAGGGACCTGATCCTGTGGGGGTCACGCCCAGGTGGACCCACACCTGCCTTACAGGCTTGTAAAGGACCCTGCGAATGCTAAAGGTTGTCTTGCCGCTCTTCTCTCTGCAGATCACCAAGAAGCAGTGCTGCTGGAGCGGGGCCCTTCGGCTTGGATTTACTTCGAAGGATCCCTCCAGGATTAACCCAGACACTTTGCCAAAGTACGCTTGCCCGGACTTGGTTTCCCAGAGCGGGTTCTGGGCCAAGGCTCTGCCAGAGGAGTTTGCAAATGAAGGCAACATCATCGCGTTCTGGGTGGACAAGAAAGGACGGGTGTTTTACCGAGTCAATGACTCTGCTGCAATGTTGTTCTTCAGCGGAGTGAGGACCACCGAGCCCCTGTGGGCTCTGATCGATGTGTACGGACTCACCCGGGGGGTGCAGCTATTAGGTAAGTGCATTTCTGCCGGTGGACGCAAGCCCTTTGTATGTGTGAGAGCCAGGATTTACAGCAAACTAACGATGCGGGACAAAACCCCGTGATAGATTAGTCGGATACGGTCTGCTCCGTACATCAGAGATCCCGCTTGTCCTCCCGAGTGTGTGGTTGAGGAGAGAAAGGAGAAGGTTGTTCAGTTCCATCCTAGTGAGTGTTACAGTCTGAACCTGTGATAATTAGCATCCGAAGCTGAAATGCCAGTTGTGACAGGAGTGGGAGGGTGAGAAACAATCGCTAGAAACTATCAGTAAATATGTGAATTTCTGCAAAAGCATTCGTGCCAGCTAAGCTCCATCCGCGTGCTGTCCGGAGAGTGGCGTGTACCCGGTAAAACAGCCTCTTTATCTGATGCGTGGCTTTCCCAGGTCTGGTGTTGGGCGATGCATTTTCTAGTTACGGTACCTTTGCTCTGATGGCAGTTCCTGATGCTCCTGGTGGGCAAGCGAAAGCTTTAAAAAGCATCTGCTCTTTCCAAATAATCTGGGAGAAGCTGGTGTGTAGTTGAAGATGTCGTCACAGCATTAGCCAAAGGGAATTGGATCTGTTCTCTGAACTAGGAAGGTTGGAAACCCGGCTGGAGGTGTGGTAGGGTGCAGGAAGATGCCTCCTGAGAAGTGTTGAGTGCCCTCCTCTCCCGCTGCACGGAGGAAGGCTGGTGCCTCTGGGCACGTGATTGAGCTCCAAGCAGTTGCAGCTATTTTAGCTTTTTGGGGGTCTTAACTAAACTGAATGGAAGAACCACCGAGGGTCCTGTTTCAAGGAGAACTAAATTAATGAGAGAGCAATAAAAGCTTTGGGCTGGCTCTAGCATGTAACGTTGGTCTCCAGGCCCTTCTCCCCAGTAAGGATGGAGATGTTCCTTCCTCTTTTCAGCTACGACGTAGCACCTAACTTGACTTAAAATCCTGGTGAATGAAGACCATCTTT
This sequence comes from Alligator sinensis, assembly GCF_000455745.1. Classification (NCBI taxonomy): domain Eukaryota; kingdom Metazoa; phylum Chordata; order Crocodylia; family Alligatoridae; genus Alligator; species Alligator sinensis. The sequence goes on from NW_005841986.1 coordinate 1,551,379, forward strand.
CATTTTAACATGATTTAGGGGGAGGGAAATCTTAGTCTCCCCCCATAGTCCAGGACTCAGCCTGCTAGCATTCCTGCCTTTGCTAGGATCGTATCACGTGCTTAGCTACTACATGTTAGTTAACGGGAAGTACAAATGTGTCGTTTCTCCATGCCAAGGCATGCCCTCAGGTTTGGGCGAGCCCCGTTTCTGACAGAGCCGCTGGCTTGCTGCACGGTTTGTTGCTTGTAGGACATGGGGGCAAGAAGGGGTGTAATGGTCTGCAGAGCCAGGAAGAGGAGAATGAACTTGCAAAGCAGAAACCCTTGCAGCTCCATCCCCTGCAGAAAAGTAAAAGCCCAAGACTGTGCAAAGATGATTCACTAGGGCAGTGGTTTTCAACCTTTTTTCATTTGTGGACCCCTTAACATTTTTGAAGGGAAGCGCGGACCCCTTTTGAATGGTAAGCGTGGCTATTCACGTACTTCTGATTGATCGTAATCATCTTTTGTGGATTCCTTAGACGTTGTCTGCGGACCCCCAGGGTCCATGGTGGAAAACCACAGCACCAGGGCATTTCTCAGCAGCAATTTCCTTTTGCACAAGGATTTATCAAGTGATTGAGATGCACCTTGTGAGCGGACCAACGCGAGGCTTGAGAAGGCAGTGCTTCCGTCTGGATCCAGCGTTGTCGGAGTGAGTTTGACGGGTCCAGGTTAGAATAGTTTGCAAACGGCCGCACAGTTTGCAAGCTGTTCTCATGAGACGTTGTTCCTCCGATTGCATCCCACGACCGATACAGTCCAGCCACACCCGAATTGCACACTTGTTTCCTAAATACCCGCGGCGATGAGCTCACATTCCACATCTTCCTTTGCAGGGCCGTGCCGGCCTTTCCACTGCCCCTCTTTGCCTTTTATTGCCCTTCGATCAGGGAGCGGAGCAAAGGAGCATTCCTCGGGAGGAAGGCACGGCCCTTGGCATCCTCCGATGTGTAACAGGTTCAGCTCGGCACATGCCACCAGGTTTCTAATTCAGGCTCTTACTGGCATAAGCCCTCAGATGAAACCAGCAGCTCCTGAGCTGTATGCAGTTGGCGCAGCACGCAGATATGTATTTATAGCACATTCCAGTAGCCTTCTGCCGGCTTTAATCCCAGCCACTTTGCCGAAGCATCTTAGGCTTTTGATTCTTTCTTGTCTTGACTCATTACAATGCAGCACGCAAGCTCACGTAACTCAAGTTTTGCAACCATCTTTGTCCCTGGGACCTGTACCCACGCCCCCAACAAATCCGACATGCTCCTTTCAAGTCTCGGGGACGGTTTCAGCTTCTCCAAAGCTCCAGGGGTGTGAGAGAGACAGTTTTAATTTACAGGCTCATCTCGAATAGCGTCACACCACGTCTATAAGGCTCAATTCCATGGTCCACAGCAGCTAGCTGAGTTGGGGAAAGCTGTATTTCCACATTGGAGGGAGGGAATTGGCCTGGGAGGTACCAGATAAATGATTTCTTCCCCCCCTCCCCAATTGCCTTTTATTCTTGAGCTCTGCGAAGGCTGCAAATAGCTCCGAAGCTTTGCCCTGAGGCTGCCCCTCACCAGTGCCTGTGTTTCAGTCTTTTTCTTTATCTTCGACTTGCCAGAGAATTTTTTTTTCCCCCCCAGGGGGGAACTTTACTTCCAAATTTACCGCTGCCCCAGGCTCAGGGTAAGTGGTAATAGGTCTCACATCAGCACGAGTGCCCAGCTTTTGCACTGCAACACGCAGAATTTGCTGCCTGCCCCGGGGAGCCACGACATATCAGACATTCGTTATAATGCTGCCGCTAGGATGTGCCTTGCAGTCACATCCCCATCGAACGCGAGGGCCCTTTTGTGACACATAATATGTACATACACACAGGGAGACAGTCCCTGCCCCCAGGGATTAACAGTGCGACTAGGAAAGGCAGATGAAGGGGGGAAAGGGGAGGACTGAAAAAGGTATGAGCAATGTCAAGCAATGGGTCCGCTGAGCAGACAGCGCAGCCCTGCGAGGGTGCTGTCACCCCTGGGAGAGGAGGCTTGGCTGAACGGTGCGTGCAAAAGGGCTGGCATTGCAAGGTGGAGTAGTTTTGGTAAGGTGAGGCCGGTGCTGAGGATATCATGCACTGCGAGGCAGCTTTTTATTTCCTTGCTTTAGTGGGTCTGTCAGGTTTGTCACATCAGCATCAGCCTAAACTGCTTCATAACTATTTTCTGTAAGTCCACATGAGCAGGTAGGCACAGAGATGTCCATAAGCAGGAAGGGTTATATTAGAAGCAGAACCAGCGGTATGTATATTTATTACCTGGGGCACCGTTAGCATGCTGGAGTGGGTGAGCCTCGCTGCAGTTTTGAAAGAAAAACCAGCCACCTATTCATTTAACTGGCTTTATTGCAAATGGCCAAGGAAGCAAAGCAAAAATCAATTAAAATCTTCACCAAACTACCGTCAGCTTAACTAAAGTGAGAGTGAACAAGGCAGGCCTCAAGTTCAGGCCATCATTGGAATCCAATCAATTGAGGATTTAACAATAATTTGGCATGAAGGCAACAACGCTTTAGGTTATCAGATAAAAACAAGCGCGATTCATACAACATTAAGTTGTCCATGATTGATTCGTAAGAAAACTGCTTCCCAGCTTTCAGAGGCAGCATCCGAGCCCTTCAGCGTTGCTACCGGGACAATATACCATTACATCTGTCTCCCGAAACACACAGCTTTCACGTGGAGTGGTTTGCATCTGTCCCTCCTTTGCAGCCGATGAGCGTTACACGAACGCGTTTTGACAACACGTGGTGACCTAGGGCAGTAGTGGCTAGGCGTGCGACCGTCTGTGCGTTATCACTTAAGCAAATGCACTCTCAAAAGTGCTGCAGAAAAGTTGATCGCCAGTGGTAAGCAGCCTCCCTGTTTTAACGCTCATGATGCACGTGCACACACAGAGAAAATGAGCTTGTTAGCGTTCAATCTGCAGCACGTCGGCGTTAGGAAGCAGTCTTACAGAGAGTTTAGATTATGGTTTGTCTAGGATGGTTTGGACAGGGCTGGTCCTGCCCCAGGCAGGGGGCTGTGACCTCTGGAGATCCTAGATGTGATCTCTGGAGATCCCTTCCAGCCCCGCTTCTCTAGGATTTTATGTACTTCAGGAAGACCAGGTGATGCTGCCCATGGCGGGTATATCATGCCAACCGGCTTCCTCTGAGCGCTTGACTGGCTGGCATAGTTTAAGAGAGGTGCAGTTAGCCATGGTAGCCTGAAGTCAGGCAGAAGACAGGGTGGATTTGCACTTTATGGACGAGCTAAATTGGAGAAGTATAGCATAAGCTTTCATAAGCAGAGGGCTCACTTCACCAGATCCTGTGAAGGGACTGGAGGAAGCACCCCGTGCATCCCTTTTCAACCCCCGCATCCATCCATCATTCTCCCCTCATGTCTTCATATTTTCGGTTCCTTTTACCAGCAGCGCAGATCATTGGGTTGACTCGGTCAAATAAGAATCACGCCAAGACCGCAAGGGTTTGATCTCGGTACGGTGATATACCACTTGCCTACTCCAATGATTACGAGTGGGCAGAACAAGAAAAATTGAAGCTTATATGAACTAGGCTTTTCTCAAATTGTTCTGTTCCCTTTGCACACTCAGGTGTGATTGCACACGTGCTGCGTGCTACGTAGCCATTTGGAAATGCTCCCTTTTCAAAGCTATAAGGATCCCATTTTTGTACTTGTCCTGTGGTATCAGACGATAAGACTTCAACTGACTGTGGCTGGAAAGATCATCATTTTGTGACTCAAGGCAGTGCAAATTTGTTGGGGAAATAGCATCTTTTATAGGGGAAGAAGGAAACATTTGACAGCTGGGGACTATTGAGATACAATTAAAATTACAGCTCCAGGAAACCATTACAGTGTTTGAAGCATTACATGAAGTCTTGTGTAAGATGGATTAGTGGGTGAAAAATGGGCGAGAGGATTAAAGGTGTACGATAAATGTCATTTTTAACGTGTGCATGTTTGTGCGTCTCTGTTGGATACACGTGGCGCGTGAATGTGTTTGTCAAGTCCGTTTTCTTTCTTCCGAGCCCTTGGGAATCCCTTTGTGTTGCTATCCTAACGTGCTCCTCCTATGAGGATTCAAACTAAACAGGATAATTGGATAATCAACCGTGAGCACAGTATATTTTTATAGTGCGTTATGTTAAAATGGGAGCCATAAGCTGTTTATCATCCCTGTCGAGGTTTGTGCCAGTCTAATACAAAGGGATAATACGTGGTTAAGTGGGGTCCTAGTTAATGAAGGGAAGACGGACGCCACCTGCAAGCAGTCAGTTGTCAATGTTTTTCCGCATCTCCTAAGGAGAGAGAGAATTTAAACGCTCGTAAAGTTTTATTGTCTCTGTGCTGTTGTCTCTATGGCAGCTGCAGGAAGCGCCCTGATGCGGTTCAAAGTGTAACACCAGTTTAATAACTAACTCATCTCTCCCTTTTTTAATCCAACCCATTTTGCCCAAGCGCCTGCGGAGAGACTTTTGTTTGTCCGCACGTGGCTTCTCTGAACCCGGGTCAGGCGGCCCCAGAGCCCAGCACATGTCTCCCCGCCACGTCTCTCCGTCTTGAGCATGGAGATCAGGCTCCTGGAGACCCCTGCTCCAGGCAGGCTGGAGCCCCTTTCTGCTGCTCCTTTTTTAACGGCTCGGTGGATGCATTGGTTTTCCGTTTCGGTTGTTCGCTAGTGCAAGTCGAAAGGTGTTGTGATCTGTCAGGTCGGAGCGGGGGGCCGTCCTGGTGCCAAGCACCGTGCAGCATCTAGCACGAGACCGGGGGCTGCTCCACTGAGCTGGCTAATCGGCGGTCCTCATCCTGGTCACCCTTTCTGGCTAGTGGCTTCAGTAGCACTTCTGCTAAAGGAGAGCTTCCCGTATCATAGAAAACCAGGACAGGTTAGACGCACCGGGTGCAGACGGCACTGCATTCCCCGCTCGGATTCAGCGGGGTGCGGATACACTCGCAGATGGCCCAGCTCACGAATGGTTGCTGCTTTTTGCAACTTACTGCCCTAGAGGTGGGCAAAAAAAACGGGATTTAAGGGCACCAAGCTGAAGAAATGCAATACTAACATCAATACCTGGGAGCCTCAAGTACCGACTCATCCCCAATGGTGCTGCGAGGTACCACAAGGAGTCGATCACTTTGAGCAAACTTGCCTCGCTGCGAAGGCAGATAGAGA
>NW_005841986.1:1556642-1557483 GCF_000455745.1 Alligator sinensis
GCTATGGCCCAACGTCACTAGGATCCCCTTCTTCCTCCTGGGACCATTTCCCATGTCTGCAGTCGAATGCATGGATGCTCTCCAGACTCACCAACAACTTCCCCATTTATGAAAAGGCAATAATCCTTGTATCGAGGGCCTGCTGACAGATAAAGTCCCAAACCACCAGCTGCTGTAGAGATCCCATGAGTTATATTTATTTGGGGCCATATTCTATTCCTGTTAAGAAGTTGGTGTCTTGAAATGAGCCATAAAAGTCATGCTGAATGCCGGAGTAGGATATTGGTGCTGCTCTTTAGACACAGGTTTCTCTAATTGGTCCTATTTAACATACGATTGGGCTTTCCCCTTTATTTTGGATAATGTGATTCCCTTTAAAATACCATACGCAGCGCAGAAGTCTATAAGAAGGTCCCCCCGGGATTTTTGGTGCTCTGTTTCATTGGACCAACTGTATAGTTGGACGAGATGTTAGACAAGCTTTCGGGCACTCCCATGTTTCCCAGACCAGCATGACCACAGCGACACTTTGGACCTACTCTAAAAGTTGGAAGAGAAGGTGACCCTGTAGGGATCGGTCTTTGCCGTCTGCCTGTATCCCTCACCTACTGCTAAGTAAAATAGCGAACACTGCAACCATCATGTGTCCAAAGCCAAAGAGCACGCTCCTGTTCGGTTTATAAATGGAGCTTGAAAAAAAAAACCTAAACCAAATGATCCCTGCAGACAATTTACCCCAAGACATAGCAGTAAAAGCGGAGATGAATTCTGGATGCACAGTGAGTGAGATAATTCAGGAGAAAGCATAAATATTTATCGCTCTAATCCTGCGATTCCTGCT
>NW_005841986.1:1557514-1570974 GCF_000455745.1 Alligator sinensis
CTGCTCCAGTGGTGGAAGGTCTTGTTCCCTAAGCTTTTATGGCAGATGACAGCTAAACAGTGCTGGTCCCACAAAACTAAACAGACACTCCACGCAATATGTGTATTGGCCTTAGATAGCCATGTTCTCCTTTCAGCACCTAATGGGTATCACGGCTGTTAAATGTACGGTCTGGATGACAAAAAGCGTGACTTTTTTAACACCTTGGGGCATTTGGATTGTTTAAAAAAAAAAAAAGAGGTTTAACATCCAGTCATTGAGACTTTTCTGCCATGCCAGACACAGCTTTGGAAAGCGAGGTGCTCTCCACTCCAGCTTGCTCCCATTGCTTTCTTCCAGCTCCACTGGTGTTGGAGTTAGCACTGGGCCGAGCATGGATATCCTCAGTCGGGGCCGGTTCTGCTTTCTGTTATGCCAATATAAATGCAGAGCGAGCGTCCTGACTCTCCCGGCGCCGCTCTGCAGGTCTGCCGGCTTGACCGAGACCGGAGTCTTCCCCTGGGATCTTGACACGGTCATCTCGGCCATTCGGCTAAACCCCGAGTACTGGATCTACCCCGCAGACTGTCCCAAAACGGTTGTTCAGGGGACGTGGACTCAGTCCAGGAAAGGCTCGTGTCTGTCCCGTAGACGAAGGGTTTGCAAATTGAGCGAGGGGAGAAGCTGCCCCCATAGAAGTGAATGCAAGCCCGCAGTCGGCCAGGAGAGAGCAGCACAAGCTGTGCCCTTTGCTCCCGACCAAAACATTTCTCTTTATTCCCAGTCTGGCACCCATGGATGCCAATGGCAAAACTCCCCTTGACGTCACTGGAGACGGAGTTGAGTCGCAAGCAAACCCCTCCTGCCTTGCCAGGGCGAGAGGAGCGTGCTTATACCCAGCCCGGGTCCAGCACAGAGTGTGCCGTGCTGCCGCGTGCGATGTGAAAGTCCTGCGTAGCTATATCAGAAGCGTGTGACTGAGACAATTGTTCTTGGATTAGGAGACACTGTTCAAGGGGAAAAAAAATCCCGTCCATGCTGATTGGGGGGAAACGGTATTTGAACTCTGCTAGCAAAAATCACCTTTCAAACTGTGCTCTGACAGAGCTGTAAGCTAAAGGCAAGGCTAGAATTACCCTTTTATTGCTTACACTAAGAGAGAGAATTGGTTTGGATTTTACAGCCAAAAATATTCACTCCGTCCCTCCATTGTAAGTAGCTTTTCTCTGATGTGCAAGGAATGTAGTTCTTGCTATTGAGTTTTTGTGTAAGCAACTGTGTGAGACTTAGTGCTTGTTTAAATAGAAGTTGCATTACTTGAGCATACAGTAGTTTAAAAACCTGGTTTGTCAGGCGGGTGCTCCTGTGTAAGGCTAAAACTGGCTTTTGTCAGTCTGGTTTGTGCCTGAGTGGTTTACAGACGCAAGCCAAGCTGCTGTGCGGGTGTCCACGTATGCAGCAGGACTGGTGAAAAATGTTAGACTCCTAGAAAACGAGGGTGGGAGGGAGCTCAGGAGGTCACATCAAGTCCTACCCCTGCTCCAAGCAGGACCAGCCCCAACTACATCATCCCAGACAAGGCTTTGTGTACCCAGGTCTTAAACCCCTCCGAGGATGGAGACTGCACCACTTCTCTGGGGAGCCTGGTCCAGTGCTTCACCACCCTCCTTGGGAGAAAGTTTTTCCTAATATCCAACCTCAACGTCCCTTGCTGCAGCCTGGGCCCATTGCTCCTTGTCCTGTATCTGCCCCCACAGGACAGCCCAGCTCCAGCCTCTTCGCAGCCCCCCTGCAGGGAGGTGAAGGCTGCTATTCAATCCCCCTCGGTCTTCTCTTCTGCACACTAAATCAGCCAGTTTCCTCAGCCTCTTCTCAGAAGTCATGAACCATTTTTGTTGCCCTCCACTGGCCTCTCTCCAATGTGTCTGCATCCTTTCTGCAGTGGGGGGCCACAGCTGGACACGATACTCCAGATGTGGCCTCCCCAGTGCAGAACAGAGCAGAATGATTACTTCCGTCGATCTGCTGGCAACACTGAGTTTGTGTGAACTCAGCTAAAAACCACAGTCCAGCTAAACCGCTGCAACTTAGTTTTTTATTCCGGGCCGTCGGTTGCTGACGTCCAGCTCTGGGCCCAGCCGTGCCCCCACTGAGGCCAAAGGGGTTTTGTCATGAACGTCAATGAACACAACCCAGCTTTTTCATGCCCCTGGGATGCTGATTCCCACCTCGGATATTTATGAAGCTTGCACATGCCATCCCAGGAAGGATATTTTTCCCCTTCCCATGACATCTTGGATCCTCCTCTCGCTCTTAATCGTGACCGTGTCCTGTCCGTCTTTCCTACTCGCCTTCCTGCCACGTACGAGGTGGTAGCTGTGCAGGGCACTTCAATGACAAGAAGAACCAAAAGGCTTTAAACTCACAATTAGGATAGTCCCTTTTCTCTGCTCATTTCACGCTTTATCTACCACCGACACGCAGCAGCGGCTCATGTTCTCCAAGGTCTTTTCACCTGTGTCAGATCAAGCGCTGAATGAGTGGTGAGTGCCTCCCTGCTCCGTTTATTGTGAGCCTGATCCCGTCGTGTGTAGCTCCCCACGGATGATCCGCAGGCCCTTTCTTTTCCCCGTTCCTCGTATGCTCTTTTGCCAAGCTTATATTTTTCCCCATTTATTTTGTGTCATCTGATAAAAACAATATCCGGTGTATCAACATGCACTGGGCAAGTGCTTCTGCTCATTGTTCTGGAAATCATTAAAAGGACACTGTTAACATAATTCATCAATTAGAAAACATTTCCTTAAGCATGGCCTTGTTCCTGATTATATCTCCAGGTTGTTGAAACAAAGAGAGTATCAGATTTACATTTGATCCTAATATTCGGGTATGTATTGAGTTATTTTGCACTCATTTTGAGCCATGAAACTAGACTGGTCGGGGAGGGGAGTATTTTTTTTTGTTTGTTCGTTTCTAGCCATTTTGATCTCTGATTCTCTCATAACAGCCCTAACTCAGGTCTCCTTTGGGTTTTCCAAAACCAAATACATTTAAAACCATTTCCTTTTCTATTAGGTTTTGGAAATATATATATATTTTTAAGTCGGGACATATTGAGCCTGTAAGTAGGAGCAGAGATTTGCCAGCCCAGATCAAATTCCCGGTCCATGAAATCCAGCACCCGACTCCTGACTATGGACAACACAAGGCATTTCTATGAACACCTCCTATAATGCACTCACCTGACAGTGCATCCCCTTATGGATAGTTAAATATTTTCAGCAAAATATGTGTAATCGCCATCATCCCATTCCCAGGTCTGTACCACGCCAGCAAACACTGCATTACTCTTAATGAACTCTTCAGCAGTGCTGACGGCGTCCTTTGCAGCCGAGGGATGCTGCTGGCCTTGCCGGAGCCAGGGTGAGATGGCAGTGGAGAATAACAGCATTATAAACGCATTCCCATAGACAAGTCCATTTCTGCCCCTCCGTGGTGGAGGTACGTGTTCCTGCCCGTTTCGCAGTATTTGTATCACTTATTAATTAGCACCGGCAGCAGCTATCACCTTCCAGACACGTCAGGTGAATTGCTTTGTTGGCCCAGCCCGTTTTCGGTGTAGGAAAAACAAACCCTGTTCTTTTCTGCCCCTGCCGGTCTGTACCGACTGCCGCTGGCTCCGCACCTGCCGGCGCTTGGGTGCGTGATTAGCCTTAACGTGCCCTGCATCACGCAAATGCTTGTAGCTTTATCACTAATGCGGTACGATCACTAAATCTTGACTTAGTCCTAGTGCAGACAGGAGGAAATTATCATAAACTGGGAATGGAGTCCAGAGCTGGAAAATAAATGGGCAGAACACTGAAAAATTGGAGCGTTCCCAGAAAAGCCAAGAAGGATGATGCAAGGTCTGGAGACTTCCACCCAGTAGATTGAACTTGAGACCAAAAAGGGGGTTATGAAATTCTTTGATCGCTGTCCATAAGTCACAGTCGTGTTTATTCAACATTGCTAGCATCCCCTTTTACATTGCAGGCAAGCGCAGAGCACGATGCAGCAGCTGGGAGCTGGATTAGGAAAAATCCAAGTTGGAGCAAGTTTTCAAGTGAGGGTTAATGGCAGCTGGAACGGATTGCCAAGGGATGTAGATCTGAATCAAGACTGGGTGTAAGTTAGGTCCTAGGGCCTGAGGCAGGAACGTACTTAAATGTGATTGTGCATGTGAAGCCACGGGGCTACCCAAATGCTTGGGTAGTAGTTCACTTGCCTGGCATGGATCAGAATAGATCCGTGCTTCAGTACCTGGTTGAATCAGGATCCAACTCAGCTGCACGTTACTGGGATCAGTGCAGGACTCGTAGAAATTGTGGGCTGGAAGGGACCTCAGAAGATCACATCTAGTCCAACCCCTGCTCAGAGCAGGACCAGCCCCAGCTGCTGTTTTGAATCCCCAGCTTGAAGTTCAGTGGGACATACTATGCAGAGGGGCAGACACGGTGAGTCCCTTCTTGGCCTGGCTAATTATACATCTCTAAGACGTGTATTTAGAGGATGAGGGTTGCACAGGAGCAGGCAAGAGACCGCATTAGTCAGGACCAAAGCTGCACTAGGATGGAGCAAGAGAGGAGGACACAGGGAGACTTGAATCCAGTGCAGAGAGGCAGGGAGGGCTCCGTGTGCATGCATGTGTCCGTGCATGTGGTCGGGGAGAGAGAGAAAGATATAGGCCTCCATCTATAGATACAGGAACAGAGGCATCCATATTGAGAGAGGAGTGATTTTTGTCTTGTGTCGCTAAAAGTTATTCATGGAGATGGTGTTACTATGCCAGCAAACCCCCCCAGCTCTCCTCCACCTAGCTTATACGGTGTCTTAATGAATGATGGGTCTCTGCTGGCACAGCTACCCCCTGCAGAGGCTTTATAATGTAGACATGACCTAAACCAAATGAAGGCCACTTCAGTTTTGAGTGCAAGTGCGCACGCAGCAAGATAATACAGCTGGATCTGCTTTAGATTCACAGCATTCGTGCACTTGGATTAGCTGCCCCGAGCGTCCCACGCCTGGAGCGTGCAGACAGCAATAGCTCGGTCACGTGCACAACCCCATTCATCTCGATGGGTTGCTAAAACTGAATCCTAAAGAGGGTAATTTAAAGGCTGTCATTACCGCCGACTATTTTGTTGTTGGTTATTTCAGCATAAACATCCATTGAGGGCTTATTAGATAGTCCCCAGGTATCTCCCCTAATTCCCCAAGTTGCAACCGCTTCCAGTCACCGATGCCTCCCCAGCTCGTTTCCACTGACGGCTCTTCCACCAAAGCTATTATTTTATGATATATTTAGTTCTTTTTAATCTTCCTCCTCTGCAAATCTTTCCAGCCCAATAATCATGTTTGCTTCCGTGCCACAGCCTCCATATCCCGCTGCCGGTCTAAAAACGCTCTCGTGACGTTAAATCTTTCCCAGCTCTACAAAGGGAATTAATTCCTCTTGCCACAGCCATGAAAGTCTGATTTGATTCTTTTTTTTGTGTGTCCTCAATCATGGTCCTTCATCACAAATAAGCATGAGTCAGAATTTCCCAGCTCCTTATTTCCTCAGGAAGGCAAATCGTTGTCCTTCCTCCTCCCTGCCCCTCAGTCTCTCATGGGGCTGCAGTGATTTTTGTCTGAGCTACGCCTGCCATTTTGTTCCTTGGTGTCCTGGGTGGAAAAAGGGATTTTGCACAGGAGTATTGTAATCCCTCTTCAGTGCCACGCTCTCCCATGAAGCCCAGCCCAGTATCACAAAGGTGATTGCTAAAGTGAAAGCTTGGCCGGGATTAATTCTGTGAATACCAAGAAGTCGTGGGCTGCAGATGGGAAGGGAGCGCAGTGGCTTTATCGGCTTACGTTGGGATTTGAGAACTTCGCACTAATGGGTTTGAGAACCCGTCGTGCCGCGTCGATCACGTCGGACAACACGCGCTGTCGGTGTGCCGGCATGAAACTTTCGTGTCAATCTGGGGTTCCCGTGGGTTCCACCTCTTTTGTCCTTGAACCGACCTTCAGAGCCGCCCAAATCAAGCAAGCGGAAAACAAACAGAAAAACATGGGAGGCTGCTCTGCTTCTGGTGCCTTCACACTTGGAGTGGTCACCTTCAGGCCAGAGGTTGCATAGGTTGTTTGGTGGAAGAGCTGGGAGGAAATCTGGGATGTCCCTAATGCATCTGATTGTCCTGTTGACTTTGGGACTTTGGGATGTGCAAAGCACGCTCTGCCCTTGATTCGGCATGAATGTTGCATACCTACCTTGGCGCTTTCTGGCAGGCGGCCCTTGCTCCCTGTCACGCTAAACTCTGCATGCGTGCACATGCCTACGCAAAGAGAGAATTGAGCTGGAAAGGGAAAAGCAGAGCGGGAGAGGGAAGAGAGCTCTTCTAACGGGTCAGGACACCACGTGCCGTCTCCAGAGGTCTCTTACTTGCCACCCTAGGTTTTTTAGCAAAGGGGTTCTTCTGTGCCCCTTCCCTCTTTGAAGTTGCCCACTTGTGCAGCAGGTCGAAGAGCCAGCCCCAGTCAGTTGGCAATTTGGCAAGGAAATCCTGTTCCTGTTTCCTGTTGCTTTTTTCCCCTCTGTTTGGAGAACAAGATTGCCAATGGAGACGGGACCGGGCCGGCTGTAGGAGAGGGCATGTGTTGCTGCTGTGTGGACGCGGTAGGCCCGGGTTAGATCTGGGACCAGAGACCAGGTGGGGTGTCCGGTCGCAGTGAAGCGTCACCTGTAAGAAAGGGAAGGAGTGAGGGGCTCAAGAGGAGAGCCAGGCCTGCGAGGGCTGGCACCTGGGACCTCTGCTACACTTGTAGGGACTTATTTGCCGTGCCACATAGCAAAGGCACGGGGATGGACCTGTGCACTGGGGCAGTTCCCGGGTGACTTTCTTTGTTCCCAAACATTGCAAGAGGTTTGAAGCCCCCAGCAGAGAGGGAGGGCCCCTCTCATAGCCAGAGGATTCATTTTTTTAAAAGTTGAGTTGTCACACTTGAAAAAAAATACGTCGGGGAGGGAAGGGGAAGGTTTGCAGACTGAGCGTTTTAATGCTCCTGAAAACTAATTTGTGACCCCATCAGGTGAATAGATTTCAGGGTCAGAAAGGACAGTTTACATTCATCGGCTCTCATCACCTATCTCGCGTCTCAGACAATGTCACCCAGTGATCCCTGCAGCGATGCCTTGTGATCTGCACCTCCGTGGTACAACCAGGAGGTTTCTTTTGAAGCTTTTCTGCCAATCTCCACCCTCTGCAAAGCATTCAGCTCTGCTTCGGAGGAAATGGTAATGTTTCAAAAGCACCAGGCGAGATTAGAAAAAGCCAGTTTAATCCTTGATGGGGTTTTTTTTAATGGCCAGAGTGATTCCATTTTGCAGTTTTGCTGGGATCTGGAATTAAGGTACTTAAAAGATTATTTTGATCATTATTTTATGGCTGATAACTTTCTGCAGGGATTTTTCTTTCTTCAAAGAGGAAAGAAATGCACAGGGAAATGCTGATAGTAATCTTATTCTTGGGTTTGGGAGAAAGAGCATTCATTTATTTACATGAGACACTGTTGCAAAGGAAAACCAGGCGAATGCTTATGGGGGAGACGTGAATCGGTCAAGCTAATATTGGATGATTCATAGACGGGGAAAAACTCCTCCCTTATTTTAAGTGTCTAGTTGGTATGGGTCTAATCGTGGACTTGAACTCGATTTTTAGTTCAGCCACAAAGTTGCTGGGTACGTAGGACAAGCCTGCTGCCATCTGTAAAATGGGGATACTTTTCTACCTCACAGTGGCAGTGATAAGGATAAAATCGACGGATGACCACGAGACACGTGGGTACCCTAGTCATTTGTGAGAAACACTAGTTCAAGGCTCCTATCTTTGCCGGGGATAGCAAGCTATTTTGGTCTAGGAACGCAAGTGACTTTGTGATGTGAAATATCGTTTCAATGGACAGGGTTTGTCGGTGGGTAAGTTATGCCGAAGCTCTCCCCGGGGGGTCTCCTGGAAGCAAGAAGTGACAGAAGCCTAGTGCAAGAACCTGATTTCTCATGAACTTTCCAATGCACTTATATAGACATTAGACTGCAGGGTGGGCAAAATGTGGCCCGTGGGCCAGACGTGGCCCGCCAGGCCGTTCTGTCCAGCCCACAAGGCCCCTAAAATAGTTAGAAAATTAATATTTATCTGCCCCTGGCTGCCTGTCATGCGGCCAAAACTCAAGCCACCTGAAATAATTGCCCGCCCCTGCATTCGAGATTAGGCTATTCGAATAATCCTGGCTAAATGTGGGGAGACACAGGGCTATTCCTGAAATGACCCTCCAGAGCTTGCGAGGTCCATCTGTGATCGCTGCGTTTTGGCTACCTCTCACTTACAAAGGATGATTACTCATTTTGGACCAAGTTACATCTCTGGGCCATGCACAAACTGGAGTCTCCAACTTGTTTTATCGTGAATTATCCATGAGAAGTAGGCTGTCAGCTTGTTTTAGGGGTGCAGGGGAAATACCAGACCCCAAAGCAGTAAGTCGGTCTTCCTTTTCCTTTCCCCATCATTGGAGTTTTGCCTGAGTGGGGATGGCAGGATTTGAACCCAGTGTTTGTCACTTTTGGGGAACTAGCCACAGGGTTTGAGCAAGAAGACAGCGTTGGTTCTGGCGTCTCTCCCTGCAGTGGAAAGTGTGGACATGGCCTGAACGCGGGCCAGGATTCAGATATCTATAATGCATTTGAAGAATGGAAAACAAACCCTTCCAAGATAAAAACCAATGCCCTGCTCCAATTTAATATGTCACCGTGTAATCACATTTAAAAGTATTTACAATTCAGAACAAATCAGCAGACTCTTCATTAAAGAACAAAAGATAACGTAGCAGCCATAACCTCATTTGACTGAGGGAGACGTAAATCACTCGTCGCTCAAAAGCTCTATGCAAGAACTGATTAAGGTTCCTCATTAAATTGGAGTTTAGGGAAAACTGGTCCGTGTTTTGTTTCCTGTAAAGACTGCTTCTCTTAATTGAAATGATGGCAATTAGCTGGAGGCGGCGACGATCCAGAAGGTATTTTTTATGGGTCATCTTTGGGTGATCTCTACAGCTGCCATGCTTTGCCGTCTGAAACGTGATCCTGGATGTTGGCAGAGAAGCGTGAGCGTTATCAGATGGTTCAGCGGCGACCCTCCGACGAGCCCTCGTGATCTGGAAATGCAGCTTTTTGCAATACGCTCCGACTTCCACCATGATTGTTGAACTCCGTCCACTTAAAACAAAGCCTATGTTTTACAAATAATTTAAATCATTATCCCCCTTGTCAGCCAGGAGTTAAAGGGCTACACGACTGCGCTGCTTTGTTTAGAGACTGACCAGAATAATAGCTTTCAGATGTTTAAACTATGCACCACTAATCTGTGGCATCTAAACACAAATGTCTCCTTGCAGAGCAAGTCCAACACTGTTTGCCTACTGAGCCCAGATCGTTTCAAAGGGCCTGTCTGGGGAGCCGCGGAGCAGAGTTGGGGTGGACAACGCAGCGCTCAGAGGCCGCATATCCCCGGCTCCCGACATATTTAATGCTAATGCTTTGGAGCTCCTCCTCACTGTTGGATTATTGATGAGGAATTAAAGACTAAATGCAGAGGGGGTCTATGAGAAACATCCACACATGCCCAAAAGGTCCAGCTGCAAATTGCAGGGGAAAGCCTGTTGCAAGCCAGTAACAGGTTGGTGGACATCGGTGCGAGCTCCTACCGCTGGACGCTCTCCAGGTGGCTGTGAGAGGACCCAGACACCGATTTCCCCGTGCCTTCTCTGGCTTGGGACCGGCGAGAGGTTAGGCTAGTGATTTTGAGCCTTTAGGCCGTGCAGGTCTCACCCCCGACAGCTCTCGCTGCTGTGGGGTCCCATGGTTGAATTTAGTAGTGCCATTCTCCCCAGGAGCCCTGACGTATTTCCCCGAATCCCATTGAAGGCACAAGCCAATTGTTTTACGGTTAAATTCATTCGGAGAGTGCGAGAGGTGGAGCAGGCGAGGCACAGACAGATGCCAGGAAGAGGGGTCCATTAGGGCACAGAGCAAAAGTTGTTGGGTTTAACTTCTGTTTGTATAAAGGCTTGGAGGGCAAGGCGTTCTGAGTCGTGTGCTTGCCATTTGTGACAAGGAGTGTCTTGGGAGAAGTCCTCATGCCAAGAGCTTTGCCTAAAAGTGTATGTGGGAACAGTTGCATTTGTGCCACGGGGAAGTAATCCTTTCCCACCCCAACCCAGGGGTACGTTGCTATGATAGCGATAGATGCGTCTTCAGATTCTGCAAGGGCATGACAGGACAAGGAGCAATGGGCTCAGGCTGCAGCAAGGGAAGTTGAGGTTGGATATTAGGAAAACCTCTCTCACTAGGAAGGTAGTGCAGCACTGGATCAGTTTACCCAGAGGTGGTGGCATCTCCATCCTTGGAGGTGTTGAAGACCTGGCTAGACAAAGCCTAGGCTGGGATGATGTAGTTGGGGCTGGGCCTGCTTGGAGCAGGGGGCTGGACTGGATGCGACCTCCCTGGGTGGTCCCTTCCCACCCTTGTTTTCTATGATTTTGGGCTCAGAATCAGCTTTGCAGCCAGTCAGCCCACGTTGAACAAGTGGAAGCATGTAACCAGAGTCCTATTATGAGGCCCATTTTCTCCTCTTTTTGGCCACATGCAGGTTCATGGAGTCATAGGGGAGTCATAGGGGTTTTGTTAACCTGACCATCTGGCCCAGAGGTTCCCGAGCTTCTTAGGCTTCGGGCACTTCTCGTTAGACTCAAGACACCCCTCGTTCGACTCCAAGCACCCCTTAGAAAATGCCAGGTCTCAGCTTTCACTTGCGTCTTAACTACAGAAAAATACCAGAACAATTCTGCAGTTGCAAAGAACTCAGAAAGGTCACAGCAGGTCTTGCTACTGTGGATCGCAATTGGAAATCTCTGGGTTCATCTTGTGAATCGTGCTAATGTTGCCCGCCCCCCTGCGGCACACTTTAAAGGATCTAACAGCACCCCGGGGTGCAGCAGTACCCTGGTTGAAAATCTCTGATCTAATTTAACCAGTGCATTCAAACCCATTGGCAGAGCCCTGCTTTTACCTATGGCAGGTGAACAGGTGTTGGTGTTTCAGGTACCGTGCCTTGTCCTTGTGAGTTTAGGGGTCCCAACGGTGATTTAGGGGATTTCTTTTCGTTGACAATTGCCCGTGCATTCAGGAGACTGGAGTTAGTGGCCCAGGAGACCTCTTCCAGCCCTCTGTTCCTGCCGGAAGTCACCGGGCAGAGCTCTCTGACCTACCTGTGTTTTCCAGGAGCTCAGACCAGACAATTAGATCCGTCCCTGCCAGCCTTCAAATTGGTGCATCTGCAAATAGTCAAGATCTCCACGACTTGTGGCTGACCTGCAGTGCTCCTCACCTGGCCTCTCCGCTGGCAGTCCTGCCCACGACCGTGACACCGGCTTGGCTTTTGCTTCTGCTGCCACATTTCGCTTAAGGTGCAGTTTGTTTCCTGCATGTATAGAGTTGGCTCCCAGAGCTGATTTCCGATTCAGGGCTGGCCACTGAAGTGTGAATAACATGAGCTGTGTTCAGAATATGATTTCCCCTTCCCTCTGGTTCTTTAATGAAAGACACTGTATACTGCAGCGGCTCAGGGACGCGGCTCGTTACGGCTTGATGCCCTGCCTGCGCACAAAAATGGATCGGTCAGGCCCGCGGTGGAGGGGATGGGGTGACTTGATTCACCCAGCGTTACCCCTGCCACGCAGATTAACTCGCCCTCATGCACAGACCAGGGTCTCTCCTCTCCAGTCCCTCCACAACTTGTGGCTGACGGACTCGAATTTGAATTTTTGATTTCTCCTCTCAATGAATAATTCATGCGCTCCGAGGTAACACGATTGTTTTCCTTGGCTTCAGCGTTTCCGAATTACTGCGCTCGCCAGCGCGTGGCACGAAGGCCTGTTCTGCTTGTTTGAGCTGGCTCTCCCACCAGGCATTCCCTTCGGTGCGGACGTCCAACGCGACTGCGTTTCAGCAGAGGCTCGGGCAGGGCTTTCAGCTTCCCCCCTCTGCAACCATTTCCTTGGGACTATCAGGGGTCTAGCCTCCCTCGTCTTGGTGGTCATCAGGCTGTGCCTTTCTGGACTCGTCCCCACTCCTGACTAGTCTTGCCCTGTGCAAAGGGGTGATGGCACCGGGGTCTCACCTCGTTGCGTGAGGCTCAGTCTCTCTTTCAGCTCCTGCAGGAGAACTGCATCCCCCCATCATCTCAGTCCAGGCGCCTGCCAGGACTGAGCTGTCCGCTTCTCCAGGGTCATCCCAGTGCCTTGAGAGCTCACCAGCCGTTTGCAAGCCCCCACAGTGAGCATTAGTGAGCGTATTAGAAATGCCTGGCAGCCCCTGATGTTCTTCGGCTAAGCTGTTACCCACCTCTGCTTGCTGGTACGCGGGGGTGTGGGAGAGCGTACGGATGTCTACATGACATCTGCAAAATGTCATCATTTCTGACAACACTTGGCAACTCTCGGTGGGTCGGAGCGGAAATAATTTGCAGTTACCTGAGTTGCCTTCATGACATTTATCATTTTCAATTTGTATTGGGTATTTGCTGCTTGGATGGAGAGAAAGTTTGTGATCTAGAGTGATGTCCAACTTAGATATTCTCGACAAGCAATACCCAATGACATGACTTCCTCCTGTATTATGACACAGAGTGATACATGACATGACAGAATGACGGGAGAGCAATATGATGATGTACAAAAAACACGGCTATCCAGGAAGACATCATTTAGTCCGGAGAGCAAACAATCTAATCAAAAGCTGAGCCAGTACAATGAGTACCCATAAAGGGCAGCAGTTCATTTCATTTTACAAGTCATTGGAAGTTAAGTGATTATTTATTGTGAGAAGTCAAAGTCACAAAGCTGAAATCCACCACTGTGTTGAAACTTCCCCGAAACTTCGAGTGCTTTCAGATCCATTCGTTTGGCTAGGAGCCGTGTAGAGTTGCACAGTCACATCTTACACAATAGCTCCAGCTTCGAGTCCTTCTACCTCCACGTTAGCTGCTCAGAAAACGCAGTTTGAGCTGCTGACTAGCTGTTCCTCGGCTTCAGGGAGGGATGAACGGGGTTGGATAAAATGAGAGGCAACAGGGTTCAAACCCACGCACGCACAGTATGGAATATATGGTGGACATAAAGTAAAACCATGAATCAGGTGCCAAACCCCCCCCCAAAAAAACTGAGCTGCTGTTTGCTTTGGCTGGTCCTCGAATCCAAGACGGAGCCCCCCAAGTAGCCTTGCCTTAGGGAAAAAGCCTTGTCTTGTAGTCGAGTAAATACAGTACTTGAGTTGCACTTTCAAGAAGTTTTGTCACATGCCTTGCTCTGAACCACGAATTCCAGAAGGACTAGAAGCCGAGCGTCGT